>NC_092670.1:25556791-25873040 GCF_964355755.1 Antedon mediterranea
GCAACCTGAAGAGAAGTAGTGCCAATTATAGGACCTACTGTGACAGTGGTAATGATACACAATAAATAATATAGTGAGCATATTTCACGTTTTTTATTTCTCCTTGAAAACACTGATGGTCTGCTAAAATATATTTATGAACTTGTTTGATAGTTGTGTTATTTTTGCAATACTAACTGAAGAGTAGATTTGAACTCGTCACTTTGCAAACTCAACATGTGAGTATGTTAAAATATGAACTCCGAAAATGTATGACATGAAATAAAAATGTTTTGATGAATTGTGTTTTGTCATACATTATACAGTATTTTTACAGAATACACTGTATAAATTATATATGTGTATTAATTATATACAGTGTATCATAGAAGAAATTACAAGAGCCATCTTTTATTCCAATTTTTAACACGACGTCATCAAAATAAAACATGTAGATAACAATTTTAGAAGATTATTATCTAAATAATTGAATTTTGGGCACGTAAAAGCAAGATGCGCACTCTTTTAAATGCGACAAACATTTACGAAAGAGATAAAAATCTGACTTTTTGAATTCAACTGACCGTATGACATCACAACATCCGATAGACAACATTTTTATATGAATTCATATCTACAATTCAACAGCTTCCATAATAAGATGTTATCATGTTGGTCACCCTTCATTCTGAGGAGCTATAACAGATTGAAATATTATACTGTGTCGATCAAATTAAGTAACTCGCGTTATTTAACATTTTTTATATGACGACGTAATAAAAATCCAAATGTTTGTAACTCATGTGAAAAAGAATTGAGAGCATATTAAACTCTAGGATAGAATGGGATACGCATTAGTGCAATGTGCTCTATTAAATGTGATTAACAAGTACAAAAAGAGAAAAAAAAAATCCTATTTTTGATATTCGAGTGGCCATGTGGTGACATCAGAACATCCGGTAGATACAAATTTGACATGAATTTATATCTACAACTTCCTAAATAAGTTTTAAAAAATGGGGTCACCAGCCATCCTAAAGAGCTATTATCAATTAAAATTAGGTATTTTTTGCACAAATTTGCATTGAATTACCCATTTTTTAGCACACGATTATTACATGCGTGTGCATTGTTTGAAATGCTCAAAATGACCTAACATGAAATTTACGCGAAATTGATTAGAAATTAATTTTGCGCATTTTGAAATTTTAAATACACATACTTTTTTTGCGTAGCATGCTGTTTTTATTATGTTAAAAGTTGCTCCATATTATGAAGTACACTTTCGTAAAGTTTCATTGAAAAACTAATTTTTTTTTAGAATTTATGATCAACCATAAAATTGTATAAAATCGCACGTAACTTACGCTGCGCGACTTTAACCAAATCTTCTGTCAATGTTATACGATGTTTGTTGACAAGAATTAGAGAACACAATTTTAGGAAAGAAAGAGATCGAAAAAACAAAAAGATCCGGACAATATCAAGAGGTTATTTGCCAAGTGCGGATAACCAACAAACGGTAAATACACTTGTCAATGTTTTTTCTATTTTTAATCTTGAATAAATTTCGTTACTATAGTCTGCACAGAAAAGTGTTAACATACTCACAACTAAATGATCAAAGCTTGTTGGTTTTCGTTTTATTTATAAAATATGATATTATAAAATAATAAGATAATAACTTTTAAAAAAACTAGTGTACCTGAACCTTACTTAGATATAGAAATAATTAATGACTAAAACAAATGTCATAAATCAGTCACTGGGATTGGATGCAAATACAGAATCAACACTAACACACCATTTGTTCACTTTTCTTCCAATGTAAAAATTGAAACATAAATACTGTTGTTTAGAATATAACAAATTCTTTTTTTTTGCATAGCTAGATGTTTGATAATTTTATTTTATACAGCTTCCTATAAGAAAAATATATTTCAAAACCAATTGTTTTAATGTTCTATTTTGACTGTCCTTTTGTTCTATTTAATACTTGTGTTGACTGCATCCTTTGCCAAACCATCCTGGCTTTGCCGGTGTTTTAATGTTCTGTTTTCACTGTTCTTGTTCTTTTTGGCCTTCTGGTTTGGTACTTGCATTGACTGCATCCTTTGTCAAACCATCCTGGCTTTGCCGGTGTTTTAATGTTTTGTTTTCTCTGTTCTTGTTCTTTTTGGCCTTCTGGTTTGGTACTTGCATTGACTGCATCCTTTGCCAAACCATCCTGGCTTTGCCGGTGTTTTAATGTTTTGTTTTCTCTGTTCTTGTTCTTTTTGGCCTTCTGGTTTGGTACTTGCATTGACTGCATCCTTTGCCAAACCATCCTGGCTTTGCCGGTGTTTTAATGTTTTGTTTTCTCTGTTCTTGTTCTTTTTGGCCTTCTGGTTTGGTACTTGCATTGACTGCATCCTTTGCCAAACCATCCTGGTTTTGCCGGTGTTTTAATGTTCTGTTTTCACTGTTCTTGTTCTTTTTGGCCTTCTGGTTTGGTACTTGCATTGACTGCATCCTTTGCCAAACCATCCTGGCTATTTCGGTGTTTTAATGTTCTGTTTTCACTGTTCTTGTTCTTCTTGGCCTTCTGGTTTGGTACTTGCATTGACTGCATCCTTTGCCAAACCATCCTGGCTATTTCGGTGTTTTAATGTTCTGTTTTCACTGTTCTTGTTCTTCTTGGCCTTCTGGTTTGGTACTTGCGTTGACTGCATCCTTTGTCAAACCATCCTGGCTATTTCGGTGTTTTAATGTTCTGTTTTCACTGTTCTTGTTCTTCTTGGCCTTCTGGTTTGGTACTTGCGTTGACTGCATCCTTTGTCAAACCATCCTGGCTTTGCCGGTGTTTTAATGTTCTGTTTTCACTGTTCTTGTTCTTCTTGGCCTTCTGGTTTGGTACTTGCATTGACTGCATCCTTTGCCAAACCATCCTGGCTTTGCCGGTGTTTTAATGTTCTGTTTTCACTGTTCTTGTTCTTCTTGGCCTTCTGGTTTGGTACTTGCATTGACTGCATCCTTTGTCAAACCATCCTGGCTTTGCCGGTGTTTTAATGTTCTGTTTTCTCTGTTCTTGTTCTTTTTGGCCTTCTGGTTTGGTACTTGCGTTGACTGCATCCTTTGCCAAACCATCCTGGATTTGCTGGTGTCTTCTTGTTTTCGGTGTCATCTCCTAATGCTCCTCCCTCTTTCTTTAGTTGTAATATTTTTGTGGTGAAAGTTTTCATTTCTTTTGATTGTAAAGGAGTAGCAATGTTGAACAGTGGGTCTTCTTCTCTGTAAAGTTATTTATAAAAAAGTTTAGTCGGTAATAATAACATTTCCTACTCTTAATTTATAATTATTACTTTCCCAGTTTTTTAAAGTCCCTGAACATACATTTATAAAATGTATTAGATGTACCTTTTGTATTCATTCAGTTCAAGATCAAGTCGATTCATCACAATCTTCATTACATCATCACATTTAGCATTGATTTTTAAATCCGCTTTCAGATCTTTAGGAGTCCACTAAAAATAATAATAATTATAATTTATATACAAAAGCACTCAACAATGCACAAATAAACTCTTTGGTGCTTTAAATAATGGACATATAGTTAAAACTAGGTACTATTGTAATAAAAATATTTTATGATCGAATAAAATTGTTTATATTACTGTGAAATGATCAAGAATAGCTGCAGAGGGCATGGGTATGAAATTTGGCAAAAATTACAGGGTAGGATTACATCAACAACAGATTTATCAAAGTCTTTTTTTTACTAAAGTTAGGGAATGGGATTATCTCAGTCGTGTATGGGATTATCTTGGTCGTTTATGGGATTATATATGTTATAATTAGTGGCTTTTATCTCAACAGAAATGAGATAAAAGATCAACCAATTTAGCCTATTACTTCTTACCTGCAAGTTTACTATGTAAAGTTTTGATCGCTTCTTTGTGTTTTGGTTTGTGCTCCACAAACATGGATATTTCTTTAAAACCTGCAAAGAAATGTATTGAAAGCCATTAATATTATTAAGAAGTTACTTGTAGCAAGTAGCAAGATTGCACATTTTTGGAACTAAAAACACTCATTGTCGGTTGAATCTCTTGAGGCCAATTTACACAGACAAGCGGTAACGGTAAGCAGAAAATCTTGTAGCTTTTCCTACGTAAAATCTGTATCCACCCTCGGCAGAAACTGCCCGTCTACTTCGCCCTTTGTGTAAATGGTCATAAGGAATAACATAGATTTTATATATTTATTTACATTACCGCTCATCTGTGTAAATTGGCCTTTACAGTTGGTTCATCAGTCAAATTTCATAAATACATGACATACTCTGAGTAAAAATATTTTTCTTTAAAACGAATATTAAACCAAATTGCCAGCTACAAAGTTGCCTGATTATTTGCATCCAAGCTGTAATAAATGAATACCTTTAAACTAGAGCCCATACAAAGTATCATGTCAGCTTTGTTGGCGGCTTCTATTGCCCCATGCCAATTCAGAGGCCATTCTAACGTTCCCTTCTCACCAAAATGCACAATGGTATCCAGCAAAGGTGATAAACATTTTGTACATAACCTCCCTGTCTTGTGTCTTCTAAAAGACGTCTTTTCGGTTACGTCAAAAAGTCGGATGTATTCTTGTTCGTCGTCGCATTCTGAACAAACCTACAGGGGATTAAAAAAGTTTGACAAATTGGAGAAAAAAGTTAGGAAAGACAGTTTCATTTTGTTTACTACAATGGTAAGAAAATATAATGTTTTTGGATGAAATTTGATACCTCAATATACATATTCCCATGTAATTCTGAGAGCTGATATTTAGGAACACCACTCCTACGATGTAAACCATCACAGTTCTGGGAGACAACATGTTTTACCTAGAAAAATAACAATACTTAAATATCATCATCATTTTGGAATTGGTGGCGCCATATAAATGTTTGGTTATTATTATTTACCTCTGCCAAGGATCGCGTGTGTTTGTTTGCTTGTTAATGCAAGATCTTTACCAAAATAAAAATAAAAATAGATACAGTATGTGGTCGAGAACCACTCCTTTCAATTTTGGAGGCAATTAGTATTTTCAAACCTGCTAGTGTTAAAAGATAGGAGAGAATTTTTAAAAGCCGGCGAGCAGTCTTAAAGTAACAAGTAAACTGAAATTGCATTTTGTCGAAGTACTTGTCCAAAAAAATGTTTGTTTAAGAGACAAGAGTTATAATTTGTGATTTGTAATTTTAAAACATAATTTGACTTAATGTACAGGATTTTTGATGAGTTAAAAAAACCTATTTATTTTCAAATTCACCCGTTTGTTTTTGGCATTTCCTGTTCTATTGTTCGACAACTAAAACTTTTGTTAGTTGAAAGGCTGGTTACATAACTATTACACCAAAATCACATACACGTCATGCTTGTGGTGAATTAGCCTAAATCACACACACAAAAAAAATATATATATTTTTTCGGAGAAATCTTATGTAGGAGAATTTTACAGCAGAGGTACTTTATTGCCTTTTTGGTTAATATTAAAACAGTACGTTAGAAGATAACTTACAATATCCTGTTGACACAATCTAGCTAGGCTCATATGTGTGAATGTTGGATCAGCATCAGTCAAAGAACTAGACCTGTAAGGATTTATTTTCACACAAAGTATTTATACTGACTGTATTAATAAACTACATATTGTACTATTGGTGTAAGATAAGGTTTATTCAGGAAGAAATGTTATAATAAATGCAGGAGAAATGTTAACACTAAGACCATTGTCTTTATCTATCAACATTATAAAGTTAATGCGACCACTATTAAATTGGATTTTGAATTAAATATCTTATAACTGACAACATCTTATTAACTCCATCAATCTTTTCAAAAACCAAAACTTACGTCACAATTTGTCCTTTTTGAAGTAAAGTCCACACCCCATTTGGACCTCTATAATCTGGTATAGATGCTGCCTAAAATAAAGAAACTAGAATATGTTTAGTTTTCACAAATGCAAGTCTACTGTACTTCCTGTAATACAGATTAGACCATAACAACATTTATGTTGCCCAATTAGTCCACAACTGACCCAAAATTTGGGGGTCAACCTTTGTTTTTGTAATTGTGTATTCTAATTTGTGTTGGTATAACATATAACATTCTTTATTTATTGCCTTAACATTACAGTACTAAATAACTCACTGTGCTTATTCCAGCACCACTGTATACAACACAGTACTTGGATGATTTGATAGCATCTGCAAGTTCCTCTGCTTTTGTAATTATTTCTTCTGGTGAATCTTCTTTCTTTAAAGTAAATCATAAGTAAAATGTTGATACTTATTTAAAGATAGTTGTTCCATGGTGGATGCTTATCCTGTCCCCATTCAAAGTCAATAAATGGTAATAAATCATTGATGTAATATAAAAGACAAAAAATTTAAACCTCTTCTTTCTTAAGCTTGGCAAGATTTCTACGGACAGCACGTTTTTCTAATTCATTGACTATTAAATCATTCTCTTTGAGGAACTTTTCTTCAGTTTTTGTTCTTTGAGATTCTTTTTTCTTCATTATTTGCATCACCTACAATATACAATGAGAAAAAGACGTCTGATAAAAGAATCGCAATGTATAAATTAAATCACAATTCAGGAATTAAATTTAATAATAAATTAATACTAGCTAGCCAGGCCTATGCCTATATAATTCTATATAAGTCTCTCGAGTCCTACTTAGTCTCTAGAGACATCTTTTTCTAAAAACTAGTAAGATGGTGGCACAACATCAGAGAATATTATAATATTGAATATATTTATTAATCTTATTAAAGCATTTCATCGAATCCAATCCAGGCCCACATGGTCGGGTCTTGCTTCGGGTCTTCGGCCCGGGATGATTCGGCCCTGGGACGATTCGGCCCGGGACAATTTCGGCCCTGGAAAATCTCTCCTCAAAACCCACTTTTTAATTTGTAAATTTCTAAATTGTTCTGTCTTTGTAAAGCGCATTGAGGCTTTCAGCATAATGCGCTATATCAAGTACCAGTTATTATTATTATTATTATTATTATTATTATTATTATTATTATTGTTTTCATGTTTTACAAATAATATACCACTAAACACAGTAAAACATTGCGATGTAATACTTTGTTGAAACTATCACCGTCCTAGTCGATTGAAATAGTACAGTAGCCCCTACATGTAACGATACATCACTACGACGTGTATATGTTTATATAATGTAAAACAATTTGTGAAAACCACCTCTATTCGGGGAAAATCATAAATTCGATTTAATCGTCAATAAATATTAAATTATCTAACTCAACTTAATTAGTAGGCCTAATGGTTTTCAATTGTTTCCTAGAGCCAATTCATACTTAAGTTGGTTCCTACCCTACCCACCAAAGTTGTTCTGCGTTTAGGGCATGTGATGTACCGTAGGCCTATCCTCTACTGGTTTTACAACGCTACTCATGCCAGTGAGGGAAGGGTGATGATGTGGGTGGTTTAACTGCAATAATAAAGATTTATACATAATATACGGCGAGAAAACGCTAGCTCTTTATCCGTTTAAAAAAAATTTATATCCAACCTCTGCAGCACAGATTGAAAAAAAAATGGATCGAATTTCTGTTATGAGTATACAGTACTTGCCTTTACGACGCCTGAGGGAATAGACACTTGTGGAACAGAGATTGGAATGTTCCATTCATCGCAAATCAATACATTTGTATAAAGTATATTAAATCTATCAAAATAGTATTTTTTAAAGAAAATCGGCCTGTCTTGAACATTATGATACTGTACTCGAGCTGTTCAACCGGTTTTCAGCCATTAAAAACAATTATCGTAGGAGGAGATAGGAAAATGCGAAGCATCCTCGTATTATCGTCTGCGGGTATTTTTCAAGACGGACATCCATTAGACAGTGTATACCACGATCGAAAAACACCCCTATTTGAGGCAAATCGTTGAACCTAAATTCGTTTTAATCGTCAATAACTAATTATCGAACTCAATTTAATTAGTAAACAGGGTTACATCAGGCGGTTAAAATCAGTACCGAAAGTACGAACCAACTTTATATACCATCGAGTAAACATTCTAGAAATAACGCGCGATTTACCGAATTTTGCCCTTACGTAAATTTATATATAGAAATGTTTTCCATCAATTTACTAGAATTTATTTTACTTCTGCTGACACTGAATACATCATTTCATGTCTTCCATTTCTTCTTTTTTATCTTCTTTCCTGTTGTGTTTATTAAAATAAAATCAAATAAAACATTAAATAATGAAGCAACTATTCATTAACTTAAAATCCGTTTCACGAGGAACATGTAAAAAATATTTTATTATCGCCATAATATGACCATAACAGCGTCCTCTATATATCGATGCCCTATGAGGCCTCCGTACTTTCATCGGCAGGCCTAGCGATGATTTTCGCGAAGCTAAGCTGGCGATGGATTTCTGAAGGGTGCTCAATTATTAATTGATTAAAAATAGTTATAAATAAGAAATTATCGATATTTTACCATGTTATGCTTGCTGAATGTTGTAGACAACTCGTGAGTAGGTTAGATGAAGTATTGAAACCATTTTGAGTAATTTTAAGGGGTGGGTACGAAACATACTATCGAATCTTTATGCAGTATTGCATTAATAATTTACGTACGGTATTGCCGAATCTTAATATCTCATTTACATACTATTGAATCTTTTTACAGTAGGCCTATTGCATTAATAATTTACGTATGGTATTGCCGAATCTTTATATCTCATTTACATACTATCGAATCTTTCTACAGTATTGCATTATATATCTAAGATTACAAAACATTGAACTAGCGGCCGCTTTGGTTGGCGGCCGCTTTGGTTGGCGGCCGCTTCGACTGTAATTCCACGTCGTCCCTATTACACTATCATAACAGGCACTTTTGGCGCTGTCGGCGGCCGAGATGGACCTAAGCCGGTACGAAACTGCATTAGCGCCGAAAACTTGATAAAAACCGAAAAAAAAACTGTATAACATTATAATTAACATTAACTATCATTGGTTTTGTCAAAATGTGAGCCGAATAGTCCCAGGCCGATTCGTCCTGGAACCGGCCCTATAGCTAGGCCTATGTCATGGATGGTGCGTGTCACAGAGAAACGGCCACGGCACGACGAGAGGCTAGGCCTAGGCCTACTACTACTACTAGCCAGGCTTATAATTAACAATGTTTTACCTGTTTTTCTTTTAATTTAGATTCACTCTTTAGTTTAACCCATGATTTAGCAGCATTTTCTGCCGATTTTCGTCTAGGTGGGCGAGTAGTAGAAGAAGACGTTTGTTCGTTTTTCGACATTTAAGCTGATCTCCGTTTCTTCTGTCTTCCTCGAGAATTTGGAATTAATTTGTAAACATCCAACATCGGAAAAAAATAATCACAGTCACAAAATTAGCCTCCTTCCCTCTGTCGTCTTGCCAGTTTTTGTAATTAACATACGTACGTCGTCACCGGAGGTATATTCAGAGCGTCATTTCGACGATCGAGCATTCTCTACTTCTACGGAGCGCCATTTATGCCTTTATTTACTTACGAAAATTTCGTAAGTAAATGTAGCTGCTCCAGTGGACCAAATTTAGCACTAGTGATATAACATAGAAATAAGTCACTAATTTTAATATTCTTTTCGTATGTTAATACACTGTGCTCAAGTGGACCCAATTTGGCGCCAGTGAGGAGCACAGTGATATAAAATAGAAATAATTGTCACTGAATTTTAATATCTTTTCGTATGTTAATACACTGTGCTCAAGTGGACCCAATTTGGAGCCAAGGGAGCACAGTGATATAAAATAGAAATAAGTCACTGAATTTTAATATCTTTTCGTATGTTAATACACTGTGCTCAAGTGGACCCAATTTTGGAGCCAGTGGAGCACAGTGATATAAAATAGAAATAAGTCACTAAATTTTAATATTATCTTTTCGTATGTTAATACACTGTGCTCAAGTGGACACAATTTGGAGCCAGACGAGCACAGTGATATAAAATAGAAAAAAGTCACTGAATTTTAATATCTTTTCGTATGTTAATACACTGTGCTCAAGTGGACCCAATTTGGCGCCAGTGAGGAGCACAGTGATATAAAATAGAAATAATTGTCACTGAATTTTAATATCTTTTCGTATGTTAATACACTGTGCTCAAGTGGACCCAATTTGGAGCCAGGGGAGCACAGTGATATAAAATAGAAATAAGTCACTGAATTTTAATATCTTTTCGTATGTTAATACACTGTGCTCAAGTGGACCCAATTTGGAGCCAGTGGAGCACAGTGATATAAAATAGAAATAAGTCACTAAATTTTAATATCTTTTCGTATGTTAATACACTGTGCTCAAGTGGACACAATTTGGAGCCAGACGAGCACAGTGATATAAAATAGAAAAAAGTCACTGAATTTTAATATCTTTTCGTATGTTAATACACTCTGCTCAAGTGGACCCAATTTGGAGCCAAGGGAGCACAGTGATATAAAATAGAAATAAGTCACTGAATTTTAATATCTTTTCGTATGTTAATACACTGTGCTCAAGTGGACCCAATTTGGAGCCAGTGGAGCACAGTGATATAAAAAAGAAATATGTCACTAAATTTTAATATCTTTTCGTATGTTAATACACTGTGCTCAAGTGGACACAATTTGGAGCCAGACGAGCACAGTGATATAAAATAGAAAAAAATCACTGAATTTTAATATCTTTTCGTATGTTAATACACTGTGCTCAAGTGGACCCGATTTGGAGCCAGGGGAGCACAGTGATATAAAATAGAAATAAGTCACTGAATTTTAATATCTTTTCGTATGTTAATACACTGTGCTCAAGTGGACCCAATTTTGGAGCCAGTGGAGCACAGTGATATAAAATAGAAATAAGTCACTAAATTTTAATATTATCTTTTCGTATGTTAATACACTGTGCTCAAGTGGACACAATTTGGAGCCAGATGAGCACAGTGATATAAAATAGAAAAAAGTCACTGAATTTTAATATCTTTTCGTATGTTAATACACTGTGCTCAAGTGGACCCAATTTGGCGCCAGTGAGGAGCACAGTGATATAAAATAGAAATAATTGTCACTGAATTTTAATATCTTTTCGTATGTTAATACACTGTGCTCAAGTGGACCCAATTTGGAGCCAGGGGAGCACAGTGATATAAAATAGAAATAAGTCACTGAATTTTAATATCTTTTCGTATGTTAATACACTGTGCTCAAGTGGACCCAATTTGGAGCCAGTGGAGCACAGTGATATAAAATAGAAATAAGTCACTAAATTTTAATATCTTTTCGTATGTTAATACACTGTGCTCAAGTGGACACAATTTGGAGCCAGACGAGCACAGTGATATAAAATAGAAAAAAGTCACTGAATTTTAATATCTTTTCGTATGTTAATACACTGTGCTCAAGTGGACCCGATTTGGAGCCAGGGGAGCACAGTGATATAAAATAGAAATAAGTCACTGAATTTTAATATCTTTTCGTATGTTAATACACTATGCTCAAGTGGACCCAATTTTGGAGCCAGTGGAGCACAGTGATATAAAATAGAAATAAGTCACTAAATTTTAATATTATCTTTTCGTATGTTAATACACTGTGCTCAAGTGGACACAATTTGGAGCCAGACGAGCACAGTAATATAAAATAGAAAAAAGTCACTGAATTTTAATATCTTTTCGTATGTTAATACACTGTGCTCAAGTGGACCCAATTTGGAGCCAGTGGAGCACAGTGATATAAAATAGAAATAAGTCACTAAATTTTAATATCTTTTCGTATGTTAATACACTGTGCTCAAGTGGACACAATTTGGAGGCAGGGTAGCACAGTGATATAAAATAGAAAAAAGGCACTGAATTTTAATATCTTTTCGTATGTTAATACACTGTGCTCAAGTGGACCCAATTTGGAGCCAGTGGAGCACAGTGATATAAAATAGAAAAAAGTCACTGAATTTTAATATCTTTTTGTATGTTAATACACTGTGCTCAAGTGGACCCAATTTGGCGCCAGGAGAGCACAGTGATATAAAATAGAAATAAGTCATTGAATGTTAATATATTTTTGCATGTTAATACACTGTGCTCAAGTGGACCCAATTTGGCGCCAGTGGAGCACAGTGATATAAAATGGAAAAAGTCACTGAATTTTAATATCTTTTCGTATTTAATATACACTATGCGATTTGGAGCCAGGGGAGCACTGTGATATAAAATAGAAATAAGTCACTGAATTTTAATATCTTTTCGTATGTTAATACACTGTGCTTACGTGGACCTAATTTGGCGCGCGCGCCAGTGAGCACAGTAACATAAAATAGAAAAAAAGTCACTAAATTTTAATATCTTTTCGTATGTTAATACACTGTGCTCAAGTGGACCCAATTTGGCACCAATGGGAGCACAGGGAAATAGTCACATACAAAAACATCGAGAAAAAATACTTCTGGAATTAAAAAATATTTCAAACTTGGTATATATGTTCGATATCGGTTACTCCATCCGTAAACCAAAAGAAAAAATAGTTACAAGCCACATCAGTGATTTTAATAACGTGCGTTCGCTTAAGATAATACTTATGGAAAAACATACAATTCCGACACATATTATGTTAAACTCTAATAATGATTTTGACAACAACAACAAAAAAAAACGGTTAGGAATTCGATTTTTTCCCTGTAAATTGAGCAACTTAAATTTAAAATATACCAAGAAATATATATTGAAATCAAGGAGTATTTTTTTTTTTCTAAAGAAATGCTCGTATGTTAATACACTGTGCTCCAGTGGATCCAATTTGGCGCCAGTGGAGCACACGGAAATAGTCACATACAAAAACTTCTAGAAAAAATATTTATCGAATTCAAAAATATTTCAAACTTGGTATATAAGTTAAATATCGGTTACTCCATCCGTAATGCAAAAGAAAAATTAGTTTCAAGCCATATCAGTGATTTTAATAAATTGCGTTTGTCTAAGAAAAATACTTATGAAAGAACATACAATTCCAACACATTTTTTTAAACTTTAGCGATTAAAAAAAAGACATTATGTTAAAAATATGAATTATGTAGTAACATATTGAACGTGTAGTAACCTATTGAACGTATACTACCAAATTTCAAATGTGTAGGACAATTATTTTATGACGATCAAAATTTAAAGTTTAAAAAATGTGTTGGAATTCTATGTTCTATCATAAATATACATTTTAAACGAACGAAAATTACTAAAATCACTGATATGGCTTGAAACTAATTTTTCTTTTGCATTACGAATGGAGTAACCGATATTGAACTTATATACCAAGTTTGAAATATTTTTGAAATCCAGAAGTATTTTTTCTTGATGTTTTTGTATGTGACTATTTCCCTGTGCTCCACTGGCGCCAAATTGGATCCACTGGAGCACAGTGTATTAACATACGAACATTTCTTTTGTAAACAAAAAATACTCCTTAATTTCAATATATATTTCTTGATATATTTTTAATTTAAGTTGCTCAATTTACAGGGAAAAATCGAATTCCTAACCGGTTTTTTTTTTGTTAAAATCATTATTAGAGTTTAACATATGTGTCGGAATTGTATGTTTTTTTTCGTAAGTATTATCTTAAGCAAACGCAAGTTATTAAAATCACTGATGTGGCTTGAAACTATTTTTTCTTTTGGTTTACGGATGGAGTAACCGATATTGAACAAATATACCAAGTTTGAAATATTTTTAAATTCCAGAAGTATTTTTTCTCGATGTTTTTGTATGTGACTATTTTCCTGTGCTCCCATTGGTGCCAAATTGGGTCCACTTGAGCACAGTGTATTAAAATACGAAAAGATATCATAATTTAGTGACTTTTTTCTATTTTATATCACTGTGTGCTCACTGGCACGGCGCGCGCGCCAAATTGGGTCCACGTCGTGAGCACAGGGTATTAACATACGAAAAGATATTAAAATTCAGTGACTTATTTCTATTTTATATCACTGTGCTCCACTGGCTCCAAATTGGGTCCACTTGAGCACGGTGTATTAACATACGAAAAGATATTAAAATTCAGTGACTTTTTTCTATTTTATATCACTGTGCTCCACTGGCTCCAAATTGGGTCCACTTGAGCACGGTGTATTAACATACGAAAAGATATAAAAATTCAGTGACTTTTTTCTATTTTATATCACTGTGCTCCACTGGCTCCAAATTGGGTCCACTTGAGCACGGTGTATTAACATACGAAAAGATATTAAAATTCAGTGACTTTTTTCTATTTTATATCACTGTGCTCCACTGGCTCCAAATTGGGTCCACTTGAGCACAGTGTATTAACATACGAAAAGATATTAAAATTCAGTGACTTTTTTATATTTTATATCACTGTGCTCCTCTGGCTCCAAATTGGGTCCACTTGAGCACAGTGTATTAACATACGAAAAGATATTAAAATTCAGTGACTTATTTATATTTTATATCACTGTGCTCCACTGGCTCCAAATTGGGTCCACTTGAGCACGGTGTATTAACATACGATCGAAAAGATATTAAAATTCAGTGACTTTTTTCTATTTTATATCACTGTGCTCCACTGGCTCCAAATTGGGTCCACTTGAGAACAGTGTATTAACATACGAAAAGATATTAAAATTCAGTGACTTATTTCTATTTTATATCACTGTGCTCCACTGGCTCCAAATTGGGTCCACTTGAGAACAGTGTATTAACATACGAAAAGATACTAAAAATCAGTGACTTTTTTTCTATTTTATATCACTGTGCTCCACTGGCTCCAAATTGGGTCCACTTGAGAACAGTGTATTAACATACGAAAAGATATTAAAATTCAGTGACTTTTTTATATTTTATATCACTGTGCTCCACTGGCTCCAAATTGGGTCCACTTGAGAACAGTGTATTAACATACGAAAAGATATTAAAATTCAGTGACTTATTTCTATTTTATATCACTCTTCCTGTGCTCCCCTGGCTCCAAATTGGGTCCACTTGAGCACAGTGTATTAACATACGAAAAGATACTAAAAATCATTGACTTATTTCTATTTTATATCACTGTGCTCTCCTGGCTCCAAATTGGGTCCACTTGAGCACAGTGTATTAACATACGAAAAGATATTAAAATTCAGTGATTTATTTCTATTACTGTGCTCCTCTGTCTCCAAATTGGGTCCACTTGAGCACAGTGTATTTACATACGAAAAGATATTAAAATTAGTGACTTATTTCTATTTTATATCACTGTGCTCCACCGGTGCTGAATTTGGTCCACTGGAGCAGTTACCGTAGTACTATTTCTAATTCGGAAGTAAATAAAGGCATAAATGGCGCTCCGTAGAAGTAGAGAATGCTCGATCGTCGAAATGACGCTCTGAATATACCTCGTCACCGTACACAAACAATGTGACAACGTCTGGAGCGGGGAGAATTACTTTTTAACTAGGCATAATAGGCTTAGAAAAGGGCCAGGCCACCAGTTTTTTTTTCTGCTCTCAATACAATTTAGAAAAGATGGCAAATTATGAATGGTAAGAATAAAAATTAACATTTATGATAAATTAGCCTAGTCTATTTGTATTAGTAGCCTAGACGAACTAGGCTAGGCCTATAGCTAAGCCTGGCTATAATGCCTCTCGGCTGGCCTCTATCTATTAGTATTAGTTAGGGTCACACTCACACAGTGCATATCGGCCGCCAGTCTATTCGGCCGCCGGTTATGGAACGCCTAAAATCATGAAACGCCAAAAAGGACAAAATATGTATTGTTCATTTCGGCCGCAACAATCGTCAATATTGTTAATGTATGGCACGCCTCAATTATAAAAAATGGTGTTATACATGTGCCTAGGCCTATCGCCTGAAAATAGACGTGCGTATTCAAACAGCAAGCAGCAATCAACAAAAACGATCATACTTTTTGATTTGTATAGAGGGGTGTCACGAAACCTAAGACCACGAAAGCTAAGATTCCCTAAGACCTAAGATCACGAAAGCTAAGACCCAACCAAGAACTAAGATTACAAATTCTAAGATATACTACAGCTTAAAAACAATACTTGTTTATCCATACATAATTTTAAACATAGTAGGTTTCATTTATTACCATAAATATAATTAAATACTACCGCAAAACATAGATAAACTCACGTTATTTTCGCCCGTTGAGTAAATGTATATTTTTTCTTTACAACAAACAAACTTGACGGGTTGTTTGTTGGTATATATTTACTCCATTGTGTTGGTTCAGAGGATGTTTTTCTTTCGCACCTGCCTTTCTTGTATTTTGACTCCAAATTTGTTAACTAACTTTATCCTGAATACCACACTTTAAAATTAGGACTTATAAGTACTTTCAGAAGGAGAAACACATAAAAACAAACTAGATTTAATTCGTCACTATGACGAATTATAGGTTATAAGCATTGATTTAAATAAAGATAATTGATTTTTAAAAGATATATTGATTGATTGATTTTCTCAGAATCTTTAATTTATAATATATGATAGGACCTTGCTAACGCGAACACCATAGCCGGTATCACAATCCGATCAAAGATCCCTCTGGGTATAATGTCATAAACCGCATTTGTTGTTACATAATAATAAAGACATAAAGTAACTTTTTATCTAGATTTCATTATAAATCATGTGTATAATCTATACACTAAGAAATAAATTTGAACAAACAATACGGATAATAAAAAAAAAATCTTATTTCGTTTCCCAAGGTGAAACTCGAACTCGGTACCTTGAATGGCATAGACACGAGCACAGACCATCGAGCCATACACAACTGACTAAAAGTTGGAGAAAAATTCCTTCGTGTATTTACTATGCAGTAACCACTTTGGTGCAGATAGATTATTACATACCGCAATGGATTATAATGTTTTACTATGATGACATCTTTAAAAATTGAAAAAAATGATGCACTGTCAAACTATATACTTTTAACTTTAATATATGAACTTCTTAAGGAAGAAAGTTAATGTTAAAGGGGGATTCTGGGTTTAAAATTGGTTTTAAATATCGTTTATTTATTAAATAAAAAATATTATAACAATATAGACATGTCAGAATGAAGAAGTAATAACGAGGAATTAAAAAAATTAAATTTCATATACATTTTAGGGTAAATTCATGGAAAGTCTGTTTTTCAGCAGCTTAGGGAAGCTCATTAATATTCATGAGATATTCACAAAATCACGTCACCAGTGGATTCCAAACTCGCGACGTCATGTACGTTGTGTTTGTCAACTAATTTACATCTCTCTCCCCTGTCAAACGACGACCACCCGATCATTGTGAAATACATTTTTTGTAGATTTTCTAAGCTAGGCCTAAAGTGTAATAATAACAGTAGTAGCATATATTTATTTGACATTTAATGAAATACAAAATTTAGTACAGATACGGAGTCATAAAATTATACTACAGTATTTTTATACCTCTATAGTACAGATCGTGTTATCGGCTTCACGTACAATACTACTCTAGGCCTAGCCTAATAATAATATGGGCGAGAGCCATTCTGACTAGGGATTCCATGCCACGATGGCTACGTTAAAACAATGGGGCCCATGGGCCTAGCTAGCCTACTACTAGACGATTGGCCCATAAATAACAAAACCCATCCTATCAACCAAACTCCTAAACAATCTAAACCTAAAACGTTCTACAAAATCGGCTGTAAATATTGAAGCAAAACAAGGTCCGATCGCCGTCCACACGTATGGTGTCCCGATCGTCTAAGTAGGCCTAAAATAAAATAGGCTTAGTTTACTCTCCAAAAAAGCGGATACTCGACTCATGCATCAAGCAAGTAGACCAGGTAGTAGGAAGGAGACCTAGCCGATCCGGCCCAGGTAAAAATTGAGCTAGCTAGTGTAGTAGACCCTATGCGAATTGATACTACCAGGCCTTTTACTATAGGCTGCACTACACAAATATTCCAACTCTCTCATTCGAGCTATATTATCTATACCATTCCGGTAGGTCAAGTCGACCTTCAATCAAATACTGTACATCGTTCATGTTGTGATTATAGACGGGGTATACTCGACCCGACCAGTTTGGTATTGTTGTATCTGCTTATCACGTGACGATGCCAGGCATGGGCAGCAGAGAGAGCACGTGTATTTTCGTCTCGCTCGATCCTCAGCAGGAATGTACAGTATACGTTACGCTTCATTGATTTTGATTTTTCCCTAAGTCGGTGCGAAAATCGGCAAACGTAAAGTGCAAACATATCTAATTTTTCACTGTTTTGATGAATTTTCATAAAAAATTGACTTTATAAATGGGAAGACCGACTAAAATTACATCAGATAAGTATAATTTTACAAAAGTAATTGATATGGTTTATGATAACGAGTCGTCGGAAGATGGACCATTTCACGAATTTCCTATTTTGTAACCACAGTGTGATTTTGCCGTAGCTGCACTTGTAATCTGGCCTGATTTCACAGCCTTCGTTCTGCTTCACTGGGCGCTTATATAAATTGAAACTTTTACCGTTCAAGAGACAAACAAATATATTTTACATTTTTTACTATTCATTTTAAACCCGGAACCCCCCTTTAAGTTTGTTATTTTGGCCTAAGAAAATGTTATAATTGTCGAAATTAATTTTGTTAAATTTAATATGCCATTAATGATGACTTAATCAACTTTTGTTCTTCTAATTTCATAATAAATCATACATATGATACATACACTTCAAGAAAATTAAATAAAAAATAGGTGTTCCCGAGCATTCTAAAGATATATATTAATTTTAAAATTTAGCATATTTTCACTATTTTGTTAACTTACACGTGCGTAGCCTGTCATTTTTGACGTGCTCGTATAACGCTGTTTCGCGTTGAAAAGTGAATAAAATATGATGATATTATAAAAAAAAGGTTATACAACAGTAATCGGACAAAAACAGTGCGCATTAACGTTTGACGCGCAGTGCACGTGCAAAAATCTGCGCACTCATGGCAATTTTTTAAACGCTTAAAATTGCCTGAAACGTACTCTAATTTCATCGAAAATAAATTCTGACAATTTTCAACATTTTAAGCGCGCGTACGCATGCGTTATATGCGCTACGCACGTAATTGTATTGCCATATGATGAAATATGACCTGAAATTTATGAGTACCAAATTTTGTTTAAAAGTGATTCATGCTTGTGAAGATATGATTACAAACGTGATTTCGTTAAATCGCGCGTAGACCGCGTAATGTTTGATTGCGCACCCTGAAAACATAACCACATCGATTCCTGGCCATAAGGAATATACTCTGAAAAATTGACTTAGATAGATGAAACTGATATCAAGATAATTCACGGACAAAATAGTGCTAAGGAAAGAATAAATAAATAAATAAATAAAGATTTTGACAGAATCAAGAGGTTATATGCATGATAATGCATATAACCTAATAAATGAATCCTTTGAATTGATGATTTTACAGACGTGTTTCTTTGTATACTGTAACTCCTCCCATTATGCTCAATGTTTTTGTTTCTATGGAGCGCCAAAAGAGCAACAATAATAGTACAAGTATAAAAACAGAAAGAATTAACGAAACAAAAAAACTTATTATCATGATTTTTAAATTGAAATTTATTTGCGAGTATTTATTTCTTAGTACTAGCATGATTATACTATTATCATTACAATTTTAATTTTACATTGTTCCATCAACACTGTAGATGGACTCCACAGAGTTTTCAGCCCTCTATATAATTTTTGCTCTTTTGACGTTCCATAGAAACAAAAACATTGAACATGGGGTAGGCCTACTGTACTGTTAGGCTAGTCATGCGAAATTCGCAAACAGTATGTGTGCGAGAAAAACGTCTGTAAAATCATCAATTTAAAAATGTATTTGTTACTTTTTATTTGATTCTTTTTCATAAAAGCGCTAATTCTAAGGTATGGTGTTCAGAATAAATGTTGGGAGTTAAAATACAAGGCAGGTGCGAAAGATAAATATTTGTAATCTTAGTTCTTGGGTCTTAGCTTTCGTGATCTTAGGTCTTAGGGGTCTTAGCTTTCGTGGTCTTAAGTTTCGTGACACCCTTGTATAGAGTTGCGCTATTTTACTATCATTCGCCGGCTTCTTCCTGAGCCCTACTACTAATAACCATACTTTTAAAACGTCTATAGGCCTCCTGCACGTGTTTTTGTGAAACGATGTATATAATTTACGTATACTGTACGTCGATACTATAGATTTTAATTTTAAAAATATCTTTTATTTCTTTATTTACAATAATCATTTAATGTAAATAATTAAGTAAGTAGTCTCACATAACATCCATACGACGTTCGTAAATCTAAATGTTTAAATATCAGTACCTCTTTGAGAATCGTGTCCACCTTTATTATCCATACATTATTCTCACATCTATCATCATTGTACATCATAGACCTACTGTAGGGGTGGTAGATTGATTTATAACGGAATATTATCTATATATTTTATTATTATCCTAAACCATGCTCACGTCAGAGTGGCGGATGCAAAAATCATCATCATGCAGGCCCGTAGCCAGGGGGGGTTTTATGGTTCGGGCGAACCCCCCCCCTTTACAGCGAACCCCCCTTAACCGACTGCGAACCCCCATCCCCGACATGCCCAATACCTCACCCTCATCTCCGAAAATCGTCCAAATACGTGCCCCACAGTACAAAAAGTTGTTCGTAAATTAAAAAATTCGTAAACTCGTTCGGAATAACTCATACAGTACCTTCTTCCCTGTATGAGCGTACTTCGAGCGATATAGTCTGTAAAGAGTTGCAAATGAATTGCCGATTTTAAATGTTTGGTCCCTGCATGTAACATGATATTGACGCGTCTCACAGCGAGCTGGGGGACGAACTATTCGTACAAAGGACACCGCCAGACAACTGCGTACCAATTGTTTAGATCACTGGCAGTCAGGCAGCATGCATAAAGTATATAGCCTTCCGACATACATCAGTATTTATGTGTGGCTATGAAGTATAATGTATCATAGAGGATTATAGTGAACATTAATATTTTACACTATAATATCTATGGTATCATGTACTGTAGTTCACATTATGGCATCCGATTATTTTTTTCTAGACCACCAGCCGATACGTACTCAAATGTATCAATATCACCTATTTACATTGGCATATTTAATTTCCTCAACAAATTGCTGTAAATAAATATTATAGATAGAGCTATAATAAAAATTGCATTTGCCTTCACCCAGTGTGCTTTTTTCGGGGCTTCTCCTAGACGTACGTTCGCATTGAACTTGAACGCAAAACAAAATATCGAGTAAATGATCAAACAATCGGCGGTTCCGCACAGAGCACGCGCATCTAACATACGGCAACAAATGTTATCGTTTAAATAGTCCACGAGTCCAAGTACGATCGTTTTGCTCATTGGTAGCATGCTGCATGAGAGTGTCTTTTCCGGCCATCTAGGGGTGTCATTTAACAAAATTTGCTTCGCCTCAGGCCCCACCCCAGGGGGGTAGGTATGGGGGTGGGGGTGACCCAAATACTTAGTGTGCAAACCCCCCCTTGACAGATCCTGGCTACGGCCCTGTCATGCATCAAATTCCTTTATGGTATAAACCTCATTGAGCTGGTATCCACTTGCAGGTATAGAACGAGTTTCGTAATTAACTGTGATTAAAAAATACGCAATAGGCGCGTCTACTTGTTTAACTATTAAATTATTATTTATTTTCAAAACCTTAAACAACGGCATGCTAAAAGAACACATTACAATTCATTAAAACCTGTAAGATAAAATGGAAACACAAATTATTTATAAATAATGAGATAAATATTTATATTTACTGTACCTAAAAAATATCGATCGAGGTTTAAAAAAATGTCAAACAGTATTATTAGAAATTCCAATATTCAAAATTAACTAAAAACATAATGAACGTTTTCATTAAAAATGTATCTAATGCGCCATATACAAATTAGCGCGACCAAAATAAAACGCGACCGATATCAAGCGTAACTAATAGGATAAAAAGCGTATCTAGCGGCGCTCCATACAAAATACCGGATGTTTATTTTATCGCGACCGATTTCAAACACGATCGATTTCAAGCGCGACCGATTTCATCTGACACCATTTACACACGTATATTCAGGCGATAGGCACATGTATACACCCTTTTTGACAATTAAGGCGTGCCATACGTTATTAACAATATTGACGATTCTGGCGGCCGAAATGAACAATACATATAATAATAAAAAAATAATAAACAGTATTTATATAGCGCCACCTAATGAATCACTGACCCCTCTAGGTGCTTTACATTAGACCTTAACTAATGGTAATAAACTATCCCCCGCCGGACACCATTCCGGTATTTCTTAGTCAAGGTTTCGGGGATGGAGACAATCAATAATGTGAAAAAAAAATGTAACTAAGCTTAACTATGCTTAACTAAGGTAAAACGTATTTTGTCTTTTTTGGCGTTTCATGATTTTGGGCGTTCCATAACCGGCGGCCAAAATGACTGGCGGCCGAAAAGATCAGACACATATGTGCCCTTTTTGACAATTAAGGCGTGCCATACGTTATTAACAATATTGACGATTCTGGCGGCCGAAATGAACAATACATATAATAATAAAAAAATAATAAACAGTATTTATATAGCGCCTAATGGATCACTGACCTCTCTAGGTGCTTTACATTAGACCTTAACTAATGGTAATAAACTATCCCCCGCCGGACACCATTCCGGTATTTCTTAGTCGAGGTTTCGGGGATGGAAACAATCAATAATGTAAAAAAAAAATGTAACTAAGCTTAACTATGCTTAACTAAGGTAAAACATATTTTGTCTTTTTTGCCGTTTCATGATTTTGGGCGTTCCATAACCGGCGGCCGAAATGACTGGCGGCCAAAATGATCAGACACCTATCTAAGACTCCCAGACCGTATATTATTATTGATTTTGATCCAAGTCGGCCCTAAACCGTCTCGGCCAAAGTCAAGTCGGCCTCAAGTCAACTCTGCCTCAAGTCAACTCTGCCTCAAGTCAACTCGGCCTCAAGTCAACTCGGCCTCACGTCAACTCGGGCAAAAAATAATCGGTCAACTCGGCCCTGTTAAAGTATGGAATGCAAAAGGTGCAAAGGAAGGGGATTGATAAAATAATATTTCTTCACATTTTAAATATTAATATTTAGACAATAATACATTTAGCAAAAAAAATAAGAAGGATTTCACCATCTTTCCTTTATTTACGTTTAATAAAATTAACAAACAATTGATTAATAAGCTAGCATTCATACTATTATTAATGATTACAATATGAACATTTGGAAAATAAATAGGAACACATTGTAGACCCAATAATGATGATGCACGTACGTGGGCGCGTACAGTGGCGTATCCAGTATCCCCTGATTTCGTGTCCGTCGGCACACGTCATCGCGTCTGTCGGCAAACAAAGGGAAAAAAATAAAGTTAGGCAAATAAGAATAAACTATTATTCTGACAATAATTGAACTGTAAACATAATTTTTTTTTTTTTTTTTTTTTTTATTCAGTATACACAGAGGCGCCTTACAAGATGGAACCACCTTAGCTTCAAGGCGCCTCAGATTAACAAATACAACATTTTAAAACAACTAACAGAAACATCAATCAAATCTTCCAGAATTAACAAGAAATTGTTGTACATAATAAAATAATAAAGCATTTTCACAATTCGAAAGAAGATCGGAACCAAAAATAAAAATTTCACTTAAAAATGTAAAATTAAATGTTAAAGAAAAATCCTTGGCTAAGATATCCTCAATAATTGAGTTAGCGCTTACAAGTAGAATATCTCTTTGTGTATTATAATTAGGGCAGTAACATAAGAAATGAAGCGGATTCTCAACATTAAAGCCACAAGTACAATTTGGATTGTCCCGAAGTCCATGATGATGTAAGAATAAATGCGAATTGAGACAGCTGAAACCAAGTCGGATTCTAGTGTGAATTTGGTTAATCTTCTTATCACCTGTATCATAATAAGAACGTTTTTTTGTTTTAAACAAATTGGATTTCAGTAGCAATTTTTTAAACTCAACAAGAGATGAGGAATTTTTTATTTCATTATTTAACTCATTCCAATGTGTTATAATAGATGGGACAATAAATGATATGATGTGGTCTTACAAAATGGAATTATTATATTTCGGATGTTACGCAAGTTATAAACTTCAATATTCTCAGAAAAATTAAATAAGGAGTAAAGATACATTGGTGTTAACTTATGAATAATTTTAAAAAACAGTATTAGGTGAAGAAATTGTCTACGTTTTTTCAATGATAACCAGCCTAATTCTTGTCTTAATGCATTATGACTTGTAATTTGTATGTTTCCACGCACCAGTACATATTCTACCTGCAGAAATCTGGATATTTTCTAGTTCATCACTTAATTTATCTGGAATATTACACCAAACAGGAGCTGCATATTCCATTAATGGTCTAACGTGTGATATGTAAATGTGACAGAGAGCCTGTCGAGGTAGAATATGTTTGACACGACGTAGCATATTTAAAGATAAAGCGAATCCCACTTGAGTTTTGCATTAAGCATTACACCAAGATGCCTATGATCATTTACAAATTGTAGATTTACATTATTGAAATTTAAACTAACATAGTTATCTAAATGTTTACGTGTAAACAGTATAGCTTTCGTTTTGTTAGCATTGAATGTTATTTTCCATTTTTTTGCCCAATTATAAATGCCATTTAATTTTTGTTCTGAAATATTACGATCTGTATCATATCACGAAGTATCATCTGCATATAAACTAATATTAGATTTGATATTATCAACCATATCATTTATGAATACAATAAATAAAAATGGACCCAAAACAGATCCTTGGGGTACTCCTGCTGTAATGGTCACCCAAGGACTGGTAGTTCCTTCAATAATAACACGTTGCTCACGTGAGTTTAAGTAACTTTGGAACCATTTTAGAAGAGTGCCATTAATTCCATATTGATTTAATTTGTATATAATCCCATTATGCCAAACTTTATCGAAGGCTTTGGAAATATCCAAAAATACCGACGTACTTCTTTCCTTAAATCTAAAGCTCTATTAAATGTATCTATAAGATAAAGAAGTTGATACGTTGTCGAGTCACCTGGTGTAAAACCAGATTGGAATTGAGGAAGTTTATTATCCACAAAGTATTTATATACTATATCAAAAACTGCACGCTCAAAAATTTTTGCAAAGTTGGAAAGTATGGATATAGGGCGGTAGTTCTCAATAAGGGATTTGTTGCCTTTTTTATGCAGAGGAATGACATTTGATTTTTTCCATTCCACAGGAAAATATCCTTGGCTTATGCAGAAGTTATAAAGCTTTGTCAAATGGGGTGCAATAATTTCAGCAGATTCTTTTAGTATGATACTGTGAATTTCATCAGGTCCCATCGCCTTGTTTTTATCCAGCATAGTTAATAATTTCATGATCTCATCAACAGATAATTTTAGAGTTGAGAGTCTCGATGCAGTTCTATATGTGAAGTCCGAAGGAAAATCATCATGATTAGGAATAAACGATTGAGATTTAAAATAATTGTTAAAAGCTTTAACTTTCTCACTATTTAAAGTTAGGACATCATCGTTTAATTTGATTGGAGGAATCTTATAATATTGTTTGGAATTACAAACTGAATTTATGGTAGACCACCAAGTTTTTGAATCACAGTTTTTATTCATTAATAAATCAAATTGTTTATCCAAAAAAGTTTGTTTAGCTTTTCTTATTGCTTTAACAACTTTTGCGCGAATTTTCTTAAAATCGTCCAGTTTGAAACTTGTATTTCACACCTTATCACATCTGACAAGAGATCACTACAAATATGGGAATTAACTAAGTGTATAGAATTAGATATGTAAAGAGCACATCCTCCGCCATGGCGGTTTCTATCATTTCTAATAGGTTCTTGATAACCGTCTAGTAAAATGTCATGGTTCAAGATAGTTTGATCTAGCCATGTTTCTGTTAAAGCAATAATATCATAGTTATTTTAATTTGCTAGGTGTTGAATTTCAGCTAGTTTACCTGGAACGATTAGACTACGTATGTTAATATGGCAAACTGTAAACTGTTCCGAACCAGGATTTGGATGTATATCGCCGCACATTAAAAGCATGCACATTAGAATACTTAATTTGATAGCAACATTATTACGCCCCAAATTTGTGATAAATAAATTATCCATTATCAGTAAAAAAAATAAGTAAAGTACTCACTTTAAAAACGCTAGCACATATGAGAACACTTAGCCAAACGAACATAGTAAACATTAAAATAAAAACAAGAGAACACGTTTTTGCTATCTAAAATTAACAAATAATGGTCATATTCCGTCGGTAAGAAACGAACTGTTAATGACACCGCACAGTTTTAACGTTCTTAATGTTCAGCAATCAGTCGTTCAAAATCATTTTCATTCTTGATATGCTTGGTTTTTTCTTCACCTTTACACAGGGCCCATATCTTGCATCTGTTAGTCCAGGCACGTTGAACTCCATCATGGTGTCTTACCTTCCAAAAAAGATTGAAATTTGCTTTTGTTAAAGATGTATTGTCCCTTTGACTAATTCCAAAAAAATAAAAAATAATAGATTTCGAAAAAAGGTGGGTCATTTTGAAGTATCATAATAATTATTAACTATCACCAAAAATTTTTCGAAAAAAAAAAAATTTAACTGAAATACAGACGGTTTTTTGTTTAAAAAATTACTTTGACTTCCAGTCAAAGTTTTCAATCAAAACATATCCCATAATGAAACGCGCCTGTTTGGCTACTCTGTATGCATAATCATAAAACTTCCTCATGATCTGTGTGAAAATACCTTCTTAACCGTGACAAGTTGTAAACAATCCTAATTTAGCATATGCATAATGCGTACTCATGGTTTGAAATCTTTGTTTACTTTCGCTCATGACGATTTTCCAGATGAAATGTAATCAAACTAATTTACCTGTTAATTACGTAAACTTGTTGTTTTTGGCTCAAATTTTCGACTTAAAGTGAATAACTTTAATATTAATTTGATATGGCCACTTTAAATTTAGAATATTTTGACCTTCATTTTTTTGTGTTTCAAGGGACAATACATCTTTAAGTCTTCCGAGATATAAACCGGCATACCCTTCAGTTTGGATTTGGCTGCAAACACATTGTTACGGGTCCTGATTGAATTGAACCGAACAATTATTGGCCTAGGCTTGTCAGTAATAGGACCTATTCGATGAGATACTTCAATATCGTCGGACTTGAAAGTGATACCCAGTTTGTCGCGAATAACCTCCGCCACCAAATCGTCAGTTGACTTTGTCGAGTCCTGTAAACTGTAGAATCTAAGGTTATTACGACGTGAATATTGTTCTATATAGTCCACTCTGGTTTCTATATTACTGATTTGCTCCTGCAGCTTATCAAATGCTTTGTTTAATGTTTCAGTAATAGAAGTATCAGCTCCTGAAGCAAGTCTTCCTTCAGCTTATCAACATCTAACTTCGGGGCCATGATTACACTTGATTTTATACAGTACCACCGGTTAACTGTTTTACATATCAGGTCACAATCACAGCTGGTAATTTCGGCCAAATTTACTAATTTGCATAAGTGACGCAGATGTTTGGAAACCTTTTTGAAGGATTTTGATTTGCATATGGCTAGCACAGTAATAGTTAACCTTGCAGTGTTTTCAACGGCGAGCCAATGGCAATAAATGCGGTATCATGGGGGTAAAATACTCACTGCTTATTTACACCGACAGAGCATTGACCATCATCTTTAAAAGTTTACATGATAAGTCCTAGATGCTATTTACGATGATAATGAAACAATCGGGGAAAAACAAAGATAAATGTCTCTTTGAAAGGTGAAAATCGAGAGCAAAAAAGTTGTACGTGCTCACTCACCCGATGTCTCTGTTTAAAACATACATAATTCTTTTGAGTGTTTGTTTATTTACACATATCATTCCCTTCAGATCAACTATTTTTTATTTTCATTACATCTAACCAAACACGTAAAAAATTTGGTTAAAATATCTTATCATCTAGCACGTACGTACGGCCGTACGCGCTAGATTGTTTACTCAAAAGTCTTTGAACGGTCCGATGACCTTACTCTATTCAACCTTGTTTTTGCAGTTGAGCCTCTCATGACCAGGGATTTGTATGTCTTCCTACGCTGAGATTATATAGTTCCACATGCCATGTGCTTTTTTCTCTAAGATTTATTTATTATAAGTGCCAAAAACCCTTTTTTTTTCTCGATATGAGGCCTTTATTAATATTATTGAAATTTTTTAAAGAAAAAGCACACATACCATAAAAAATATCTATGTATTTCATTTTTGGAACAGAATATTCCGTGAGGCTCAACTACAAAACCACCATTTTGTGATATGATGTCATCGTAAGCCAATCAAAGCTGAGCTTTCTCGTGATTGGCATTGCTCACGGTTGAATGATTTTGGATTCTGGCTGATTTGATTGGTGGATGCGAATCACCCGCAGCGGAATGTTTTCTCTTGCGCGTGTACCATGAATAGAAGTCGATCATACGGTCTCTCTGAACGTTACTACACAAAGTTAGAGCAATGAATTTGTCCGAATTCCGTTAAAACAACTTTATATATTTTATAAGCATTTAATAACATGTTTTATTGATATTTCCAATGGTGATATATAAAATAAATTACTAAAAAACGTAATAATATGTAATTATTTTAACCAAAAATGGCGTAGTTAATAGAATTGTCGACTGAGGCCGCAAATTGTTTTACTTCTTTCGTGGCTATAAACGATAATTTTCGGCGATGTTTTAGACCCTATATTTCGAAAAATACAAGTCAGATTTCCTAATTTTTTTTCTTTATTGTAATATGAACACAACATACTAAAGCCGATTTTCCACTAGGCGAATTTGTTCGCGCGAATCGAACGCGCCAGCTTGTACGCATGTGTATTCATGTTTACGTCTTCCAAATCCTTCTCTACGCATGCGTATTAGCTGACGCCTTCGATTCGCGCGAACAAATTCGCCTAGTGGAAAATCGGCTTAACAGAGGTTTTGTTTTAATTTTGCATCGTTATCCCATATAGACAATATGCAATCCTAGAACATATATTGATCAGGTGTATGTACAGATAATGAAACTAATTTTGTCGGCAAATTTGCAATTCCCGCCCCCCCCCCCCCCCAACTTCAAAATCCTGGATACGCCACTGGGCGCGTATGTTCGTTCGTGCGTCAAATAAACATGTCCGATATGCGAGGACATTTATTACATTTATTAGGTGTAATAAGATTGTTTGGTTGAATCATTGTGGTATTAAATAATGTTAACTCCATGGTTGAATCACACATAGATTTCTTCAGTGTATGCATTTGATTAGGCGACAACATCTGAAACCAATTCGTAGCTGCGCATTTGGCAGCTATTTCGATATCTACAACTGCTATGTGTTTTTGCTGACCGGGGGATTCCCCTTTTTTTTAAACGCAAATCATGGACAAAAACGATATGTACGATCATTTTTCTATGACCAAATGGTGGAAACATGGAGCTATAATAGCTCAATGGTGGAACGTAGGCCTACGTCTTCGATTTACTAAAATGTGGTACCTGCACGTGTTTTGTAACACGCGGGTACTTCTATTCATATTGGCAATGAGATCATTTTTTTATGAGTATTTTTCTTATTTCTTAATTTTTTTTAAAGAGTGGATAGTAATAATCATAATAATATTAAGCACTTTTTGCGTTCCATACTTTATTGTGGCCGAGTTGACCGATTAGTTTTTGGCCGAGTTGACGTGAGGCCGAGTTGACTTGAGGCCGACTTGACTTGGGGCCGACTTGACGTGGGGCCGACTTGACTTTGGCCAAGACGGTTTGGGGCCGACTTGACCTGCACACTTATTATTATATATATCTGCTGAATGAGCCTCTGCTGTTCAGGTAAGGTTTCAGGACGATTCGGCCCTGAGACGATTCGACCCGGGACGATTTGGCCCACTTTTGGGCCGAAACATCCACTTTGTGGGCCGAAACGTCTCACTTTAGACCAAATTTATATTAATTTTTTTTGCTATTTATCAAGTTTTTAAAGGCGTTTAACAACCCGTATTTTATTGATATTGACAATGTTGATAATAAATTACTAAAACCATAATCATTTGGTATGACACAAGCAGGTAAATTTATGGCCCTTGGGGGGATAAACTTAAAACCTTTAGGTCAACATTTACTTAAATAATGTAGTAGATATAAACAGTATTGCAATAGTAAGTTATAAGTAGTGTATAACTATAACAAATGTTGACAAAATAAATAATACATACATGCCATTTTACTATTTCAATCGACTGTATGACCGTGACAGTTTCAACAAAGTATTAAATCGCAAATTTAATAAAACATGAAAACAAATTAAATTTCATTACTGAATGGATAAAGAATATATTTCAATCTTCCTCCTTCAACCCTAATGTTACATAAAACACAAATTGAGTTTCTTTAAAATATGACTCAAACTCATTCTGACAAGTTTCTCTTTCGAAAGTAATTCCCAGGGTGCAACACTAATTCATTGTGTCTATTCGTTCCCGTGAACAACTGGTATATAGTCCTGTGGTACCCAACTATGCATTGCATACATTTGAAAATTGCCAGTTTTTTACGCTGAAGTTATGTATTCGAGAACCATCTGTGGGCACAACCTACAGTAGATGGTAAGCGAGTGTACCATCTAGTTTATAATAAATCATCTAATATTATAGACTTCAGTTTTGAGAAGAAAAACAAACAATAAAATTAGCATAAATTTATTTTACTGTTTTTACTCGACTCACATTGTTTCAAATTTGTATTCACTTTATTGTGCAACCATTTTTTAAAGTTGAAAATTATGTATCCGCAGCATTTCTTTAATGTATAAAATTTGTACACAATAATTTGCAGGTCATCAAGACCACGTAACTATGAAAGGGAACGAAAACAAACAGCACTAGCCTCAGAACCAACATTTGAACATCCTCTTAAATTGATAACGGTCAGTACAACTTCTTTTGATATTATTGAAATTCCAGGGTTGATTATTATTACTATTATAGATATATATACTGTAGCGCTTTTCCAAGAGACCAAAAGCTCCTGAGATGTATATCCCTTCCTAATAAGGAAAGCATTGTGGATGAAGAGAAAAATGAAGAGAAGTGAGGTGTTGATATTCTTTGCCAATTTGAATGTGATTAGCAGAATGTGTGTAACAAACAGAATAATAGCCTTGATCTTCTTTGTATCCAGTCATAAAAGAAAGTTACAGGATACAAATTAGTTTCTTTGTATAGGTATCTGAAGTAAAAGTAAAGAAGTCAACTAAATCTAGCATCAAATCTAAGTCTACTCCTCTAGCGAAGAAACCATCAATATCAGCAGACCCTCTTTCTAGTGCCCTGGATGGCACAGATCCCCTCTCTCAACTTGCAGCTTCTTCTGTCATTGATCCTCTTTCCAGAGCTGCTGCTAGTGGGTCTATTGTAAAACCCGGAAGGAAAGATTCAGTAAGTTTTACTATTTTCCTTCTTTTTTTGACAGATGTTGTTTTAGCAAAAATAACTGTTTTTATATGATTTGTTTATCTTTGTTAACATTTAAAAGAACCATTTATTAACTTTAGGATAGAATTGTTTGGTATTTGTTTTTTTTTTAAATTATTGTTTTATCTTTGTATGAGACAAACACCATTATTTCCACTTGTTCTGTGGATGAAATAAAATTATCTTATCTATTCCCTTAAAAAAAAAATCATTTTCTTCACTATATAAAAAGATAAGGACATACTGTAGCATGTGCAAGCAACAGTAGACAATTCTGATTATGCTCTTTAAGAACTCGCCTAAAAAGTAGTCTTTTGGCTTTCCAACTAAGTTATCTTCTAAAGTTTGAAGTTAATATCTATAAGAAAAGCAACTTACTTTGAAACTTGCACGAAAAAAAAAAATAAGGCCACTGAAGACTTACAAGAAAGAAATTTATTAACTTATGTTTTCAACTTTTAATAAAGAAGATGAACTGCAAGAATGTATGATTACTCTAGATGATATTGTACTATGACACCAAACAATTCAGAACAAATAAAAACACAAATACAAACCTTGTAAACATCAGTGTTTTCACTGAATTGCCATAGTTTTTTTTCTCTTTTGTGGTTAACCACCACCTTTATTCATTCAATCTTTCATACATATTTCGTTCACATTTCATTTTCGTACATTAAATTTCCCTTTTCTACTTTTTTCGTTATTTTCTAATTTTTACACTTTTAACCTTTATACATAGTGTTTTGATTTATATGCATACAAAAAACCATACAAATCTACACTTCATTTTGTACATGATGTAATACATTTTAAAATACAAATATGAATGCTACTTATAGGTTACAACATGCCTAGTGTGTTTATATCTTTTAAAATATATTTAAACTGAATCCAAGGATTCTGGATTCTAATTGCCATAGTTTGGTAAATACATTTGATCACATTAAAAATTATATTTCAACTCTGAATTATCCATTTACAATAATAGGACTGACTGAAACCTGGCTATCTGGAAATTCTGATATGAAATTATATAACCTACGTAATTATGATGTTATCCCATGTAATAGAGCAACAAGAACCGGTGGTGCAATCTATATTAATAATGATATAAGATATAAAATTAAAGAAATGATCAATTACTTGCTGGTGGTGCGAGTGTCTTTGTTGAAACTGTCAACAATTATTAGAAATAGGAAAATAGAATATTATGACAATAAAATCAAAAGAATGTTAATAACGTTAAAAATATGTGGAAAGTAATAAATAAAGTATTATGTAGAAATAGAAAAAAAAAATATTCTTCTTGTTCTTCATGGCTGGCTGGCATCACTGAACACGATATTATGAAAGTAAATTAGATAAGAATAAGTCATGTGGTCATGATGATATAATGATAACATATATTGTAAGTAATTATGACCTTATTTAAAAACCAATTGCTCATATTGTTAACAAATCACTTGAGAGTTAGTGGTATATTTCTAGATCAATTAAAAAAGCGAAAACTGTGCCTGTGTATAAAAAAGGGCAATAAAGATAAGGTCAGCACTTACAGACTGATATCTATCTTACCATGTCTATCTAAGATCTATGAGAGGGTAGTGTACTATCAGACAATGTCATTTTTACTGAAATATTATGTATTTAGCGAGTCGCAATATGGGTTTAGGGAGGATTCAACCAAACAAGCACTTTTCCAAACATAGACACATTGACTAAAGAAATTGATAATAAAAAGGAATAGGGGTTCCTAGATCTGTCAAAAGCATTTGACTATGAATCATGAAATACTGCTTGATAAACTAAGGCATTATGGTATATGACGCATTGCTCTAGAATGGTTTAGTTAAATAATAGGAAACAATATGTAGAAATCAAAGGAGGTAAATTGGATTACACAGAGATACCACATGGAGTGCCTCAAGGCTCGATATTGGCACCGTTATTCTTCCTATTATATGTTAATGATATGCCTGGTATATGTACACTAACAGAAACAATAATGTTCGCAGATGACACAAATGTTTTATTAGAACATGATGATATTGATACTGCATTTAATATAATGAATAATAAAATACATCACCTAAGTATGTAGTTCAAAGCAAACATGCTTACTGTAAATGTATCAAAAACGAAATACATATTGGTTAGAGGCAAAACTAAACCAATTGATATTGGCCTAAATAAACTGAAAATAACAATGGTGTATAGAACGTGTATAAACCATACGATTTCTTGGTATTGAACTTGACCAGTTCCTGTCGTTCTCGTATCATGTAAATGACATAGCCACCAACATTTATTTTATGATTGTTCCCTTCTAAAAAAAATCCTTCTCTATAAACTCTTATTAATAATTATTTATTAAGTAATTCAATTATCAATTGTTTTTTTTTTATTAATAATTTAATAATTATTTTAAAATGTTTAAGTTCTAGTTGTTTCGCCATTGAGAGGGGCGACCAATTTAAAGCTTGCTTACTGTGGAGTCCCTTTTCCACTTATATATTTCTTTTCTTGCATTATATTCATTATCAGGACTTTTTATATTTATTATGTTACTCTGTGTTTTGCTCTATTATTGTGGAAATAAATGTTATTTTTATTTTATTATTAAAGTAACATTTAAATTAAACAGATCTGATATTAAAAAGTGTTTGATATTTGTTTATAGACAGATTCAGTGAAATCAAGATCTGATAGTTTAGGTGATACGTTTGAGTCTTGGAATAGCAAGAAAGTCAATATTCTTACCAAGTATACAACATCTGAAAAGCTCTCAATCACTACAGTGAGTTACAATCATTTAAAAATAATAATATTTAATGGTTTTAAAAAGGTCATACCTATGTCAATACAGTAATTATAAAATATAAATACACATATTTTTACATATTTTTTCTTTTTACACTTACTGTAAAACAATTTTTAAAAATAAATTTTGTTTTGTTTTTTAATAGAGTTTCTTGTCACAGTCAGACAGAGAGAAGGGTAAGTCTAAAGAAGTTCAAAGTAAACTTTAATACATTTGTTATTTACATCTGTAGCTAAGTACCATTGTAAAGCTGATCTTTGCTAAAATGTTCCATTAAACATAGAAGTAGATATTTGTTTCAATCTTTTGAAATAACTTTAGCACAATACAGAAACTGAAATTCCTAGTGTCATAGACAGTGGCAACAGAAGATACATTATTACAAGTGAGTATTTTAAAAGGACAAGCAAAGCAGGAAAGGAAATACCTTACAGTATGCTGACTAACTGATATTTATAAAAAATAAAAATATATTATTTGAATTACCGTACAATATTTAAATTGATATTTACAAAGAAGCAACTTTTAAATGTTGTTTCAGTTGTGATGAAGTCACAGATTGCACAAGGTACAGTGACAGATAAAGTGAAGAATCGCTTGGAGCAGCTTGATGATTTTGAAGAGGTACAATTCTGTTCTTATTAGAGTCCTTGCTTGTTTGATTCCTCATCAATTAAACCATATCAAATTGCTTCCTTATCAATTAAACCATACCAAATTGCCTTGTTAATAGTTTATGTAATATTCAGTCATAGACAAATGAATAATGGTCTAATTAAGATTTAAATTCTATTCTTTCTGGTGCAGCATTTTCCAAAAATGTTTCCACTTCTATTGTGTGTACATTTGTCCTGTTAAGGTCACTTCGTTGGTTTAATCTTAGTTCATTGTTTTTTTATAGGGGTCAGTTAAGGAGATGTTGAACCTGAGTCAACAAGACTATGTAAACCGTATCAATGAACTTAATGACGCCCTCATCACATCGTGGGAACAAGACCAGAAAGTGAAGGCACTCAAAATTGCTATTCAGGTGATATTCTTTTATTACAACTTTTAACATTTTAAGATCTTCACATACTTAATAATGGTCTTTAAATACACTTCATTTAATTTTTTATTTGGCCTGCGCATTTTCTCAGGCAATTAAACAACAAAATGTAAAGCTACATCTGTTATCATCAGTGTGAATAGAAAACTATTAAAATATTTCATTTCAAAGTTTTTTAACAACAGTACTATAATGTTTGTTTGTGTTTCAGTGCTCTAAGCTTCTAGCGGACACATCTGTGATTCAATTTTATCCCAGCAAGTTTGTTCTGATTACAGATATTTTAGATACTTTTGGTAGGTAGACATTATTGCCAATAGAGTATACTGCCCTCTAACAGGTGACAATATAGACCCCCCCCCCCCCCTCCCTTCTCTGACCCCAATCAATTGAACTTGACATTGTCCTTTCCAATTTAAATTAAATATAAATGTTTATATTCTTGGAGACTTTAACATTGACATTCTTAAACATGAGTCTGACAGTACTGCCCGTCAATTCATTAATGGTATCATCCAGAATAACGCAATCCACAGCCTCATTATTAGATAATATTGATAGTCAAATAAATTTGATTGTTCTCACATAAGTGGTTTGCTATAAGTGATATCTCTGATCATCTCCCTGTTTTTAATATTTCCAACCTCTTTGATGCTGTAGCCACTATCTCAAACAAGGAAGAGATCCCTTCTGTCAGGCAGATTAACAATACGTCTCTTAACAACTTTACCATGATGTTTCTAATGAAACTTGGTTTGATATCCTTAATTTTAATGATCCTGACTTTGCTTATGACCTCTTTGATAACACACTTAAAGCCCTTTATGACCAACACTTCCCGTTACTGAAAAGGAACAATACAAACAATAATAACAAAATTAAATCTTGGATGTCAAATGGTCTGCTCTAATCAATAAAGCATAAACATAAACTCTATGCTAAATTTCTTCAAAGCCTTTCTCCTGCCAATGAAATTAAATATAAACAATATTGTAATAAACTTAACTTCACTATCAAAAATGCCAAAAGAATCCACTTCCATGATATTTTCACCAAGAAAACAAAATATTCAAACTCTTTTTGACACCTTTAATACCAACATTATTTTACCTGTGTCCCAGTACTTTGCAGCTAACAAACTCTCCCTCAATTATTAAAAATGTAGCTACATCCTATTTGGAACCCCACAGTTGACTAGAGGTATTAATGTGTTCCCACTTAAAATCTTTATTGATAATCATGAAATCCTCTCTGTAAAGTCTATTAAATTTCTTGGTGTTAGCATTGACAACTGCCTCTCATGGAAACCCCATATCCAGGAAACTGAGATCAAGGTTTCTAAGAACTTAAGATCATTTCTACCTTCCTCCCAACTAATATTCTCAGAACCCTTTATTGCACTCTCATTCTTCCTTATTTGAGCTATGGTAATATTGTCTGGGCAAACACTTACCCAACAAACATCAATAAACTCTCTATTCTACAAAAAAAAAGCTATATCTATATATAGACTATATCTGGCACTCATGCACTTTTGAATTCCTCCCCATTTATTTTCCAAACTCGATCTTCTCAAACTCTCGGACATTAACCTATCCCAGCAAGGTGTTTTTGTTTTTTTGGCTACTCGCTCCATTCTCCCTTACCATCTCAATGACTTATTCGCTCCCAATAATACCGTTCATAAATATGACACTAGAAATAACATGTATATCCAAACCACAACACAAACTATTTTCAACACAGCATTAAATATTCTAAACCACTCAGTTTTTTAGAATGTTGGTGTTGTGAAAAAAAGAATGTTTATTTCAGATTTGAACTCCCTAAATTCAGTTGCCAAGCATCTTCTTAACCACATATTTAAAAGAGTTCAATTTACTTTTTAAAGGCAAGCTTGTATACGATAGGATCCGCCGCAAGTCTACCTATCAGCCATCTGGTAGCAGTATTCCTCAGATGTTGCCAGAGAAGTTCACACCAGATCAAGTGCCAGATTCAGCTAAAGAAACTTGTCGTAATTGGTTCTTTAAAATTGCCTCAATTAGAGAGCTCATACCCAGATTGTATCCTTTAATAATTCTTATTTTACAATTTGTTAAATAGATTGACTGCTTCTTTTTATTTTAATCTTAATTTTATTCTTAAAACAATAGTAATTTTTGGAACTGCTAAACTTGATATACTGTACGGTAAGATTACTCTTAGGGGAGGAGCATGTATTTTCAATAATGATAATCTTGTCCATGATATTGTGTAAGCCGTTAAATAAATAAATATGCTTTACCAAAGTTTCTGTAAAATGTTTCCTCAACTCTCTTTTAAGATATGTTGAAGTGGCAATTATGAAATGCTATGGTTTTTTAACAACTGGGTAAGAATATTTTTTAATGAAAAATTGTGATTGTGTAGTTTTTGCTGCAAAGAAAACTATATTATTCAAGACTGTTAACAAATTCACATAAACTTTTCCATTATAGAGAATACTCTCAAGCTCTTTTAAGATTAACCAATCAGATGCGAGGTATCGGTGACCCACTCGTAGCCATATATGCAAGAGGTTATCTATGTCGGGTAGGTGTTCAATTATTGTTTGAAAAGATAATTATAAAGATTGAATATATATATATCGGTTCAACCTGCAATAGATGATAGTACATTGCTATTAATACACTAAATATAATTAAAGTTATATTTTAAAAATTTAGGTTGGAGTTGCAGTAGCACCTGATGTAAAAGATCATCTTATCAACAACTTCTTTGATTTTCTCTCTACTTATACACAAGTGAGTATAAAGTACTGTATATTCTCAGGATCATAGAAATATTTGGTAATACAGTATCTCATTTGTATCATATGTTGTGCCTGTATCATCATCATTATGGTATATGATACTAGGAGATACATGTATTACCAAATATTTGTCATACTGAAGAAATCTAGATACCGGGAACCGGGCGGTATATTACTAAAAAACAATTAACTGACAAAATAAAGAATTCTACAATCATGCTTGTGATATGAGAATCCCTATTTGTCACTTTATGGTTCTGTTGTATGATTCACAGCTTCAAAAAGACTCTGTGCAGAACATACTGGCGATACAAAGATTGGAAATGGTCAACTACTTATCACTGTACTCACCAGCATTGGATTGGATCCTACAGTGTATTGCTCACAAGGCATCTGAGGTAAATATACTCAGATGTAGGAGGAATGGGTTTGTGTTTCACAGTGAATAATTATGACCAAGAAAAGAACCCAATCTTTAAATACTTGGATTAAGGCACTAATTATTGAATTGAAATATGTTGAAGGTCAGCAGCTAGAGCGACTGCTCAGAATTGAATTGTCTCTGGAATTGTGTTACTTCTTTTGCAGAAAATTCAAATGGTTCATTGTACTTTAATGTTTTTGAAAAAATATATATTAACAATTTTTTTTTACTGCAGGAAACCCTGACAGAAATTTTGGCCAAATGCAAGAAACAGTGCAATAGGTAAACTATCATCTTTATACAATTATTTTTTTACTACAAGATACAATTTATTTTATATTTGAATGTTAATTGTGAAATGTATTAAAATCAGTTTACTTTATTTTACCTACTTTTAGTGCATTGCTGTTGAACTCTATAATGTCAGCATTCAAACCTGAATTTATCTCCAAGAGGGCGCTAGGATTCACAGAGCTTATTAAAGAATGCGAAGAAGCTGGCTTTCCAAAGGTAACTGCCATTATGGTATTCAAAGTCTGTGTTCCTATCATAATATAATGCACAATTTTTTAGGGGTTATGCACTAAAGGCTTTCAAACTTCGCAATTAATTTAAATTACAGTTTATGCGTGAATACCTTTCTCTTAAATGTTTATTTGAATTTTTGCCCGATCGTACCGATCTTTCATGAGGTGCAATTGCTGCCTTACTTATATACTTGTAACCCAAAGAATTAAACATTTTTTGCATAAGTAATGGTCAACAGCAAAATCTAAAAAAATGTTCTAAAGCTCTATCTACACTGTCAAACTAGTTTGACAAAAGAAGTGTGATGTGCCAAAATGTGGTAGTGATATGACATCATCATGTCTCTATATGGGCACATCACAGTTTGATAGTTTAGACAAGGTTTCCAAGAACTTCAACTTCATCAACAAAAAAAACCATAAAATATCCTGATGATGATGAATGAATTTCAACGAAATGGTCTTAATCCTGTTGTGTATCATTCCTTGAGAGTGTGTATTAGAGTATTTGTATAAATTGCAATTTCTTCCCAGCATCATCTATATTCCTCACTGGGAACCAATCTTGTTTTGGCTGACCCACCAGAAGACCAACGACTTACTGTGCTCAATGAAGTGTGGAAAGTGGTTATGAAACAAAAAGTACCAAAGGTTAGAAAGAAATTAATGGATTTTACTATTAACTAGTATTAAGTAATATACTATGTTGAAAAAATGCAAGCATTAGTTTTATTTGTATCATAAATGATTGAACTTCTTAATTAACTGTAGCTTTATATTTGTTGCTTTATTTTCTGTAGGAGTATATCAACTGTGCTGAGGTGTGGGTGGAGTATCCTTGTAAGCATTTCACTGTGAGTAAACACACATCAGTATGTAGAAATATAGTCATCTCTCCCAAAGCACTTCATAAAAACTGCTCCAATAAGAACTACATTAGTTTTTAATTATTTCATAAAATACTAAATGTACAAACTTAAAACAAATAGTGTTATTTAACCTTAAATATCAATTTGTTGTAGAAAAGAGAGGTGAACACTATATTAGGTGACATCATTAAACACATGACACCAAACCGTGCCTTTGAAGATAGCTATCAACAGGTAAGGCAGAATGAAAAGCATATGATAGACAACACTATAAAAATTATGCTATAAAGATGACAGAGATGGGCAGGCAAATCAATATAATTTTTTGATGAAAATATAAAAGGGATGATAACAAGAATTGATGAAGAAATAAAAAGAGAAATAATTGATAAGAATGACTTTGATAAAGATGAAAACAATGAGGATAATGATGCAATATGATGATACATTTTTAGAATGATAGCGTAATGATAGTGAATAATTGATAATAATTTTGTTTATATTTTTTTTTCTAGCTTCAATCTGTCATGTCAAAAGTCCTTGCTCACATGCATGATTTCTCCATCTTATTTGCTATGGTAAGTGTATTCAACAATCTAATTTTCAATTAGAGAAGACTTAAACCCATACCTTCTATGTAAAAATGTATGCATAAATCTTCCTGCTTTCCTTTAGGATAAATTCTTGCCATTCCTAGACATGTTCCAGAAGGAATCTGTCAAAGTGGAAGTTTGTAAAAATATCATGGAAGCATTTGCAAAGTAAGTTGCTAATTGTTAACCTCACTAATTTACAACTGAAATGTTTGTTTTATTTTGTGTTTATATTTCCTATTTTTAAGCATTATTTTGTGTTCATGATATTAATAAAGATTTATCATTTTTTATCTTGTCTTTATGTCGTTTTTTTTCCTCAGACACCAAAAGGAACCAACTAACGATCCTGTAATTCTAAATGCTCTCATGTTCATTTGTAGAACCATGCATGATTCAGTCACGTAAGTAAACACAATTTGAGTGGCGTTTCATACTTGAATTAAGTAACTTACAAATTACTTGAAACTACAGTATAAATATTAGTTAATTCACATTATTAAAATTAGCCACCAAAGAAAGAAAAAAGTACTAACAAGCATTAAAACTTTTTTTTTTAATTTAGAGCTCTTACTTTAGAAGATGAACGTTCAGAAATAAGTCACTTAATATCATGTTTTATCAGAAAGGTAAGTTTTATGATTTGTTTCCTTTTACAAAATTGTTATTGTATTGTTATTTTTAGGCATATAAAAAGTATATTTTAATTATAATAATTCCCTTGTAGAGATGTTCTCATTAATTAATCAAAATCCTAAACACGATCTAAAGTTAATTTAAATGCCTTTTTGATCATAACAATAACATTAATTGGCGACGAAAGTACAAAATAGGTGGTGCTGTTGTATTTCAAAAGCAATAGAATAAAAAAAAAACAGATTTTTTTTCGTTTAAAGCGCATACTATTGCACTACATGTGACCCACAATTGTCCAATCAAATGACAGGAATTTATTTAGGTGTTATATAATATGTTTTATTTATCTGCCAAGCCCAACGTCCACAATTTTAATATCCCCGTGATAACACTTTTAAAACTAATCAAAATGACCAATTTTTTTTCTATCAAGGTGTCTTTTGGAAGAGACTTTGAGCAACAGTTAAGCTTCTATGTTGAAACACGTGCTTACTTTAGCAACTTGGATGACATGCTTGTCACTCTGGTTCAGGTATAGAAGAGTTTACCTGTTTAGGTTCGAGTATTTTCACTCTCTATGAGGAACTACAATACAAACCAGTGTTAACAATCCTTGTTACATTGCTGCAGTTTATAAGATATTATAATATATGGAAATAGGAAGGGTTAGCACAGTTGACATTTGTGCCTGATTTATGTAGTTTCAATTTAGCCCTTGCTAGAATTGACTGAATTGGAGGTTTCCGGTTTTTATCATCTTTTTCATAAATAGATTCAATTTTTTTTTTCAGTGTGTAAATCAACTTGCTATGGAGACCAGAGCTGTAGTGCAAGGCAAACATTCTAGAAAAACTGCTGCATTTGTTAGGGTATTGTACTCTAATTTTGTTTAGCTGTTTTTATATAGTTTCATTGCCTTATTTGTATTTGTAATCACAGGCACGTCGGAGATATATGACATGACTGTTGCTATCATTTCTAGAGCATGTACAACAATTATAAGTACTGTATGTTGTAGTAACAATACATAGCAATCCATAGCATTTGTGTGACAACCATATATTATGTTTATTTTCCCTTGTATTGCAGCAACTGCTAAATGTCTGTCTGGGATTTTTGTTTTTCAGGCATGCGCTGCGTATTGTTTCATCACAATACCATCAATTCTGAACGTGTTTCATCGTTTAAACTTGTACTTAGTGTCTGGACAAGTTGCATTTTTAAATCAAGCTCTTACCCAAGGTAAGCCACAAAAAAAAAAAGATTAAAATAGTTTATATTTTTTGTTTATCAGTATTTTTTGCATTTACAGTACATTATAACTGTAACCTTATGTAATCTGTAGCTGAAGTCAGCCATACAAATATTTTATTAGTTCTGATTTTTATGCATTTTTCAAGGTGATGCTTTTCTAAAAGCTGCTATTAGCATAATTCCTGAGGTTCCAAGAGTTATCACTATAGACAGGAAGACACGTTCCACTGAAGGCCTGCTCATCTCTTATATTCAACAGTTCCTATCTACTCTGCTCATTGTTCCAGTAAGTTTCCTTTATTCCAATAATCAAGCAAAATCTAAATACTTATAATAACTAGAAAGCCACTCTGAGAGTGCATACCTCTGCCTAGTGTAAACTTCTCCTACATAAGATTTCCCCGGGAAAATATATATATATATATATATATTTGTGTGTGTCTTAATGCTGTGTCTGATTTAGGCTAATTTCACTACAAGCATGTGTATGCGAATTTGGTTTAATGGTTATGTAACCAGCCTTTCAACTAACATTAGATTCTGTTTACTAACAATAGAACAGCAACGCCAAAAACAAATTGATTAATTTGAAAAGAAATAGGTTTTTTAAAACTACTTGTATCAAAAAACCTGTAAATTAAATCAATTTATGTTTTAAAATTACAAATAAAAAATTATAACTCTTGACGCTTGTACAAAAATGCTCGTTGGCTTTTGAAAATTCTGTCCTATCTTTCAACACTAGCAGGTATGAAAATTATACTAAAAAGTGGTCCAGAATTAGGACTGTGGTTCGGATTGCCTCCAAAATTTAGTGGAATGGTCCTTGACCACATATCTATCTGTATATTCATTTTGGTAAAGATCTTGTATTTAGTTTTTGAGTAATCCTGCTAACAAACAAACAAACACACGCGATAAATTAAATATACCTCCTTGATGGAGGTAAATAAACACTGGTTCTTAGCAATAGCAATTCGGTTCCCTTTTGTGTTTCTTGCCAATTTACTCATAACAAATACCATTAATACCACTGGGGCTTTCATAGTTTATTTTAAGTTAAATAGCTTTCTACATTAAAAGCTTTGCCAAACAAAATTGATTCGTCCTTAACTTAAGCTGAAATTATTATTCTGTACTATTGTTATTATAGGACCATCCTGATCAAGTTTGTTTGTATCTGGTTCGTGGTTTACTTAATATCCTTCAGGACTACACATGGGAGCAAAGCTCACCAGCTAAAATACAAGTATACATGAGTGTACTATGTCTGCTGACGGCACAGTCCCAAGAGGTGTATGCATATCATATACCCAATGGTAGGTATACTCATAAACTCTTAAAGACCACTTTTAAGATAGTGTTTGTCAGTATATACACAAAAATGTCTTTTTTTTTCTTTACAGTTGATTCAAATGACTCGTTTTACGGCAGTGATAAAAAGTTCTTGGCCGAGGTTAATGGAATTTGTAACACTATTCTTGGCGAAACATTGGATTATCTAAAAACTCTAAATCAATCAGAGGTACTGTTTACGTTTTAGTTATTTAATAAACATTTGATTCCAAATGGACTGGTTAATCAAGTACAGTACAAACACAAATGTTAACATTTTTTTTTTATTTGCAGACTGGGTTGAAACGACAAGCTGCTGCTGCCCTCGATCTCTTTCATCACATTGTTGTGTTTGGTGATATCACTAAGCAACCGGTAGCTACCTTGGCAACAAATCTCTGGAATCTTGCCAAGAAGCATGGACATGGAGATACCAAATTAATGGTAAATGTTTTTGTCATAATTTTTTTTTATTGGATAATTTGATAATACAATTAAAAAGTTTTGAAAGCATAACAGATGGCTATTACTATTGATTATAGGTATCGTCAGAGCCTGATACAGTACCTATCAACTATGACAAACAGTCAATGTATAATTAAATTATAAAGTGCTTATTTCTACTTACACCATAGAAACATGGTATCCATTAAATCATGAAGCAATTGATCTTTATCTATTTATTGTTATTGTAGGTACGTTTATTGGATTATTTAAAGCGTAAAGGAGTGGAGTCAAATGGAAAAGCGTACAAAGAAATAGTGTCCAAGCTTTCACTGCAAACAAGAACATAATACAGTGGCAAACAGTTGGCCTGAAGCTGAACGAAAACACAACATTTATAATATTAAAAATATATGATTATCATAAAAGAAATTATAAAAAGTATAAACAATAATTAATTTGTCACAAATAGTAAGTTTATTGTAAAATATATAATCTGAAATACGGTAATTAAATCAAAGACAATACCGAACTCTCTGACAATGAAAATCTTTCCCAAAACAAGACTTTTCTTGAGGTCCAAATTTGTATTTACCATTTAAATACACATCCAGAATAGCAGAATGTCCAGACATATAAGGCCAGCCCACCAAGAAGGGTGTCCGGTATTTGAAGAGTTTACTGTATTATATAATGAACTGTATGCAAAAGCAAAGAAAAGAAGAATTTATATATATGATATATGGTACCGGTATTTACTCGATTGAGACACAATATTGTAATTAATTGTAATGGTAAAAACAAAGTTATTAATTAGATATGTGCTTGTCTTCCATTATGATATTAGGTTTGAATGATTCAACAACAAATACTATTTAATAAGCAAACCCGTACTAACAAACATTTTTTTAATTCATAACCCATTTCAAGTGTAAAGTCTATATGTAAAATAAATAAATATATAAATTTTATAATTGATATAATAATTAATTTTGTTGATATTGAAAAGTGCTATCACAGAAAATAACTGCTAATCATGTTAAATTTGTATGAACACTGCAAGTATACCTATATTTAGTTCTAATGTGTTGTCATCATGTTTATAAAATAATCAATGAATTAATTCACTTTTTATTTTCTACATTGTTCATATGAATAAATAATAAAAACAAATACTACAGGTATTGTCAAAATTAATGAATACAGTACTCTATTTGCGTTTTTATTTTTGCCATGTTTTTTATTTTGGATGATTTACTATGTAAATATTTTGTTTACTTCATGACATTAGATATTCTCTCGCCGAAAAAGGCTATATTAAAGTTTTAGGGAACTTGCAATACCCTTATAAAATAAAAAGCCTAAGCACTTTCTTATTTCAGCGCCAAAACGACGAAACAAATGTGCTTTTGATTAGTCAAAAAGGAAACGTGAGTCACCGTTTAGCAGACGACGCAGCCTAGTAGTATAATTTGAATATTTGTCAAGTGTTTTATATCGTCAACAATTTGAAATCATATTTTTTTAATTTATTTATTAATTGTCGCTAACATTTATTTTTATAATTATTTTCTATAATCTGTGTAACTATCATACTTTTATTTTATTATAGTTTATATTTTAATTTTAGAAAATGACCTTTTGACAAGGACGACATGACCTTACGTTATATTCATTTGCTCTGTGTGAATTATTCTTGTATTTGTCGGAAAAATTTCCCATTTAATCCTGCCATTTTTCAAGGAAGCAGTCAAATGTCTCGACATATTATCCAATAAACAGAACATGTAATAACTGTAAACTATTACTATCATTTCGAAAATAGTTAAAACGGTGAGCACTACTATTTAATTGTTATTTTTGTTAGGTTATCATGTAGATGATAAGCCTTGACATAGGTAAGAGGAACAACACGACGTGCGTTTTACATGTGTTTGTTCTGTTGCTGATACCACCACCACACGTGAGAAAATATAAAGCGACCCGAGGAGCTTAGGCCTAGCCTGGCCGCAGCAATGTATTTAATACAGCTGTTGTATTTAGCGCCGTGAAGTTGGTTACTTATTCCTTATTCGACATTCGTCAATGGAAGTTGGTTCCTTATTCGACGTTCGACATTCGCTAGGCTAGGCCAAAATTTCGAAAATGATAATTTCCCAGCGGTAAATATGCCGTGCGCCACCAACCAATCTCCTGCTGTTACTTATTCACTTATTCCCTATTCGACATTCATTCGTGAAGTTGGTTCCTTATTCGACGTTCGCTAGGCCGCGGCCGACCGGCTGGCCCAAATTCGTACCAAAGTAGACCTAGTGTAGATGTACCTATTTTATCACAGATTTACAATTTTTTAGTTCCGATATTACGACCATACCAACGCCTCCTGGCATTCCAGAAATGTGCCACTTGCCCCGGCCCAGTGCGGGCAAGTACGGATTTTAAAGCAATTTAAAATGCGTATTTTTAGTGTTTTTTACTAAGTATTAATAGCACCACTTTTAAAGTGGAAATATGACCACACCCCGACGCCTCGGGCCGGGTTCACAATAGTATAGATTGATGTAGAATGGTCCTGACATACCATAAATGTGCCACCTGCCACGGCCCAGCAGTGCGGGCAAGTACGTGTTTTAAAGCAATTTCAAAGAGTATTTTTACCAATAATTTCCTAAGAATTAATAGCACCACTTTTAAAGTGGCCATATGACCACACCCCGACGCCTCGGGCCGGGTTCACGATAGTATAGATTGACGTAGAATGGTCCTGGCATTCCAGAAATATGCCACTTGCCCCGGCCCAGTGCGGGCAAGTACGTGTTTTAAAGCAATTTAAAATGCGTATTTTTAGCATTAATTTAGTAAACACAACTTTTAAAGTGGCCATATGACCACACCCCGACGCCTCGGGCCGGGTACACAATAGTATAGATTGACGTAGTATTGTCCTGGCATTCCAGAAATGTGCCAATTGCCCCGGCCCAGTTCGGGCAAGTACGTGTTTTAAAGCCATTTAAAATGCGTATATTTAGTGTTTTTTTACTAAGTATTAACAGCACTACTTTTAAAGTTGCAATATGACCACACCCCGACGCCTCGGGCCGGGTTCACAATAGTATGGATTGACGTAGAATGGTCCTGACATTCCAGAAATGTGCCACTTGCCCCGGACCAGTGCGGGCAAGTACGTGTTTTAAAGCAATTTAAAATGCGTATTTTTAGCATTAATTTAGTAAACACCACTTTTAAAGTGGCCATATGACCACACCCCGACGCCTCGGGCCGGGAACACAATAGTATAGATTGACGTAGTATGGTCCTGGCATTCCAGAAATATGCCACTTGCCCCGGCCCAGTGCGGGCAAGTACGGATTTTAAAGCAATTTAAAATGCGAATTTTTAGCATTAATTTAGTAAACACCACTTTTAAAGTGGCCATATGACCACACCCCGACGCCTCGGGCCGGGTACACAATAGTATAGATTGACGTAGTATGGTACGGTCCTGGCATTCCATAAATGTGCTACTTGCCCCGGCCCGGTGCGGGCAAGTACGTGTTTTAAAGCAATTTAAAATGCGTATATTTAGTTTTTTTTTTCTAAGTATTAATAGCACCACTTTCAAAGTGGCAATATGACCACACCCCGACGCCTCGGGCCGGGTTCACGATAGTATAGATTGACGTAGAATGGTCCTGGCATTCCAGAAATGTTCCACTTGCCTCGGCTCAGTGCGGGCAAGTACGTGTTTTAAAGCAATTTAAAATGCGTATTTTTAGCATTAATTTAGTAAACACCACTTTTAAAGTGGCCATATGACCACACCCCGACGCCTCGGGCCGGCCGGGTTCACAATAGTATGGATTGACGTAGAATGGTCCTGACATTCCAGAAATGTGCCACTTGCCCCGGCCCAGTGCGGGCAAGTACGTGTTTTAAAGCAATTTAAAATGCGTATTTTTAGCATTAATTTAGTAAACACCACTTTTAAAGTGGCCATATGACCAAGTGGCACATTTCTAGAAAGTCTGGACCTTTCTACGTCAATCCATACTATTGTGAACCCGGCCCGAGGCGTCGGGGTGTGGTCATATTGCCACTTTAAAAGTGGTGCTATTAATACTTAGTAAAATAACACAAAAAATACGCATTTTAAATTGCTTTAAAATCCGTACTTGCCCGCACTGGGCCGGGGCAAGTGGCACATTTCTGGAAAGCCAGGACCATATGACGTCAATCTATACTATTGTGTACCCGGCCCGAGGCGTCGGGGTGTGGTCATATGGCCACTTTAAAAGTGGTGTTTACTAAATTAATGCTAAAAATACGCATTTTAAATTGCTTTAAAATCCGTACTTGCCCGCACTGGGCCGGGGCAAGTGGCATATTTCTGGAATGCCAGGACCATACTACGTTAATCTATACTATTGTGTTCCCGGCCCGAGGCGTCGGGGTGTGGTCATATGGCCACTTTAAATGTGGTGCTATTAATTCTTAGTAAATTTAATGCTAAAAATACGCATTTGAAATTGCTTTTAAACACGTACTTGCCCGCACTGGGCCGGGGCAAGTGGCACATTTCTGGAAAGCCAGGACCATACTAAGTCAATCTATACTATTGTGTACCCGGCCCGAGGCGTCGGGGTGTGGTCATATGGCCACTTTAAAAGTGGTGTTTACTAAATTAATGCTAAAAATACGCATTTTAAATTGCTTTAAAATCCGTACTTGCTCGCACTGGGCCGGGGCAAGTGGCATATTTCTGGAATGCCAGGACCATACTACGTCAATCTATACTATTGTGTTCCCGGCCCGAGGCGTCGGGGTGTGGTCATATGGCCACTTTAAATGTGGTGCTATTAATTCTTAGTAAATTAATGCTAAAAATACGCATTTGAAATTGCTTTTAAACACTTACTTGCCCGCACTGGGCCGGGTGTCAAGTGGCATATTTCTGGAATGCCAGGACCATACTACGTCAATCTATACTATTGTGTTCCCGGCCCGAGGCGTCGGGGTGTGGTCATATGGCCACTTTAAATGTGGTGCTATTAATTCTTAGTAAATTAATGCTAAAATTACGCATTTGAAATTGCTTTTAAACACGTACTTGCTCGCACTGGGCCGGGGCAAGTGGAACATTTATGGAATGCCAGGACCATTCTACATCAATCTATACTATTGTGAACCCGACCCGAGGCGTCGGGGTGTGGTCATATGGCCACTTTAAAAGTGGTGTTTACTAAATTAATGCTAAAAATACGCATTTTAAATTGCTTTAAAATCCGTACTTGCCCGCACTGGGCCGGGGCAAGTGGCACATTTCTGGAAAGCCAGGACCATACTACGTCAATCTATACTATTGTGTACCCGGCCCAAGGCGTCGGGGTGTGGTCATATGGCCACTTTAAATGTGGTGCTATTAATTCTTAGTAAATTAATGCTAAAAATACACATTTGAAATTGCTTTTAAACACGTACTTGCCCGCACTGGGCCGGGGCAAGTGGTACATTTCTGGAATGCCAGGACCATACTACGTCAATCTATACTATTGTGTACCCGACCTGAGGCGTTGGGGTGTGGTCGTATGGCCACTTTAAAAGTGGTGTTTACTAATTTAATGCTAAAAATACGCATTTTAAATTGCTTTAAAACACGTACTTGCCCGCACTGGGCCGGAGCAAGTGGTACATTTCTTGAATGCCAGGACCATACTACGTCAATCTATACTATCCTGAACCCGACCCGAGGCGTCGGTGTGTGGTCATATTGCCACTTTAAAAGTGGTGCTTTTAATACTTAGTAAAATAACACTAAAAATACGCATTTTAAATTGCTTTAAAACCCGTACTTGCCCGCACTGGGCCGGGGCAAGTGGCACATTTCTGGAATGCCAGGACCATATTACGTCAATCTATATTATTGTGTACCCGGCCCGAGGCGTCGGGGTGTGGTCATATGGCCACTTTAAAAGTGGTGCTATTAATACTTAGTAAAATAAGACTAAAAATACACATTTTAAATTGCTTTAAAACACGTACTTGCCCGCACTGGGCCGGGGCAAGTGGCACATTTCTAGAAAGTCTGGACCTTTCTACGTCAATCCATACTATTGTGAACCCGGCCCGAGGCGTCGGGGTGTGGTCATATTGCACTTTAAAAGTGGTGCTATTAATACTTAGTAAAATAACACTAAAAATACGCATTTTAAATTGCTTTAAAATCCGTACTTGCCCGCACTGGGCCGAGGCAAGTGGCACATTTCTGGAAAGCCAGGACCATACGACGTCAATCTATACTATTGTGTACCCGGCCCGAGGCGTCGGGGTGTGGTCATATGGCCACTTTAAAAGTGGTGCTATTAATACTTAGTAAAATAAGACTAAAAATACACATTTTAAATTGCTTTAAAACACGTACTTGCCCGCACTGGGCCGGGGCAAGTGGCACATTTCTAGAAAGTCTGGACCTTTCTACGTCAATCCATACTATTGTGAACCCGGCCCGAGGCGTCGGGGTGTGGTCATATTGCCACTTTAAAAGTAGTGCTATTAATACTTAGTAAAATAACACTAAAAATACGCATTTTATATTGCTTTAAAATCCGTACTTGCCCGCACTGGGCCGGGCCAAGTGGCACATTTCTGGAAAGCCAGGACCATACGACGTCAATCTATACTATTGTGTACCCGGCCCGAGGCGTCGGGGTGTGGTCATATGGCCACTTTAAAAGTGGTGTTTACTAAATTAATGCTAAAAATACGCATTTTAAATTGCTTTAAAATCCGTACTTGCCCGCACTGGGCCGGGGCAAGTGGCATATTTCTGGAATGCCAGGACCATACTACGTCAATCTATACTATTGTGTTCCCGGCCCGAGGCGTCGGGGTGTGGTCATATGGCCACTTTAAATGTGGTGCTATTAATTCTTAGTAAATTAATGCTAAAAATACGCATTTGAAATTGCTTTTAAACACGTACTTGCCCGCACTGGGCCGGGGCAAGTGGCACATTTCTGGAAAGCCAGGACCATACTACGTCAATCTATACTATTGTGTACCCGGCCCGAGGCGTCGGGGTGTGGTCATATGGCCACTTTAAAAGTGGTGTTTACTAAATTAATGCTAAAAATACGCATTTTAAATTCCTTTAAAATCCGTACTTGCTCGCACTGGGCCGGGGCAAGTGGTACATTTCTTGAATGCCAGGACCATACTACGTCAATCTATACTATTGTGTACCCGACCTGAGGCGTTGGGGTGTGGTCATATGGCCACTTTAAAAGTGGTGTTTACTAAATTAATGCTAAAAATACGCATTTTAAATTGCTTTAAAACCCGTACTTGCCCGCACTGGGCCGGGGCAAGTGGCACATTTCTGGAATGCCAGGACCATACTACGTCAATCTATACTATTGTGTACCCGGCCCGAGGCGTCGGGGTGTGGTCATATTGCCACTTTAAAAGTGGTGCTATTAATACTTAGTAAAATAACACTAAAAATACGCATTTTAAATTGCTTTAAAACCCGTACTTGCCCGCACTGGGCCGGGGCAAGTGGCACATTTCTGGAATGCCAGGACCATACTACGTCAATCTATATTATTGTGTACCCGGCCCGAGGCGTCGGGGTGTGGTCATATGGCCACTTTAAATGTGGTGCTATTAATATTTAGTAAAATAACACTAAAAATACGCATTTTAAATTGCTTTAAAACACGTACTTGCCCGCACTGGGCCGGGGCAAGTGGCACATTTCTGAAATGTCCGGACCATTCTACGTCAATCCATACTATTGTGTACCCGGCCCGAGGCGTCGGGGTGTGGTCATATTGCCACTTTAAAATTGGTGCTATTAATACTTAGTAAAATAACACTAAAAACACGCATTTTAAATTGCTTTAAAATCCGTACTTGCCCGCACTGGGCCGGGGCAAGTGGCACATTTCTGGAAAGCCAGGACCATACTACGTCAATCTATACTATTGTGTACCCGGCCCGAGGCGTCGGGGTGTGGTCATATGGCCACTTTAAAAGTCGTGTTTACTAAATTAATGCTAAAAATACGCATTTTAAATTGCTTTAAAATCCGTACTTGCCCGCACTGGGCCGGGGCAAGTGGCACATTTCTGGAATGCCAGGACCATACTACGTCAATCTATACTATTGTGTTCCCGGCCCGAGGCGTCGGGGTGTGGTCATATGGCCACTTTAAATGTGGTGCTATTAATTCTTAGTAAATTAATGCTAAAAATACGCATTTGAAATTGCTTTTAAACACTTACTTGCCCGTACTGGGCCGGGGCAAGTGGCACATTTATGGAATGCCAGGACCATTCTACATCAATCTATACTATTGTGAACCCGACCCGAGGCGTCGGGGTGTGGTCATATGGCCACTTTAAAAGTGGTGCTATTAATTCTTAGTAAATTTTTGCTAAAAATACGCATTTGAAATTGCTTTAAAACACGTACTTGCACGCACTGGGCCGGGGCAAGTGGCACATTTCTGGAAAGCCAGGACCATACTACGTCAATCTATACTATTGTGTACCCGGCCCGAGGCGTCGGGGTGTGGTCATATTGCCACTTTAAAAGTGGTGCTATTAATACTTAGTAAAATAACACTAAAAATACGCATTTTAAATTGCTTTAAAACCCGTACTTGCCCGCACTGGGCCGGGGCAAGTGGCACATTTCTGGAATGCCAGAACCATACTACGTCAATCTATATTATTGTGTACCCGGCCCGAGGCGTCGGGGTGTGGTCATATGGCCACTTTAAATGTGGTGCTATTAATATTTAGTAAAATAACACTAAAAATACGCATTTTAAATTGCTTTAAAACACGTACTTGCCCGCACTGGGCCGGGGCAAGTGGCACATTTCTGAAATGTCCGGACCATTCTACGTCAATCCATACTATTGTGTACCCGGCCCGAGGCGTCGGGGTGTGGTCATATTGCCACTTTAAAATTGGTGCTATTAATACTTAGTAAAATAACACTAAAAACACGCATTTTAAATTGCTTTAAAATCCGCACTTGCCCGCACTGGGCCGGGGCAAGTGGCACATTTCTGGAAAGCCAGGATCATACTACGTCAATCTATACTATTGTGTACCCGGCCCGAGGCGTCGGGGTATGGTCATATGGCCACTTTAAAAGTCGTGTTTACTAAATTAATGCTAAAAATACGCATTTTAAATTGCTTTAAAATCCGTACTTGCCCGCACTGGGCCGGGGCAAGTGGCACATTTCTGAAATGTCCGGACCATTCTACGTCAATCCATACTATTGTGTACCCGGCCCGAGGCGTCGGGGTGTGGTCATATTGCCACTTTAAAATTGGTGCTATTAATACTTAGTAAAATAACACTAAAAACACGCATTTTAAATTGCTTTAAAATCCGTACTTGCCCGCACTGGGTCGGGGCAAGTGGCACATTTCTGGAAAGCCAGGACCATACTACGTCAATCTATACTATTGTGTACCCGGCCCGAGGCGTCGGGGTGTGGTCATATGGCCACTTTAAAAGTCGTGTTTACTAAATTAATGCTAAAAATACGCATTTTAAATTGCTTTAAAATCCGTACTTGCCCGCACTGGGCCGGGGCAAGTGGCATATTTCTGGAATGCCAGGACCATACTACGTTAATCTATACTATTGTGTTCCCGGCCCGAGGCGTCGGGGTTTGGTCATATGGCCACTTTAAATGTGGTGCTATTAATTCTTAGTAAATTAATGCTAAAAATACGCATTTGAAATTGCTTTTAAACACGTACTTGCCCGCACTGGGCCGGGGCAAGTGGCACATTTCTGGAAAGCCAAGACCATACTAAGTCAATCTATACTATTGTGTACCCGGCCCGAGGCGTCGGGGTGTGGTCATATGGCCACTTTAAAAGTGGTGTTTACTAAATTAATGCTAAAAATACGCATTTTAAATTGCTTTAAAATCCGTACTTGCTCGCACTGGGCCGGGGCAAGTGGCATATTTCTGGAATGCCAGGACCATACTACGTCAATCTATACTATTGTGTTCCCGGCCCGAGGCGTCGGGGTGTGGTCATATGGCCACTTTAAATGTGGTGCTATTAATTCTTAGTAAATAAATGCTAAAAATACGCATTTGAAATTGCTTTTAAACACTTACTTGCCCGTACTGGGCCGGGGCAAGTGGCACATTTATGGAATGCCAGGACCATTCTACATCAATCTATACTATTATGAACCCGACCCGAAGCGTCGGGGTGTGGTCATATGGCCACTTTAAAAGTGGTGCTATTAATTCTTAGTAAATTAATGCTAAAAATACACATTTGAAATTGCTTTTAAACACGTACTTGCCCGCACTGGGCCGGGGCAAGTGGTACATTTCTGGAATGCCAGGACCATACTACGTCAATCTATACTATTGTGTACCCGACCTGAGGCGTTGGGGTGTGGTCATATGGCCACTTTAAAAGTGGTGTTTACTAAATTAATTCTAAAAATACGCATTTTAAATTGCTTTAAAACCCGTACTTGCCCGCACTGGGCCGGGGCAAGTGGCACATTTCTGGAATGCCAGGACCATACTACGTCAATCTATATTATTGTGTACCCGGCCCGAGGCGTCGGGGTGTGGTCATATGGCCACTTTAAATGTGGTGCTATTAATATTTAGTAAAATAACACTAAAAATACGCATTTTAAATTGCTTTAAAACACGTACTTGCCTGCACTGGGCCGGGGCAAGTGGCACATTTCTGAAATGTCCGGACCATTCTACGTCAATCCATACTATTGTGTACCCGGCCCGAGGCGTCGGGGTGTGGTCATATTGCCACTTTAAAATTGGTGCTATTAATACTTAGTAAAATAACACTAAAAACACGCATTTTAAATTGCTTTAAAATCCGTACTTGCCCGCACTGGGCCGGGGCAAGTGGCACATTTCTGGAAAGCCAGGACCATACTACGTCAATCTATACTATTGTGTACCCGGCCCGAGGCGTCGGGGTGTGGTCATATGGCCACTTTAAAAGTGGTGTTTACTAAATTAATGCTAAAAATACGCATTTTAAATTGCTTTAAAATCCGTACTTGTCCGCACTGGGCCGGGGCAAGTGGCATATTTCTGGAATGCCAGGACCATACTACGTTAATCTATACTATTGTGTTCCCGGCCCGAGGCGTCGGGGTGTGGTCATATGGCCACTTTAAATGTGGTGCTATTAATTCTTAGTAAATTAATGCTAAAAATACGCATTTGAAATTGCTTTTAAACACGTACTTGCCCGCACTGGGCCGGGGCAAGTGGCACATTTATGGAATGCCAGGACCATTCTACATCAATCTATACTATTGTGAACCCGACCCGAGGCGTCGGGGTGTGGTCATATGGCCACTTAAAAAGTGGTGTTTACTAAATTAATGCTAAAAATACGCATTTTAAATTGCTTTAAAATCCGTACTTGCCCGCACTGGGCCGGGGCAAGTGGCACATTTCTGGAATGCCAGGACCATTCTACGTCAATCTATACTATTGTGTTCCCGGCCCGAGGCGTTGGGGTGTGATCATATGGCCACTTTAAAAGTGGTGCTATTAATTCTTAGTAAATTAATGCTAAAAATACACATTTGAAATTGCTTTTAAACACGTACTTGCCCGCACTGGGCCGGGGCAAGTGGTACATTTCTGGAATGCCAGGACCATACTACGTCAATCTATACTATTGTGTACCCGACCTGAGGCGTTGGGGTGTGGTCATATGGCCACTTTGAAAGTGGTGTTTACTAAATTAATGCTAAAAATACGCATTTTAAATTGCTTTAAAACACGTACTTGCCCGCACTGGGCCGGGGCAAGTGGTACATTTCTTGAATGCCAGGACCATACTACGTCAATCTATACTATCGTGAACCCGACCCGAGGCGTCGGTGTGTGGTCATATTGCCACTTTAAAAGTGGTGCTTTTAATACTTAGTAAAATAACACTAAAAATACGCATTTTAAATTGCTTTAAAACCCATACTTGCCCGCACTGGGCCGGGGCAAGTGGCACATTTCTGGAATGCCAGGACCAAATTACGTCAATCTATATTATTGTGTACCCGGCCCGAGGCGTCGGGGTGTGGTCATATGGCCACTTTAAAAGTGGTGCTATTAATACTTAGTAAAATAAGACTAAAAATACACATTTTAAATTGCTTTAAAACACGTACTTGCCCGCACTGGGCCGGGGCAAGTGGCACATTTCTGGAATGTCCGGACCATTCTACGTCAATCCATACTATTGTGTACCCGGCCCGAGGCGTCGGGGTGTGGTCATATGGCCACTTTAAAAGTGGTGTTTACTAAATTAATGCTAAAAATACGCATTTTAAATTGCTTTAAAATCCGTACTTGCCCGCACTGGGCCGGGGCAAGTGGCATATTTCTGGAATTCCAGGACCATACTACGTTAATCTATACTATTGTGTTCCCGGCCCGAGGCGTCGGGGTGTGGTCATATGGCCACTTTAAATGTGGTGCTATTAATTCTTAGTAAATTAATGCTAAAAATACGCATTTGAAATTGCTTTTAAACACGTACTTGCCCGCACTGGGCCGGGGCAAGTGGCACATTTCTGGAAAGCCAGGACCATACTAAGTCAATCTATACTATTGTGTACCCGGCCCGAGGCGTCGGGGTGTGGTCATATGGCCACTTTAAAAGTGGTGTTTACTAAATTAATGCTAAAAATACGCATTTGAAATTGCTTTTAAACACGTACTTGCCCGCACTGGGCCGGGGCAAGTGGCACATTTCTGGAAAGTCAGGACCACACTACGTCAATCTATACTATTGTGTACCCGGCCCGAGGCGTCGGGGTGTGGTCATATGGCCACTTTAAAAGTGGTGTTTACTAAATTAATTCTAAAAATACGCATTTTAAATTGCTTTAAAATCCGTACTTGCCCGCACTGGGCCGGGGCAAGTGGCATATTTCTGGAATGCTAGGACCATACTACGTTAATCTATACTATTGTGTTCCCGGCCCGAGGCGTCGGGGTGTGGTCATATGGCCACTTTAAATGTGGTGCTATTAATATTTAGTAAAATAACACTAAAAATACGCATTTTAAATTGCTTTAAAACACGTACTTGCCTGCACTGGGCCGGGGCAAGTGGCACATTTCTGAAATGTCCGGACCATTCTACGTCAATCCATACTATTGTGTACCCGGCCCGAGGCGTCGGGGTGTGGTCATATTGCCACTTTAAAATTGGTGCTATTAATACTTAGTAAAATAACACTAAAAACACGCATTTTAAATTGCTTTAAAATCCGTACTTGCCCGCACTGGGCCGGGGCAAGTGGCACATTTCTGGAAAGCCAGGACCATACTACGTCAATCTATACTATTGTGTACCCGGCCCGAGGCGTCGGGGTGTGGTCATATGGCCACTTTAAAAGTGGTGTTTACTAAATTAATGCTAAAAATACGCATTTTAAATTGCTTTAAAATCCGTACTTGTCCGCACTGGGCCGGGGCAAGTGGCATATTTCTGGAATGCCAGGACCATACTACGTTAATCTATACTATTGTGTTCCCGGCCCGAGGCGTCGGGGTGTGGTCATATGGCCACTTTAAATGTGGTGCTATTAATTCTTAGTAAATTAATGCTAAAAATACGCATTTGAAATTGCTTTTAAACACGTACTTGCCCGCACTGGGCCGGGGCAAGTGGCACATTTATGGAATGCCAGGACCATTCTACATCAATCTATACTATTGTGAACCCGACCCGAGGCGTCGGGGTGTGGTCATATGGCCACTTAAAAAGTGGTGTTTACTAAATTAATGCTAAAAATACGCATTTTAAATTGCTTTAAAATCCGTACTTGCCCGCACTGGGCCGGGGCAAGTGGCACATTTCTGGAATGCCAGGACCATTCTACGTCAATCTATACTATTGTGTTCCCGGCCCGAGGCGTTGGGGTGTGATCATATGGCCACTTTAAAAGTGGTGCTATTAATTCTTAGTAAATTAATGCTAAAAATACACATTTGAAATTGCTTTTAAACACGTACTTGCCCGCACTGGGCCGGGGCAAGTGGTACATTTCTGGAATGCCAGGACCATACTACGTCAATCTATACTATTGTGTACCCGACCTGAGGCGTTGGGGTGTGGTCATATGGCCACTTTGAAAGTGGTGTTTACTAAATTAATGCTAAAAATACGCATTTTAAATTGCTTTAAAACACGTACTTGCCCGCACTGGGCCGGGGCAAGTGGTACATTTCTTGAATGCCAGGACCATACTACGTCAATCTATACTATCGTGAACCCGACCCGAGGCGTCGGTGTGTGGTCATATTGCCACTTTAAAAGTGGTGCTTTTAATACTTAGTAAAATAACACTAAAAATACGCATTTTAAATTGCTTTAAAACCCATACTTGCCCGCACTGGGCCGGGGCAAGTGGCACATTTCTGGAATGCCAGGACCAAATTACGTCAATCTATATTATTGTGTACCCGGCCCGAGGCGTCGGGGTGTGGTCATATGGCCACTTTAAAAGTGGTGCTATTAATACTTAGTAAAATAAGACTAAAAATACACATTTTAAATTGCTTTAAAACACGTACTTGCCCGCACTGGGCCGGGGCAAGTGGCACATTTCTGGAATGTCCGGACCATTCTACGTCAATCCATACTATTGTGTACCCGGCCCGAGGCGTCGGGGTGTGGTCATATGGCCACTTTAAAAGTGGTGTTTACTAAATTAATGCTAAAAATACGCATTTTAAATTGCTTTAAAATCCGTACTTGCCCGCACTGGGCCGGGGCAAGTGGCATATTTCTGGAATGCCAGGACCATACTACGTTAATCTATACTATTGTGTTCCCGGCCCGAGGCGTCGGGGTGTGGTCATATGGCCACTTTAAATGTGGTGCTATTAATTCTTAGTAAATTAATGCTAAAAATACGCATTTGAAATTGCTTTTAAACACGTACTTGCCCGCACTGGGCCGGGGCAAGTGGCACATTTCTGGAAAGCCAGGACCATACTAAGTCAATCTATACTATTGTGTACCCGGCCCGAGGCGTCGGGGTGTGGTCATATGGCCACTTTAAAAGTGGTGTTTACTAAATTAATGCTAAAAATACGCATTTGAAATTGCTTTTAAACACGTACTTGCCCGCACTGGGCCGGGGCAAGTGGCACATTTCTGGAAAGTCAGGACCACACTACGTCAATCTATACTATTGTGTACCCGGCCCGAGGCGTCGGGGTGTGGTCATATGGCCACTTTAAAAGTGGTGTTTACTAAATTAATTCTAAAAATACGCATTTTAAATTGCTTTAAAATCCGTACTTGCCCGCACTGGGCCGGGGCAAGTGGCATATTTCTGGAATGCTAGGACCATACTACGTCAATCTATACTATTGTGTTCCCGGCCCGAGGCGTCGGGGTGTGGTCATATGGCCACTTTAAATGTGGTGCTATTAATTCTTAGTAAATTAATGCTAAAAATACGCATTTGAAATTGCTTTTAAACATTTACTTGCCCGCACTGGGCCGGGGCAAGTGGCACATTTCTGGAAAGCCAGGACCATACTAAGTCAATCTATACTATTGTGTACCCGGCCCGAGGCGTCGGGGTGTGGTCATATTGCCACTTTAAAAGTGGTGCTATACTTAGTAAAATAACACTAAAAATACGCATTTTAAATTGCTTTAAAACCCGTACTTGCCCGCACTGGGCCGGGGCAAGTGGCACATTTCTCGAAAGTCAGGACCACACTACGTCAATCTATACTATTGTGTACCCGACGCGAGGCGTCGGTGTGTGGTCATATGGCCACTTTAAAAGTGGTGTTTACTAAATTAATGCTAAAAATACGCATTTTAAATTGCTTTAAAATCCGTACTTGCCCGATCATCTGGGTCGGGGCAAGTGGCACATTTCTGGAATTCCAGGACCATACTACGTCAATCTATACTATTGTGAACCCGGCCCGAGGCGTTGGTATGGTCGTAATATCGGAACTAAAAAATGTAAATCTGTGATAAAATAGGTACATCTACACTAGGTCTACTTTGGTACGAATTTGGGCCAGCCGGTCGGCCGCGGCCTAGCGAACGTCGAATAAGGAACCAACTTCACGAATGAATGTCGAATAGGGAATAAGTAACAGCAGGAGATTGGTTGGTGGCGCACGGCATATTTACCGCTGGGAAATTATCATTTTCGAAATTTTGGCCTAGCCTAGCGAATGTCGAACGTCGAATAAGGAACCAACTTCCATTGACGAATGTCGAATAAGGAATAAGTAACCAACTTCACGGCGCTGTTGTATTTAGTATTGGAATGTCGGTTTTGTATGTTGTCGATTATAAACTTGCATGCCATTATTGAATATGAATGAATTTATATAAATTAAATAAAAAGGTTTAATTTTTTATTTTATATTATTATAATTAGTTATAGGCCTAGAGGCTAGGCCTACTTTCTACGAAAGTAGGCCTAGCTAGGCCATGGAGTAAAGAATTACTCCATGGCTAGGCCTAGATGTACTCATTAATACGTTAAATGTGTTTATAGTTTGTAAGTGAATACAACAATTGTTAATATTGATATTGTATAATTATCCTTTATTAATAAAATGGCCACTCCGAGAGTGCATACCTCCGCCTACTGTAAAATACATAAGATTTAACCGGGAAAAAAATATATATGGGTGTTTCCATAAATAAAGGGGCCAAGGTGTGACATTAGGGTCAGAATTTCAAAGTGTGACATTCTAAGTCTAATAATCAATTCTAAATAGTATATCATGTACTTGAACTAAAAAAAAGAAGCAAAATACACATTAAATCTGTTGTCTCTATGTAACAGCATTTATATAGTATCAACATGCATAGCAAATTTCACGTGTAACGGAGACACCAAAATCACATTATCTACCCCTCTTATAAGTTATTATTAATAACCTAAAACTGTTTAAATTGGATTTTTAAATAGCTTTTGGGAACATCTTCAATGCAGAAAAATATTATTTAAATCACACCTTTTCAAATTTAAAAAATAGCTTATGAAATAATTATGCAAAGCCGTTAAAGTTGACTTAATTTCTATATAAAAGATTTGTAAAGTCACTGCTGTTTAAAAATTACATGTAAACAATACAGAAATGAACAGAATATACCTCAAGTATATACATTTACTAGCAACAAGTCAAATCAGGATCATACCTCCATGTGGAAATAAAACAATATGGTTCATGAAATATAAATGGAAGATTTCACGTGTAACGGAGACACCAAATGTTCACTTTAACTCGTCACAATGTTTTATGAAATGGTTTTGATATGCAGCCATTTTTAAAGTGTAACAAATGTGGTTACTACTGCATACAATTGATAAACTGGTAAAAATAGTATATCAAATACTATCTTTTAATCAATAAAACAATATAATTCATGCAATAAAAAATTGAAGTTTTCACGTGTAACAGAGACACCAAATAGTTCACTTAAATAAGTCAACAAGAACTACTACATTATTTTTAAAGTGTGACAACTGTAATTACTACTGCACACAACAAACTGCTAAAATATACTATTAATAGTCATTTACAGTAAAATCATTGAGAATACATTTGGATATACTGTACTTCGCATTAACACTCTTGTTCAATCATTAAAACGTATAATCTATATAAATTTACGTGAGGGAAAAATTTGGTAAATCGCGCATTACTTCTAAAATGTTTACTCAATGGTATATAAAGTTGGTTCGTACTTTCAGTGCTGATTTTAACCACCTGATGTAACCCTGTTTAATAATTTAATTTCAGTTATGTAATTTTTTTTTACGCTGAAATTACTGTATATTCGAGAACCGTCTGTGGGCTGATGTTTCTTTGGTTGGTCTTTTTGTTGATGCGTCATCTCTATTTTTGGGGTTAAATGCAGTTCTCAATTGGAACGGTAACATTGTTGATAAACTGCTGATCTGTATAGATGAAAAAAATGACAATGAAACATTAGATTTGCCCATCTGGGTTAAATTTGATTCATCATCATATAGAAATATAAAGTATATAATTAAGTATTTTTAATATAAATTATACCAATTTAAATAAAAATAAATATATCTATTATTATTATAAAATATGTTAGGCCTACTATACTAAAGAAAGTGTTTTCTTATCTTATGTTGATGGATTATAATATTTATTATTATTAATTATAAAACAATAAATGAACACTGTATATATTTGTCTTTCTTGAGTTATGCTCATAAATTGATTTGACTAAAACTATTGCTTTCTTTTCAGATTATTAGTTTAAAATATTAATTTTATTCATCAAATATTTATTATTATCATTTTATTATTATAATAAAATTAATATGTTACTGATAATTTTGTCTTAGTTATACTGGGTATAAATGTTTTTTACGTATTATTTTTAAATGTTGTAAAATGTCTGTTGACTTTATTTCTCATTCTTTTATAATTGTTTTTAAACCACATCGGGGAAAACAGTAGACTAGTTATAATGTTGAAGTCTATGGAATATATTTAAAACGAAGAGTAAATAAAGGTTCCCCATTAAACTAAGCGCGATCTCTTTGTAGGGAGCCGACGAAGCAAGCATGTGGGTTTTGGCCAACAAAATAAAGGTTCACCGAACCATGACCGAAATAATACCAGTCACCCAATTTGAGCACCGGGAGTCGCCGAGCCAGCAATCACGTTGGTTTTCAATAAAAATTAAAAAATAAAGGTCCATCAAACTGAACAGCTAAAAATAAACGCGATCTCAATTTGGAGGAGAATTTTAATAGCCAAGCACGTGGTGTTTCGGAAAACCCTATTAATAATCATCGTACATGGAGTATATACACTCTCGCTGTAGAAATACCGCCGGAGTCGCCGAGTCAGCTAAAAAATAAACGCGATCTCAATGTGGAGGAGAGCTCATTAGCCAAGCACGTGATATTTCGGAAAACCCTTAATAATTATCGTACAGACCTGTAGAAATACCAGTCACCCCTTTCAGCTTCGGAGTCGCCGAGCCAGCTAAAAATAAACTTATCGCAATGTGGAGCAGAGTTCATTGCCCAAGCACGTGGTAATACTATCCTATTACTATTAGGAGAACCTATTGTTCTTTGTTGTTTTGATTTGATTTCGTTCATAATAAATTGTTATCCACAGCCTTGCGTTTATATTATATGTAATTGTTTTTATCAATTTAAATAAAGTTATTAATTATTATTAAATTTATAAAACCTTAGTATATCTTCCGTAGATTGTAATTGAAACAAGTTAAATATTCCCTACACATCAAGTGAAATCGCCCAAATATGATAGGCGCGCATACGCGACAACCAAGTTGCTTGGACTCGCTCACTATAGTGGAGGGTATTTTAAATGTATATTATAGTAAACATTTAATTCATATTTTATCTTGTCGAATAGCAACGTTAAATAAATAAACAAAATTATGTACTAATATTACACATTATTTTGTGTAATATGTTTTTTATTATAACTGAAATGAACCAAATACAATTCTTTTTTTTCCTACTGTAACAAATAGAATAGTCAAAAACGACGAATTTGTTTTTATTCTGAAAGTGGTTGTAAACTATGGACTTTTATCCCTATTTCTTGTGACAATAATTAAATAAATTTTTATTTTTCTGTGTCATATAGAAGCAATAACCAAATAGCAAACACATAATGTAAAATTTAAAGATTTTATGGTAACTAATTGCTAATTATTTGCAAAATACTACACCAGTATAAGGTCTAGTACACTACGTAACAAGACACGGCGTATCTTCTACGATGTTTACGCTGTAACCTGCCTAGTGGAAAATGTTTTGCAATTTTGCTCATTAATTTGTTAAATATTAATCAATTATAGACATATCTGTTCATTGGGTATACATTATGAAGCTGCTATGAGATAAACAACATTCCTACCACATTAAAACAAATATCAACTATATAGTATCAACAAACTACCAACGTAACCGTGTCTCATTGTGTAATGACACCCAGTTTTTGACTATGATGTTGACGTTAGAGTACGAAGATAGTTTTGGCGTTTAATTTTCTTGTATTTTTCATTATAACCCACTATTTTCTAAATTCTAAAAACTAACAAAATAAAAATACACAAAACTTACATGCAATGAAGCGCGTAGAAGTTATTTACAACGTAACAGTTGAAACAACGTAACAGAGGGACACGAAAAGTCTCTACCGCTGTAACTCGAAATTAGCGCGGATCCTAGCGATGATTTTTTCGCCGAGACTTTAGTTCGCCTGCTTCTTGAATCACGTGACCTTCAACTTCAGAAATAGCTCTCGCGGCGTTTACCACCGATGGTCTATGAATAACTACGTAACGAATATACGAGACACGAAATGTTCTAAAAAAATAGTTTTTCGTCTGTAACTGACTAAATAAAATCGCCATTTTGTAGAACATTGTGTAAGGTAAATTTCAGTGATCTGTTGTAGTGAATGTAATTCGATTTTCGTCATTATAGTGGTACTTCTTGTGTCTGTTCACTAATAAAGATCGTACTAACAACGTAACAAAGTGAGACACGAAATGTTACGTTGTGATGCTGGACGTCGCGGACCGTTGTGTGGAAAACAAAAAATCGTGGGAAATTGTAATTAGCTTATATTTAACGTTGCTTTGTACTCTATTGTGATGATAAATAAATACAAAATAACTATTGCTGTAGTATATTTTTTAAACTCTGATATGTCAGTGTATTTAAATGTCACACATATTTTAATAAAATGAGCTAGACACCACGATATATTTTTTTTAAAAATCGTTTTTTTTTGCAATTTTTTTTTCCAACATGTAATAGTATTAACCCATATTATTGTTCTATCATATGATAAAATCATTTTTTAAATAACTATTACCAATTTAGAGTAAACAGCAAACTAACTATCACCAATACTAAAATACCCACTGGCCCCTTAATTTATGGAAACACCCATATATATTTTTTGTATTTTTGTGTCTTAATTGCTGTGTTTGAGCTTGGTGTAAAGGTGATGTAACAGCCTTTCAACTAACAATAGTTTCAGTTGACTAACAATACAACAGGAACGGCAAAAACAAACGGGTGAATTTGAAAAGAAATAGGTTTTTTAAAAACTACTCGTATCAAAAAACCTGTACATTAGGCCTCTGGAAATACATTACATGGTGCTCGTCAGCACTTATCAAAAAATTGGTGAGGGATTTTTATCAACGTTCATCTTTCATCACAGTATTTTAATTAAGTGAAATAAACCTTGAATGTAGGCAGAGAGATAGCTAGGCACGACGATCGATCGCGAAATGTACGAGAGCAGCAGACCAAAAAAACCGCGGTAGACCTCGTTCTGATACAAGGTATGGATATCGCGTGTGGATATGAATGAGGCTCAAAAGAAATCGATATTTTAACTATACCTACCTATAAATACAGTATATTTTAGGTTGGCAGGTTTAGCCCTACTTATAGCCGGATAGCCTAGCTACAGTAAGCAGTTTTTTTTCTATTACTGTTCTGTACTGAAACTTGAAAGAAAGGACATTTGAATTGAAAGAAACATACTGTAAACTGTGTAATTAATGCACAATTTTTCATGAAAACAAAGATTAATTTTAATTTGCTTTATTAACAGTGCTTTAGGCTAACTTAATATTTATAATTTTAAATTACAGCACATTGAGCTCACTAGTAAGTGATACATTGAATGCCGTTTGAAATGACAATTGAAGAGAGCATAAGACGAGACTTGTCTCACAATGGAGCAAAATATGGTGAACGTAAAGACAAAGAACTTGATTTTCAGATAGTCTGCTCATCTAAGCAAGTGCTAATGAAGCAAATTGAGTTCAAACCCGCTAAGACGCAAATGAAGTATCACATGCAACTGTTGCGGGAAAAGTATGTGTTGTTGAATCCACAGCAGAATGATGCGATACATCAGAAACCTGCCTACGATAAAGATGGCATAAAGAAACGCGAGAGATGTAAGTACACAGTATACTTCACCATGCCTTATTTTTATATTAAAATTGTTGTAGCCACTTTGTATTCAGGTTTGTAGTAATACATTTTTATACCCAATTTTTCATATGTTTTTAATTTGTTTGTGTTATTTTACTGTATACTCAACACAACATTTTTCTTTTTGTTAAACCACCACCTTTATTCAATTGCAATCACATTTAGTACATCTTCATTTTATCCTCTTTTTTTTATTATTTTCTTATATTTGTTAACATTTGATTAGTATTATTAATCAATTGGACTTGCATATTATTTTATTGATATTGTAACTATTGAATATATAATGATTTTGTCCCCCGTTGTAGTGCCCAGTCATTGTGAATCTGATGATTCGGAATCAACAATAGACATTCCTAAGCCAACTCACGTTATCTACCCAGCAAGCAAAATAAAATTAAACTGGCAAGTGAACCGAAGCATTGGATGCACGTTGGCTAATCAGGGCAATACTTGTTTTATGAATTCGGTGTTACAGTGTCTAACATACACACCTCCATTGTACAACTACTATCAAACTGGACATCATAAACAAACATGTAAGTATTATATTGAAGCTCAGCACATCCAACCCTTTATGGTTGGAGAGTATACATGTGCTTTTAACTGAAATTCTTAAGCTCCGTCAAACTTTATTGAATGTGATGTGTCCAAATATGAACATGATGATGTTATATCACTACCATATTTGGACATATCACTACCATATTTTGGTACATCAAACTTTTTTTGTCAAACTAGTTTGATTGTGTAGACAGAGCTTAGAATTTTATCATCACCGATAAAAAACATTTCAAGTAAGCTTGTAGTATATGCATCCTTAAAATGTTTCTTGTATAAATTTACTTACACTTTTCTGTTTTTTCTTTCTTTCATAGGCAAGCGACCTGGGTTATGTGTCATGTGTACAATTGACAATCACATCCACATGGTCATGAAACAACCAATACATGTCATCACTCCCGTCGTACTCACTTCTAAGTTTAGAAGTAAGTATGTTTTATATTAATCCAGAATAGATGAGAAAAAGTGCAAAAATTTTGAAAATGAATGTAAAAGTGTATCTTATAACAAAGTTGAACAGAAAATATGAATTTTTTACTTTCCAGTAATAAAAAATAAATAATGTGTAAATATTTATGAAAAGTTAAAAAAAATTGTGTGCTTTTTTCCAATTGATTTTCAAAGTAACGTTTATTTTTGTCTAAGTTTGAATAAAAACAGAATAATAATTAATATGAGCATTTCAATTGCTGTAAGAAGGCGAAAACCCAGAATGCAGAGATGGGCTGCCCAGAATCTAAAACATCATTAGGTACTAATAAAAATGCAATATGGTGCATGTCTAAATATTGTAAAACATATTAATTTATCTTGTTTTTAGGCATTCAGAAACAAATGGAAACTGGCAGGCAACATGATGTACATGAATTTCTTAGAGTTCTCTTGGAGGAAATGCACAAGAGCTGTTTGTATGGATTTGGTAAAGAGTAAGTATCATGCTGTGTTAAACTTGCATCCATAAATGTTGAAAACAAATTTGTATTTATTTTTTTCTATATGTTTTTACAACACAACCCAAGGACAGTTGCAGTGTCAAATGAAGAACAACTTCATTAGATTTATCGCAAATAACGTGCGCGACACATGTTGGGAAGGGTTTGGGAGCACCCGATGCATATGTATGTGATTTGTTGTTCATACATACGCATCGTGACGTTTGCTCCGATACCCTTCCCATCATGCATTGTGCAATGACGCTCCTGGTAAAAGCAAGCTATTTGCGATAAACTTTATTAGAATTTAATAAAATGAAGTTCAATTGTTGATGTGTTCTCTTTATTTACAGTTTGGATCGTTTAACTGAAGAAACGTCTGCTGTGTATCAAGTGTTTGGCGGTAAAATTAGGAACAGAAGTAAGTCTGTGTTCCCTTAAAGGTATATTGTCACTGAAAAACATAAAATCAAAGATTAATAAAATTAGACTTTGAATAGGCCATTTAAAGTTAATCACTTCCATAGAAAAAAAAACGGTTAAATTCAACCAAAAACCCGTTGACTTCCAATTTGACTTATTTTGCTTTAAATATAGTTTTTCCAGGTAAATAAAAATTTTTTTTTTTCAATTTTTTGTCAAAGTGAATAACTATTATGTGACGTTGGCAATAGCATATTCAACAAAAACATTATTTTTTCAGGGGAACAATACATTTTTAAGTTAAGGTGAACCCATTAAAACTGTTTATATAGCACCTTATATAGTACATAGTTTTAGTAATATTCATCATTGTGTTGGAACCAATCTTATATACGCTCTATCTACACTATCAAACTATATGTGACAAAAAAAATGTGATGTGCCCATATATGGAAACGGTGATGTCATATCACTACCATATTTGGGCACATAAATTTTTAAAACTAGTTTGAAAGTGTAGACAGAGCCTTAGAATTGATGATAGCATAGTTTTGTGCGGCATCAATGGAAAAGTCTATAATTGTTTAATGAAATTGAGAAATGAATGTTAATACTTTGTATTGCAGTATGCTGCACAAACTGCAAGTATAGATCAGACACATTTGAAACCTTCCTTGACCTTCCACTTGACCTCAAGGTAAGCTAACATTAATCCTACTATAAAGCTCAGTTCTCTATAATAAACACTTTCAATGAATATGAAAACATTATGCACAATTTTCTTTTTTGAATATGACCCAGTCACTGTTACCCAGAGCATTGTTGTTATTGTATCTCAATTTTGTAGTAAATTTGCCATGAATGTTTACTTCCATTTTGTTTTATCAGAGCAAGAGTATAGAGCAGTGTTTGCGTATTATGATCAAGCCAGAAATGTTATTTGGAGACAACAAGTACAAATGTTCAGGGTTAGTTTATTTTCAAAATAGCTGTTTGGTTCAAATCTGAAATACAACTCGAAATGCTCATAAGCTTAGCGGGCCTTGGGATAACTCATTTTGCCAGTTGGCACCACAGCAGGGCTTGTTAGCTATAAATGTGTATCATATTTATAACATGTTTATTTTTGTATTTAGATGCAGGAAACTTGTTGATGCACGTAAAACGTTTCGTATAGTGAAGCCACCGAATGTTTTAACAGTGGTCTTAAAAAGGTATTATTAAGGTTTCACATTATATTATAATGCACAATTCACAACTACTTTGTGCCCCACAGACATTCAAACCTCGACTGCTTTTGATTGGTGCCTATTAAGATTCGAACCCAATTAAGCAGCGGTTGCTGCAACATAAATAATAGTTGAACTTTTCTACCATATTTTATTCTCAAGACTCAAATTTACCGTGTAATCATTAATAATTTAACTATTATGTACCCTTTTGTTTTCAAAACACTATATATTGTTTATTTAGGTATGATGCCTCAGGACGTAATATAAAAAACAGGAGGTTTGTTGAATATCCTGAATACTTTGACCTTCGACCTTTTATGGCTGGTGCAAAAGTATGTATTTTGTAACTTTATTATTTGTTATATTTAAATCCAATAGAAAGCTTGCACACTGTTAAAATGAATAATTTATTTTTCTTTATAGAAACCTGTGAAATATAAACTGTATGGCGTTCTACCTCATGAAGGAAATGGCAGTGGTTATGGACACTATTTTACGTTTGTGCGAGCACCTAACAATCTTTGGTACAAAATAAACGACCATGCCTCCGACAGAGCAGGACGCCACCACGTTATGAACGCTGAAGCCTATCTTCTTTTCTACGTTCGCACGGTTGATACTGATCTCTTCACGGAAAATGGTCGCATTCAAGCACCAAGCCAAAAGTTAAATGGTCGTGTTGAACCTGCAAGCCCAAACTGTAATCATAGTTACGCAAATGGAAAAACAAAATTTTCACCTTTACCTCAGAAGGTTACCAGTATAAAACGAGACGAGAATAAACCAAACATCTCAAAAATAGTGTCAACACCATCTCCAACGCCAAGTTCTCTACCTCCCGATCGTCCAAAGCTTTCTTTTAGCATCAATCGGAAGGGTGTTCAAGGGAACAATATCAGTCAAAAACCAAATGTTGCAAATAAAACATCAAATACAGGTAACACATTGTCACGAAGTACAGCTGAATCGTTTGTGAGACCCAAGAATCATACCGAGAGCCGTTCTAAACCAAGTACTCTGGTAAAAGTGCTACCTCTCGTACCATATGGTAGTGATTCCAGTGACTCAGAAGATTATGATACAATCGCAGAAAAGATTTCAGAAAAGTCGTTCGAGAAGGCAAAATCCAAAACTACTCCAACATCGCCAGATAAAGTAAAGACCTCACCAGATAAAGAAAAGACATCACCATTGTCAAATCATAGGAATCTTATGGCTGTGAGGAGTACAGAGTCTCCTCTCAGACTCGCTATAACAACTAACTGTAATGCATCAAAGATGATGTCTACGGGATTGTGGAAGGTTAGTTCCGACACAGATCAACAAACGCCCTCTGTCGCTTCTGATGCTAGTAATACTTCAGCTTCTTCTACTTCTGAATGGAATGTGCAAGAGAAAAAGATGCTGACACCACTTCCAAAAGAGAGCAGCTGTGAGGCTGAATTTCTTGGGTGGACTGTCAGTGCAAAACCTAGTTCCAATTCAAAAACATCTACCTCAAATTCTACAGAAAGCTCAAGTAAATTGGCTGATGGGACAAAATATTGTTTCAAAGAAGAACTGTCAACTACAAATGGAGGTAAAATACTCTCTCCGCCACCATCACCTGTGCAAACAAATAAATTTAATGCATCGTCTAATAAATGGAAGATTCCGAAACACGAGAGTTCTAAAAACACTGATAAATACAGCAATGGATACCAAAATGGACATACATCATCTAATGGTGCTACACATGAAAACCAGAAAATTAATACATCTACGAGTAACAATCTGAAACGTGATTTTTCAAACAATAGTCAAATTAAGAATGATCTGGATGATAGGTCTGTACCTAAAAAATCTAAGATTGAAAATAGTTCAAGAAAACAAGATGTAGCTAAGTCAGGTGAGAGGAATATTAATTTCGTAAGAACTTCCCATGACATGCAATCGGAAACGCCCACTTTTAACAACTGTTCATATATGAACTCAATTTTTCATGGTAATTTTGAAGTATAGTATACTTTCCTATTTCTATTCTACAATATCAATTATGCAATCCTGCTTTCTATTAATATACTAAAAGATATAATAATATTACTAAAAACGATTTTGTTAATCAACTACCAAAGTTATATCACTCACTGTGTAAAGTTGATTGTGTTCCCCTCAAAAGGTTTTTTCAAAAATCACTAATATCTAAATGTTGTATTTTTGTTGATTTTTGTTTGTATATTATATTTCATGTCTTTCAACTCAACACTATTGTGACGTATGGTCACTGTAGGGTGATGATGACATAAATTATTTTAAGAAATGATTTGAGAAGATTAACTGGTACTTTTAATTATAATATAATGGTATAATTATTCTTTACCTTGTCAAATGTCCACAGAAAATGGTTCACCAAACAGTGAAAAAGATAACATTGCGGATGAAGAAAAAACAAAAACATTTTCTTCTGCTGGTGAGTTTCATTTTCAAAAATTAATTTGTTTTATTAAAAATAAATTAGCTGTGTAATTCATTACTTTGGATTCTATTGCTTTTCTTTCTTTAATCTTAATAGCTTATATTTTGATTCGTTTGTTTTTTAGCACCTACTCAGTCGTGGGACCACCATGTTAAAGATGGTTACCAGAGGAAAGCAAACAAATACACATCAAACAAATCAAGTTGGGATGGCAGAGATAATAGTGGCAATCAAAAAGATGTTAACAAGATTCTTACTAATACATCTATGCGAAGTTATGGATCGTCAGGTACACTTTTACTGCATACCGGTACCTCCAGATACTATTTTTAACATTTAATTCAAATTTTATTTTCAAAGAGCAATGTTAATAATATCAATGTTCTAAAAGAAAAAGGTTTATCCATAATTTTTTCAGTCACAACAAACAACTTGTTTAATTTAATTTCTTATATACATGTATTTGGTAAAGTTTTTTTTCCTCTACTTTTTTTAGTAAAATCTTGGGAAGATGAACCTTCTGAATTAGATAAAGAGGCAAAGCGCTCATGGCGACAGGAAAAAAAATCCAAGCGTGACAGTTATGAGGAAGAACTGGACCAAGGAAAGGTATTAAGAATAAATTTTAATTTGTAAAAAAATCTGTTATTGCATCGAGTTTAAAAGTTTATTTTTCATGTTATCCCCAATTATAAGCGGAAAATGGAATGTTATCCTTTTGATATCTGGTCAGTTTATTTTTGTGCAATGTAATGTGCATTATTTTAAAAAGTGGCATTTTTTTTAGGTTAAGAAAGTAAAATCAAATGACTACAGAGAGAGGCATCATCATGGATATAACGCTTTTCAACGTCATCAAAATTATCGCAACACATCACCTCAGGTCAGTACATTTTACTACTTTATTCAGGTGTAAACTGTAAGGCCATATTATTCTAGTCCAGGCCAGCAGTGCTGTAACATGCATTAGCCTCCAGGCCTACAAGCACCTGCTTTCCACAACACTGCTCACAAATTCTGTGTGCTGTGTGAATGGAACATGCATTAGCCTCCAGGCCTACAAGCACCTACTTTCCACATCACTGTTCACAAATTCTGTGTGCTGTGTGAATGGAACATGCATTAGCCTCCATGCCTACAAGTACCTACTTTCCACAACACTGCTCACAAATTCTGTGCGCTGTGTGAATGGAACAAGCTGCCCTTATCGTTTCCGCTTGTCTGTGTAAATTGGTTTATAATGTTTAATTGAAGCACACCTTTTACAGTTTGAGAATAAATTCTTCAGTAAGAATGTACTGTATTCAATTTGCTGTGGTGAGAAACATCATTTGAATACATATCAGTCCACTATTTTAAGTGAAAACCTTCTATAAAATGACAGTGAACAACAACAACTTGGTTGTTTTAATGTTTGTTTATAAAGATTGAAGCAGAATAATGCCATGGTGTTATTGTAGACTTACTGGGTCTGTTTAAAGTATATAATGCCATGGTGTTATTGTAGACTTACTGGGTCTGTTTAAAGTATATAATGCCATGGTGTTATTGTAGACTTACTGGGTCTGTTTAAAGTATATAATGCCATGGTGTTATTGTAGACTTACTGGGTCTGTTTAAAGTATATAATGCCATGGTGTTATTGTAGACTTACTGGGTCAGTTTAAAGTATATAATGCCATGGTGTTATTGTAGACTTACTGGGTCTGTTTAAAGTATATAATGCCATGGTGTTATTGTAGGCTTACTGGGTCTGTTTAAAGTATATTCTGCAATAGGCAACGATAATAATACAAATAACATATACTCTTTTGATACATATGTGTAATATGTAAAAGTTTTTATGATTTATTTTTTCAACATAAAGCAAATCTTTGTACTTTACTCTCAGTGGAAAACCTTATTACAGTATTTTAATTATTTTATAAATTATGTCTTCATGCTTCAGAATCAGTCTTGCATGCGATGACATAACACATCCTTGTCATATTGTACTTACATAAATTCGATTCAATTTTATGAGAGTTACATATAAAATTTATATTTTTAAATTATATATTTTTAATTATTACAATATGTTAAATAATAAATTTCAAATTTGTTACTGAAAAAAGCATTGTATCATGGATACAAAAGACTGTACCACCGGCTGAACATTTGTTAGATGTGAACCACGTTATTTTTTTTCTTTTCTTTACAGCAGAAACAAGGTTATAATAGATTCCACCCATATAAACAGCATCATGGTTGGTATAGCAACAAAACATGGCGACGTTAACAATATATGAAAGTGGTTTAATAATATAAGTCTAGACTGTTATTGTGAGTTTTACTCATTGCAATGTACCAATATGGGGTTAAAATTCACTTGTATGGACATCCATTGCTGCAGTCCATATTAATTCCAATCAGTATCAGAACAAATCTGAACTATTCTGGTGTTATTCTGTGGAGAATTTCCAATGAATGGCACTTGGCACACTGCCTGTTACAGTATCCCAAATAATCATAATACTGTATTGTCTGAGCATGATAAAAAATCTTTGTAATTTTCTAAATTGTAAATATTTACAACTACCTTTCTTTTTATATCTATCCTCTTAGTTTATAGATAACTAATAGTGGTTTAATTATGATAAACCAATTGTTTTAATAGAAAAGAAAATAATTATGTGGAAATTTTGATATTTACTTTGTTGCTCAGCTGAAGAAATTATTGTATATATTTTGAATATAAAATATTTATTGGTAGTCAGAATATTAGTTTGACATTTAAAAACAAATTGTTCATATTTTAAACAAATTATATATGAAAAATGTCTTTAAAAGGTAAGTAGTGTTTTATGTGAACGCACTAACAATATTGAATCATAAAATTGTAATTTTTTTAATTTTTATCTATTGCATCTCTGACAATTTCACTTGATTTTGCGGGATTTGTTTAATATTTGGCTGTCAATGTCATTAGTGGAAATGTTATAACTTTATGGTGTTGATGTGTATGCTGTATTGAACTATAGCAGTGAATAGATTTCAGACAACGTTTGTTTTTTAATTTCTTAAATTAATTTTTGTTTTTAATTAATGTACATTTATTTTATGGTCTAAAAAGCGGATACTTGACTGCTGTGTTGCCCTACTAAAACCTGTTTATTCAGAAATAAGTACTGTATATTGTTGAATTGTACAATTTACAAAAGCAATATAATTGCTTTTATATACTGTCTCGCCAAGATAAAACTATGGTTCAATCATATAGTGTTGTATTGGGATCCGTTATCACATATAATAAGTAGGCAGACAGTATTCTGTAAGTTACAAGTAAGCATTGCAGTAGGTTGCTGCAGAAATATTGAATTACTGCAGTAGATAACCACTATTTATATTTTGGTTATTTAAAACAAATTAAAACATCTTAGCAATCTGTACTTTATTTTGAATATTTTTTTGTAAACATTTTTATTTAGTCATCGCTTTAAGTGTATTGATACATTGTTTAACGTGATCTTGTATTTTAGCAGCCAAATTATAGAGTGTGTCTGCATTTTGTCTTGCATAATTGTATAATTTTTTACATTTCTTATAATATGCTGTTTTGAACAATGTTTACAGCGTGCATAATAACTACAGCTCCTCGCTTTTCACATAAGTTTTATTGTTTTAATCAAATGAATTGAAATTATATTCTTATTCTTATGTTTTTAAATTGTGCCAGACGTTCAGCTAAATTGTGCCAGACGTTAAGCTAAACTGTTTAGTTATTGTTTTAGCTGCATTTTATTTTATAAAGTGTTTTAATCTACGTAGAAACCAGCTCCCTGCAGAGGTCCGGTTTTGTTGTTTTTATTGTTTCAATCATCAGTATAGTGTAGACATGACTGTTATACATAACTGTTTTTAATTTTCCCTGGTTTTAAAGAATCCACGAATTGTTTTATTTTTTCTCTTTGCTTAAAAACAAAAAAATAATCACCAGGTATTGTTAGACATGTTTAGATAACGTGTGTACTGAGGTAAATATTTTGTGATCAGTAAAATAATGGTGCATAACCTATATGTACAGTATTGTCGATGATTTAAGAAATTGAGATCTGATATATGTAAAATAAATAATGATATTAAAATCATTAAGCCCTGGCGTCGGTTAATTTCAAATAGTTTTGATACCCGTGTGACAACGTGCGACACAAACTACTGTATGTTTTTATTTATGATGACAATGTAAAAGGTTGTTAATAAAATCTGTTTTAAACTTGAGAAACCATTGTCGAAAAAAGGTGAAGAAAACGTGTTAACTAATCGGTACTAAATGTACTGTCAATTCCGTAAAGTGTTTTTTATAGTTCGATTTAGATTCATTTTGTGTAGTCTCGATAAAAAATCCAGAGATGGCTATTGACACTTCAAATCGCAGTCCAGGTTCTCTTGAGCTGATTCTACTGATATGGCAACCCTTCTCCGTCGTCTTCGTAAAGAGAGATTGGTAGTTTGTGTTGACGTCCATTCCGTTTGCGAGGATCACTTGTATAGCGATTGACTTCAATTTCATTGGCGAAGAGTAAAATCTCTGAAAGTATTTTTTTCGTTTCGTTGCTCAAAGAATTCGCTCCAAGATTTCAAAGTTAAAATTCGTTTCATTTCTTATTCTTCTCACTCGATCCAACACAGATAGGACGAGCCACACATGTTCCTTATACCCTTCTTTTTGTGTGTCCGGACGCAGCAACAAATCAGCTTACCAGTCACTTACTAATCAACTACAAAAGAATACCAAACATGTTTTGCGTACCATCTAGGGTCGTGTCCACAGATTGTTCTCGAATACACAGTAATTTCAGCGTAAAAAAACTGGCGATTTCAAATGTACGTACCGCACGACTATAAATAAATTGTTGTTTTCAGAAACGAATAAATAGACACGATGATTAAAATGTAGTCAACTAAAATTAGCATCCTGTGAATTAGGCCTACTTCTGAAGGAGAAACTTGTCTTAAAAATGAGTCCAAATTTTTTATTTGAACTCATTTAAACAAACCCAATTTGTGTTTTGTATATAACATTAGAGTTGAGGGATGGGGAAGAGAATGGGAAGAACAATTCTTAAATATATTCTCTATCCACTCAGTAACGAAATATTGTTTTAAATGTTTTATAGGCCTATCATTAATATACCACTAAACACAGTAAAACGGATTAATATTTTTTTTAACTGTCCCTGTTATAGTCGATTGAAATAAAAAAAGTACATGTAACGATACACCACTACGACGTTTATATTTTTTATAATCATTAATTAATACAAACGTTGAGAAGCAACTGTCAGTAATAAAGTTTTTATTTTATATTATGTGTTTATATATTCAGCAGTAGGCCAAGAGCCTATCCACAGTCACAGTAATAAATGTTCTTTGTATATGTGTTTATTAACAGTAACCTTATTCAGGTTATTCGATTCAAATGGCTACCAATAATATTGCAATACTATATCTCAGTTTTAAGTTTATTCTCCAAGGGCCCATACATTTACCTACTTGTGTTAAACCAAGGGCTCATACATTTACCTACAAACTGGGAGTCTGAGAGATTGGAATGTTCCATTCATCGCAAATCAATACATTTGTATAAACGTATATTAAATCTATCAAAGTAGTATTTTTTAAGAAAATCGGCCTGTCTTCAACATTATGATACTGTACTCGAGCGGTTCAACCGGTTTTCAGGTATCTATATATAAATTTACGTAAGGGCAAAATTCGGTAAATCGCGCCTTACTTCTAAAATTTTTACTCGATGGTATATAAAGTTGGTTCGTACTTTCGGTACTGATTTTAACCACCTGATGTAACCCTGTTTACTAAGTTAGATAATTAGTTATTGACGATTAAAACGAATTTAGGTTCAACGATTTGCCCCAAATAGGGGTGTTTTCCAATCGTGGTATACACTGTCTAATGGATGTCCATCTTGAAAAATACCCGCCACAAAAATGCGAGGAGGCTTCGCATTTTCCTATCTCCTCCTACGATAATTGTTTTTAATAGCTGAAAACTGGTTGAACAGCTAGAGTACAGCATCATAATGTTGAAGACATGCCGATTTTCTTTAAAAAATACTATTTTGATAGATTTAATATACGATTATACAAATGTATTGATTTGCGACGAATGGAACATCCCAATCTCTCAATCTGCCAGAGTTTGGTTTAACACAAGTAGGTAGATTTATGAGCCCTTGGTTTAACACATACGGTAGGTAACGTAAATATATGGGCCATTTGAGAATAAACTTGATCAATACTGTAAATACCTATTAACTATTTTTGGTCCTCATTTGAATCGAACATTTCTTACTGTGAATGTTCGTACTGTTGGATGTAATATAAAAATATATACAAACTAGAGGGTACTCCGAGAGTACAAACCTCCGCCTACTGTAAAATTCCTCTACACGATATGTCCCCGGAAAATATATATATATATATTTTTTTTTTTATGAGTTCTAAGTGTAAATAGGCTAACTACACCATACAAAGTTGTGGATGAGAGTGTGGTGTTATGGTTATTATGTATCCAGCCTCTCTCACAGTTGAGATCGCTGGTTCAAGTCCCACTGAGGTTATTTTTTTATTTATTTTTTGTTTTGTTTTTTGTAGACCTTGATCTTTGACCCTGACCCTTCAAAATTTTACCACAATTATATGATGAGTCATTGATCATTGTGGCTAAGTTTGGTGAGAATCGGATAAAAACTGTGGTCGCTAGGTAGTAATATAGTTTTTTGTTATTTGTGACCTTGACCTATGACCTTTTCTCCTCAAATTCGAACTCGTCCGAGCTTTTGAGGCATAGATCATTGTGTCCAAATTTGGTGAGACCCGTGGACTCCAGGCTGTTCACAGACACACACACACACAAACACACACCCACACAAACATACAGGGGTGAAAATATAACCTCCTTTGCGGAGGTAATAAACGTTATTACTGAGATTGTGGATAGGCTCTACTGTTAGATATATAAACACATTATTATATACACATAAACTTTATACTGACAGTTCCTTCTCAACGTTTGTATTAATTAATAATTACCAACAATATAAACGTAGTAGTGGTGTATCGTGACATGTACTTTAATATTCAATCGATTATGACAGTGACAGTTTTAACAAAGTATTAAATCGCAAATGTTTTACTGTATTTAGAGGTATATTATTTATAGGCGTATAAAACATGAAAAAAATATTTCGTTACTGAGTGAATAAAGAATATATTTAAAAATTGTTCCTCTTTGTACCTATCCGCTTTCCCATCCATACATAAAAAACACAAATTGGGTTTCTTTAAATGAGTCCAAATCAAAAATTTGGACTCATTTTGTGATAAGTTTCTCCTTCGGAAGTAATCCCAGGGTGCTAATTTTAGTTGACTACATAAATCATCGTGTCTATTTATTCGTTTCTGTAAACGACAATTATAGTATTATAGTCCTGCGGAACGTACATTTGAAATCGCCAGTTTTGTTACGCTGAAATTACTGTGTATTCGAGAACCATCTGTGGGCACGACCTAGATGGTACGCGAGCGAAGCGAGCGTACCATCTAGTTAAAATCAATTATCGTAGGAGGAGATAGGAAAATGCGAAGCATCCTCGTATTATTGTGTGCTGGTATTTTCCAAGAGGACATCCATTAGACAGTGTATACCACGATCGGAAAACACCCCCTATTTGGGGGCAATTCGTTGAACCTAAATTCGTTTTAATTGTCATTAACTAATTATCTAACTCAATTTAATTAGTAAACAGGTTTACATTGGGTGGTTAAAATCAGTACCGAGATTCTAACCAACTTTATCATCGAGTAAACATTCTAGAAATAACGCGCGATTTAAATAATTTTGCCTTTACGTAAATTTATATAGATCCCGTTTAGAAATCCAGAGATACGACGTGTCAATTTTGAAGGCGTTTCAAATGGTTTTGCTTTAAGAGATTCTCCTACATCAACAATAACTGATTCAGCACGAGAGAGAACTTCTATAGATTTAATTAGATCCCTCCAAAAAGCAATCTATTCCAGGCCATTGAAGAGTTTACTGGTTGTCATCATGGATTCAACAGCAGTTTCCATTTGTTCCGTTGGTTTACGGTCTTCTTCTAGCAACCTTGATACTCGTTTTCTCTGGAAAGCACCGTCTGTAATCTCTGCTTCTATAAGAACTGCACTGGGTGCCAGGGTTAAGTATTTATATTAAACTTTATTTCCGATTTCTCCATATACAGTACATATAAAAAGTAAGCAAAACATTCAGCTATATATATAAATATATAATAATGGGTAGTATGAAAACAAAACTAAACACTAGGTGCTCAAGTACTCCATGTGGCATAAACTTTTGATCCAAACATGCTAGATTGTACAACAACCTTTACGGGAGAATTGTTGCTATTAGTAACTCTATTCATAAATCCATAACAAGTTTTTCTATATATTCATAGAAAGATGGAGCATTACTTGTTACAAACATTTGACTAGCACTACAGTGTCTAAGAAGACCCATACATTTTCTGAAGGAATTATTATACACACCTACAACTCTCTAATATTAACCTGAGTAAAGAGTGAATAATTATACTATAGACTACTACAATACATGCTACAATACAATTTAGACAGATTACACTTAACCTCATTTGCGGCATAACAATTAGCATGTATGCAAGTGGATCTGTACTGACGTCTGGTATCATGAACATCATTTAGATCATAGGATAAATATGACCAAGGTACTTTACTCAGCAACAAAATTAAGCTCATTACCATAGACACAGAGAGTAATATATGTGTTCTGTCTGTAATCTTTTTGGGATGATTTTTGTGCATCCCAATGTGTAACAGTTACATGCAAAAGGAATTAGCGTGTGGCTCTTGACATGAATAACACCATTTTTGAGTGGTCACTTAGGGCTACTGTTTCGGGAAAATTAAATTACAGGATAAAGTTGCTGTCATTCTAACATTCTATACAAATTATGCGGACAATGTCCAACAACTTTTATCCGTGTGGCTTTTCACATGAATAAATCCATTTTTACCCCTCCTATTTGGTGTCGCCCCACCCCAGGGAACATTTTTTTTTTTTTTTTTTTTTTTTTATACTTAGGTGATATACTGGACGCAGGACTAAAGTCCAGATATCCAGATCCAATTGGTCCCAATCCTGGTATTTTGAATCCTAACTTGTGATCGTATATTACTGGTTGATTCCGCCACCCCACCACCAACACACCACCACCAACCACGGAACTATAGTTATTAGTTCCATGCACCAACACACCCCACCAACACGCCACCACCAACACACCACCACCAACACACCGTACCATACCACCAACAGAGGGAGGTCGACTTATTTTTAATTTTGACTTTTTGTGTCATTTATATTTTTTGTACAGACAGCAAAGATTATAGCGCCGCTATACAATCTTTGCAGACAGCAGTTAACAGTAGTTCGTTAACGAGCTGCGTTATGTGTGCGACATGTGGGTTTTATTTTGGTTTATGTTATAATTTCACCAATGTTTTAGTCTTCTTTGCTCAGATGTTTTGTGTTTGCAATATCTGAAATTTATTATAATGTGGGCCTAGCGGTGTAGCTTACCTAGGCCTACGCTACTGGGCGACTCGTGTCTAGCTAGGAGCCACTAACTAGGCCTACTACTAGCTAGGCTAGTAGACTAGCTTTATGTGGGACGTTAGTTGGTGGGATAGGTACTACGGCCTACTACTACTACTACAGTACTAATATACTAGCCTACATACGAGCTAGGCCTAACCTGTATACTTTGGAGGCTAGGCTATCCATAAATTCTCCACCAACCAATGCAAGTAAAGTTAGGCCATGGAGTAAAGAATAGGCAGGGAGGGAAGTAAGTAGCTACTGTCTAAGCCTAACTTAGTCTTAAGTAAGTTATAATAACAATTATATTATAATGATATACTTAGCCTACTACTAGGCCTAGGCCTAATACCTTGCTTGCAAGCAAGGTGTGGTTTCTGTTGATTTCAAGGGTAGGCCCCTAGGTCTAATTACCGAAAACAAACTGAAAACAAAATTTAAAAAATCTAAATACCGAAAACAAATTTGTATAACTATAATATTTTTTAAAATAATGTTGCCCTCTGTCTGTTTTAAGTATACTTTATAGTCCCTAATTATCAATATTCTTAAAAATATCATTTTTGTATTATTATCTTTTGAAAATCTATAATTAAATTGATCATGATTAATGTATTCACAATTAATGTGTGAGGAGTATGCGTTATACTAAAGACTAAATCAAAATATGTTTCAAGATTCTGTAAGTAGATGTACAGTGTTATCATTGAGTTTGTACACTTTTTAGTTGTATGTTGTGAACCATTTCGTGGGGTCTTCTTTGGCTTTTGCGCGTGTAGTCTTCTTTCTGTCATGGTCTTAGCTTTAGAAACACCCATCAGTAGAGGGCGACATTAAAAAAGATTATACAAGTTTGTTTTCTGTATTTCAGATTTTTTGTTCTGTTTGTTTTTCGCTTGCTTTTTGGTTGTTTTTGGTAATTAGACTGACTGGGTTTCAAGGTTGGCTTTTCTATCTCTATGTTGCTCTATGTTTACTATTATTTATGAATACTATGAAATGAATAATAATTGTCCTTTTTCTTTGTTAATTTCCTTTAATTTATCCACATCATAAGACATAACATAAGTGTACAGTAGTCTTTTAATAGACGATTTTCGTGCCATAGAAGCCATCTTGCAGAGATGACAGTCGTGACCAGCCGAGCATAAAAATAAAAATAACAGCATTTTCATTCAATTTCAGGACACCATGTTAATTAATAAATCGTAACAAGGTACAATTTTTTAATTAACATGGTCCCCTGAAACCTCTATGTTATTTTTTGTTGGTTGCGCTCGGCTGGTTCCTTCATCTTTGCAAGATGGCTTTTATAGCACAAAAATCATCTGCTAGTGATCATGCACAAGGCCAGGAGGCCTAGGCCTGTTATTTTCACTTTACTTTTACTTTTATGTGCGAGACATTGACACTGCAATTTTTGTAGCAATTTTATTTTCTTAACCGACATGTCAAACAAACTTAAAATTTATCCATATTTTTAATCTATCTTAAATCCAGAGATGGCTTAATGTTTGTAGAAATTTGATTTCATGATAATGGAGTATATCTTGGTTTCATTTCAGATATAAAAATTAGAAGTAAATAGATGTCAATAAACGACATGAGTAACTACTATGGAAATCATTTACATAATTCATCAATAAGGTGTAACCCAAGTACAGAGGAATGTCACCATCATTCTTTGGCACCAAGAAGTGGTAGTCTACCCAGAAGGGAGAGAACGGGGCATTCATCTCAGAGAAGGGGTTGCTTTAGACATCATGACCGATATTTATCATGTGACATGGACACTGTAGACCATGCAGAAGATGACTATCAGGGTTTTGCAAGTTGCGACACCAGTTCTGAAGATGATCGACAGCTGTACTTCCAACCAGATAGGAGAAGCCATCTTTATACCCAAAAAAAGAGTGGTCGACACAACACTTTTAAACGAACTGATAACTTTGTTTCACCAAATCATGACCTTGAGAGGACTGCCAGCCAGTTGTCTGTAGCATACTCTGCACCAAGTCATAGGCCTAGCTCTAGTACATGTGGAATCTGTTCTTGTTGCAGTGAAGCTTCAGCCTTCCAACAGTGTAATAGAGGTAACGAGACATGTGGCTATTTTGATACATCCACCAGTAGACCACAACCACCTGAATATTCTGGAACTCATGGAAGACACATGCCATGTTCTGGATGCCATCATAGTTCTCCAAAACATGTCTTTAACTTAACTACTCAACTGAAAGCACTTCTGCAACCAGAGAGTAGCCATGAGGCTGCCCACACTTCTTCACACCAGTTGATGATGGCAGCGCTTCAAGATTCCCACACAACCTGCTGTATGCAGCAACAGCATTCCTGCGTCAGTGATCACCAACAGTGTTGTACACACAGGTACCACCAACAGAGTCAAACTCATTGCATTGATTGTGCCACCAACCACAGTGGAAATTCAGTGCACAACAAGTATTCAGTACCCCAATATCAAGACCCAAGTATTCTTGCCACTTCAGGTTTCCATCCACTACCTCACAGACCCTCTTGTAGTAACCCTCAAACATTTCCACCTCAAACCCCTTTACGAATGTGCGATAACTTGCCACAAGGAGCCTCTTCACCACCTTGTATGAGAAGCAGTACTAACCATTCCTTAGGGCATAACATCACCAGCGAAATTACTGCTCTCTTTGACCAAAGCTTTCAACACACTTCAACACCAGATGTCGGAGCTTCTGTAACGACATGTCGGACACAACATTCAGTTCATCATACCTCTCCTAGTACATACTGCCACTGTCTGAAATGTAGTGGAGGGGCTTCGTCATCACCACGCTGCGGACATTCTGGGCAAGTTCAGCCGCCATCTGTGGTTCCTTTGGGCCTGGAGGGAAAGTGCAATCCACTGCAAAACACTACCACCGATGAAAACGGTAAGATAGTTTTATGGCTTGTAACAAGAACATAGATAATTATGCTGTACAAAAACCTAATACCTGGAGAAGTGTAATTAACATTGGTGGTAGCAGGATTGAATTAATGGTTTACAAACATATGTATTTTTTAGTTGTGGATGCAATTAAGGTTTCTTCCAACTCTGTATCCTAAAACTCTGTCTACACTATCAAACCTTATGTGACAACAACATGTGATGTGCCCATACACGATGACGTCTATATTTGGGCACATTACACTTTTTTGTCAAACTAGTTTGATAGTTTAGGCAGAGCTTCCTAGCCTCATTTTAACACAGCTCACATTCCCACAGAATCCCTAGTTTTTATTTTGTCCCTAAACTTTAGCAATCTTTCACATGGTGTGAAATGAATCATGTATTAACTAAGAGGAAGACATATTGTGCAATAACTGTCCCACACATTGTGTACAAATTTCCCAATGATTTCTTGATTGAAATTACAGGTATAAATGAATCTACACCCACAGTTGACAAACCTCCAATTGGTGTCTTTTGGGACATTGAGAATTGTTCGGTACCAAGAGGTCGATCTGCTCTAGTGTTAGTTCAGAGGATTCGTGACCAGTTCTTTGGAGGGCACAGAGAAGCAGAATTCATGTGTGTCTGTGACATCAATAAAGAAAATAACTCTGTTATCCAAGAACTGAATGATGCTCAGGTTGGTGTGTTACCTTACAATATTTCAATATATATATATAAGTAAAATAAATATAAAAAAAGTAAAGAGCTGTGATAATGATACACTATACATGGAACTAGAGGTCATGAATGGAACTAGAGGTCATGAATACAAGTTATATAAAAACAAGTTTAGGCTTAATTCGAGGAAGTTTTCCTTCAGTTGTAGAGTTGTGAACTCGTGGAATAGCTTACCATCTAATGTTGTAAAAGCTCCAAATTTAAATCTATTCAAGTCACTCCTCAATGATCATTGGAAGTCCCTTGACTGCAAGTTTACTTTTTCACATTTATAACCACTTTGGAACATTATGTGTACACCCGGAGCCCTAAGCACCTATATTTTGGTCATAAGACAGGAAGGGTCATATAAGCTATATTTAGCTTTCTAACCGACCCATAACATCAAGCAAGTATCAAGCAAGTATATAAAAAAAACTACAAGTTGATTCCACCGTATTTGTCATTGAAAGCACGGATGGGAAAAGGGATGAATGAATTAAGATATCTGTTAGTTCTACATAGTGTGCTATGTAGTCACTTTCCTGAGTTTCGTTATCACTGTGCATCAGTCCTACAATTACTGTGTCACCTGCATATTTAAGCAAATAGGTATTCATTCGGTCAATGGGATTTACAGTCGTTAGTATAGTACATACAGTTTATTCAGTTTCTCAATTAAGATAAGACGGTTGCATAGTCTTAAACGCTGATAAAAAATCTACAAAAGTAGCACGGGCAAAACAATTTAATTTATCAGTTTGATGTTGAACTAAATTGACTAAACTTAAAACAGCATCATCAGCACATTTAATTGACTGATACACAAACTGCAATGGATCAATCATCGGAGATAACGAACACCATAAATATTTACAGACGATACGTTCTAAACACACCGGGCGAAAGTCATTTAACTCAGAAGGCTTAGCCTTCTTAACCACAGGTACAATAACGGCTTACTTTCAACACCTAGGAATCATATGCATGTCCATAGACAATTGAAATAAATTACTAAATGGTATATCAAGTTGATTGGCACATTCAATCAGGCCCACAAGCTTTCCTTTTGTTAACTCTCCTGAATTGTTTAAGCACATCCTGCTTATCAATAATGACCCGTCCAATACCTAAGTAATTGTTTATATGACGAGCAATAGATGAGTCATTGGGTGGGACATTACCATTGGCATCTTCAAACATAGCATAACATTTATTTTAGTTAGATACTTTTCCAGGAGTATCAAGCGATGAACGAAAAGTACCACCATTGACCTTTTGTAGACCTTTTTCATTTCATACATACATTTACAAGCATTTCTAGGATTATTTGTTTTAAATGAGTCTTCCAACTTAATTTTATAATTATGTTTGGCGTTAGTTATCTTATTTTAATTAACCTTTTAAGTTTTAATATTACTTAGTTGGACAAAAATAATTATCATTAAAATCCTTTTGTCTGTCTTTCAACTAACCCTTCAGTTTTCTAGTTATCCAAGGTTTACCATTATTAAATATCTTAATCGTTTTACTACATACTAACATGTCTTGACAGAAAATAATATCATTAATAACATTAGCAGAAAGTTTAACATCAACAAAATAATTCTGACCAGTTCGTACATTCTAAGCAATCTTGTAAACTTTCAATCGCTTCCTTGCTCCAGACCTTCACAACCTTTTTGACAGGTTTAAACTTCTTTGTGCGCTGTATATAACTCTGAAGATGTTGAACTACTCTGTGATCCGAGTTGCCGATACTGACATTTATTTGACTGTCTACAGAATTGAACACAAAAAAAGGTTGTCAGAGTAGATTGCAAGGTCATTGCAGTAATAAACTATTGTATGTTTTCTGTAGGTTACTGTTGCTCACATAAATGCCACTGCTAAAAATGCTGCTGACGACAAGTTGAAGCAAAGTTTGCGAAGATTTGCAGATACACACACACAACCGGCAACTGTTGTCCTTATCTCAGGTAAGTCTTAAAATCAGACTGCGCACTTTTAGTACTTCTATTATTTACAATTTAAACTAAAATAAGTATAGTAAGTCAATTTTAATATGAAGAGAAAAATGTTATTGTACATCAGTTCTGTCCGACCAAATCACTTTAAAATGAAAGACTGTTTGCATATGGAACCACTCAAAAACTATAAACCATAATAATTATACTTGTCTATTTCAATATATAAATGCAACTGTCAACCTTAAACAACATCAAAAAGGTGTTCTATTTGGGTCTGTTGTTAAAAACAGTTGTCTCTCTTTCTATTCTATTGCAGGTGATGTTAACTTTGCTAATGATCTGTCTGACCTTAGACATCGGCATGGTCTTAAGATCATTCTCATTCATAGACCTGATTCCAGTGATGCTTTGACCACATGTGCTAATGAGACCATATTATTTAACGACTTGTTGGTAGATCTTCCATTTAGATCTCCTCTTAAGGTATGTAGAATTCTGGATTCAATTCTGTAAATCTGTGTTTGTAGGTTGCTACCTATTTATAATCATTCATTCTTATAATGAAATATGGTTTTTATTTCAATTTAGTACTGTATTGGCATTTTTAATTTGATGTCTATTCTAGGAGTGTTCTGAATATCACCAGTTAGTGGTTCGAAATCTTCCACCATTATCTGACATCAGCAAAGTGCGCAACAGACTTAAGCAACTCTCAGACAATTGTGGAGGAAAAGTTGTCTTTATAAATGACAACCTGGCTATTTTGAAATTCCAGAATGCTGAAAATGCTGCAAGGTTAGTATTTATTTCAACAGCTTGTATGTTGCTGTTAAAATGTAAGGTGTAAACATGATGTTTGTAAGACTTCTTCAAAGGGCCTAGAACTTTTGCCAATCAGATGTTGTGATGTCATCTGTGGCCAGTTGATTAAAAAAAGTCTGATTTTCATCTTTTGCATCATAGTATGCATGCTTTTATAATCTACGTATTCGAATCCCTTCAACATGTTAATATGTTGTTGCTCTTATTTTACTTTTACCTAGTGTGGACGATGGTTCTCGGAATGATAATGACTCGGGTAAAAAGTTTTAGAAGGACATTCTGGACTGGACGATTTCAGTCGGTTACGATTATTGAAATGCTTTTGATATTCGTAAAACTAAACCTACTCACTAACCTGTTTCACAGTTTCTTAGATAATTAATAGCGTTTTACGTATATTGTTTATTGTAGATATGAAAAGTGGTAAAAAAGAATAACAAATGCTTGGTAAATTGTAGATAACAGTCCGATGAAATCTACTAAAAGTAGTATAATTGTGTTAAAAATATAATACAATATTGTGTGTATAAATGTGGATGGGCGTTTATTAGATGGTATTTGGAGGGGGGTGTTATGGCGATAATTATTTTAATTGATGTTTTATTGGGGAGGTGTTCCGGGCATTTATTCAAATAAATACCATCCTATATGGTATAATGAATACATTATTCCGCGACACAGTGAGCCGTTTTGGCCCAAGACGTTTTAGACGGCTTGCAACATGGACAGAAGTATCCCAGAGTCCTAACGGGACACAGATAGCGCACAGTATACATAAAGTCCTGGCAGCTGGCGGCTATCGGGGTTTCATTCAATTTCAAACAAAAGCTCTTATCAGTTTTCTCGATTTATTGTTCCCACAATTTACTCCTATGTGTTATGAATAAATTTAATATGATCTTTATGTACTACTATACCTTCACACGCACAGTCCGAAAATAAACAAAGAACCAAAATAGCTATCGCCACCAAGCACCTTACCGTAAACCCGGAAATTACTTCTACCGTGCGTAGAGTTAAAATTTACCATTTGAAATCAGAAATTTTCCTATTACACCCTTTATAATATCTTCCTAAGATAGAAATATGGAACAATATCGTAATAGTAGAAACTAATGTTATCAAATCTACGTTTCGCGGTACATCTGAGAAAGGTAGTTACCAAGGTGGAGATTAGTACCGAAGTTTTTTCATTGTGCTCGCCTATGTCAGAATTAACCATAATTTATATAGATGCTACACTGTATGTAATATTGTATACAGAAATGAGTGTATACTGTATATAGACACAAAATAGAGAGCAGACTAACATTTTATATGGCATAATCTTTTTTATTGTGCACAATATTCTAACGTATGATGTGCACATGGTTTGTCATGCGGATAACTAACTGTCAAAGTGACAAGTTCAGATCTAGTTACATACTGTAACTAGAACATTTTTCACTTCAGGTCTCCTTTAAAGTACAATTTACATTGGAGTAGCACAACCAGTTATCTTAGCTCCCTGTGCAAAGCTATTTCGCAATAGTTATTAAATAATCACTTTTGAATTACTGTTATACTTTTTGTATCAACCAGAGGTAAAAAGCGGTTAGATGGTGAGGATGTATTTGGCAGTAAAGTGTCCGTCACAATGAATGCCAAGCCCTACAAAGGCTCACCAATGCGCTCCTCGGGAAATTCAAGTAACAATAGTTTTAGATCAAATAAGGCGTCACCTAAAATTCAAAATCGTGAAGATGAAAATGATGGTAAAAGAGAAGACACCGAGACTGAAACAGGTAATACTTTTGCAGACACCTTACTATAAATCCAGGCTTTCTAATTTTTTTTGTTATTACTTAAACCCCTTTCACATCTGACCTAGTGAATTCTCAATGTTTACAGTCACCGGGCACACATAGTGCTAGATTGATAGATAGAATATTTTTGATGTTGCACACCAAGGCTAACTCACTAAGTCCTTAGGCTTGTTTCAGGTGGGGTCCTTCTGTAGTGAATTAGAATTGGAGGATTAGATAAACGCAATCCTGATAAAAAGATAGGATTGGTAAATACTTTATTTTCTTTTCATAATTCTAATATAATACTAGTAAATTATAAATTGAATTTTAAACAATGTTTATTAATATCACAGATAACCCGATCAGAGGCAAAGCAATACATCCAAAAGTTCAAAGAGTCGTTGATGGTGTCTGGTTCCCTCCACAACAAATGGCAACCATCTCCACTCCTGAGTTTTCCAGATCATCCACTTCATCTGCGAGGTATACTCAGTTATCTGCAACATTTAGCCCCATCATCAATCCAGCAAATACAGCCATGGATTTATCGAATCGAGAGGTTGGTAAAGATTACCTTCATAACTGCCAGAGTTCTTATGTGGAGCATGCGACACATACCACCACTCATCATCCAACCTATAATGCAGCTTATCAACCGACCTATACTTCAGCAAATCATCCAGCCACATCTACACAGTCGGGTTTCCAGAACATTCTACCAATTATCTTGAATCCTAGAGAACCACAAAAACCAGTAGAGTTGCATTTTCCATGTAATCTTCCAAATGAGACTGCTGCAACAGGTGTTTCTGAAGATATAATTTCTCATAGAGAGGAAGTATCCCCTACATCATCAAACATACCAGTTGTTACTGGTTCTTCTTGTACTGAAAGAACAGATCAGATGATTGGAACGTATGTTGCGCCATCAAGTAAGATGGAATCCTTAATGAGCTATGACCGTCAAGGTGTAGAAGATCTGACGTCTGGTGCAGAGGTTCTGGTGACTAATCTTGATCCCATGCTTAGCAAAAAAGAACTTAGAAGACAACTTATTACAGCCTTTACTGATAATTGCATTAGAGTAAGTTAAAAAATTAAACTTCCATAACTTTGTTTATTGTGAATTATTTTGGCGTTCATATTACAGTATTTTAGGCACATATTTGAAAAATCAGCTTTCAGTGGCAGATTCAGACTTTTGAAATAAGGGGCCAGGCGCTTAAAAATTGTAAAAAGATGTCTCATCTTTACATTGAAATTGTTAAAATGTAGGTTGGACAGGCCTATGACTTTTGGAACACCTCATGTTTTGGTAATTGTTTTTCAGTTTCAATTTTTTTTTTTAGATGGAGAATCTGTCTCTCCAAGCTCCATCTCAAGGTCATATCCAAGCTATAGTGGAAGTGAATCGTGTTTGTGATGGTCAGCTTGCTCTTGCTAAGATAGGTGGTAGAAAGATTGGCATGCGAAGGGTGCAGTTGGCAGTGCTGCCAAGATCAAAATCGGGTGCAGATCATCTCAGGTGGGTCCATCAAAATATTTGTGTTTTGAACAACATTGTTTTCTCCTTTTTTTACGTGAAAATATAATAAATAAATAAGAGAAAGACTCCCAAAACAGACATTTTCCTACTGCTTTAGTCAAGGGCGGTCGCAGAACTGTTTTAAGGCGGTTTCCCATGAATCCAGGACTGTTTTTGTGCCACAAGCCCCCCCCCCCCCCCCCCCCCCCCATGGCGGGGCCTGTGTCGAAGCGAATTTGATTAAATGACCCCTAGATGGCCGGAAATTCTACTCTCGCACGTAAAATTCACGATAAATGGCACCTAATAGTTCGTCGGAAATCACTCTATATCAAGCTACCAAACAGTAACATATAGGCTCTTCCAAAACTAGACTTCTATAACATTAATGATTATTATATATGATAAAATGTGATCTAAATTTTAATTTAGTGACAGAAAAAAACATTTTAGCATGAAATTAAGGGTTAACCCTCCTGCGTCCGCCCCTGTTAGTTGTCCGAAATTATCACCTACTCAAACCAGACAGAATTTTGAGTTTGAGGAATTTACTGTATAACTATTTTGTTAAGGTTGATGGTGACACCTATGCTTCAAGAAATGCCAGGAAAATGCTTGCCATTTTACAAGTTTAAAGAAGTCTTTGAAAGCAGGTGAGTTAACGTCTGAATGGTTAACATAATATAACAAGATTATCATAAAGAATAGTTGGACCATATAAATTCAATCTCTTTCTTGATGTTTTGTTGTTGAAAATCCTGAAGTGCTAGAAGGAATGAATAAATGTGGAATACCCCTACGAAAGAGAAAACAAAAGTTATGTAATTTGTCAAAAGTTGGAAAAAGTTTAAAAAATCATATGTACTACCGGTACTACCGGGTATAAACAGACGTCGTTGAAATACGTATACCCGGTAATACTGGGTATGGGAAAAACAATGATTTAATCGTATTTGCCTATACAGTAATATATAGCACCCTCTGTATTTTTTCGATGAACTTGAATATTTTTGCAAGTCATTAACAATTTTTTCCAGCAAAAAAAACGGCCTTCTATAGTTGTATTATCGTCTTGAAAATAATGCGCCCTCTATAGTTATATTATATATAGTATAATATATATACTGTAATAGTATTTCTATCTTAGAAAGTTGTGTTGAGTAGCGTAATGGCGGCCATTTTGAAAGTAACACAAATTTACCAGCTCCAATAGGGCAACATGGTGTTTATCACAACACGCAAAAAAAAATATTCTGAAACAATTGTTAGTTTTTGAACTATAGTGAATTTTTGGAAAATGTCATTATTTTCACGATTTTGCCCAAAAACTTTGATTTGTGCATAATTTTTATAAAACAAAAAAAATAATTCAATTTTTTTTAATATTTTTATTTGTTATACGTATCTTCCTCAATATCCAGTTGGAAAAACGTATTCCATAAGAATTTCTTATAAAAAATATAGTTTTTATCATTGATTCGATAAAAAACACGAAATCTAAAATACCTGTAATGACGTCACATGACGTCATCAATATGCAAATTACTTTTTTTTTATACCTAACTGTAAACTAACCCTTTGCCCATCACACAACACAAAAATAATTACACAATTATCTCAATTAGTATTTTTTTGCAATTATTTAAAATATCATATGTTTTTCTTAAATATATATTACGCACAGAGGTGGGAATAATGCTCCGCAGTGAAAGGGTTAATAGTTTTTAAATTGTTTATTTCAGGTATAATCAGCAGCTGTTTGAGGAGGACCTATACCACATTTCTGATACAGTATTGGTCAAAGAGAATGGCTCAACTAAGTTAGTTTGCTTGACCATGCAACATCATCGTAGCACACCAAGTTCCTTTATGACATCATCGTCCAATGGATACAGACAGTCACCCTGGAACGTGCCTTACGAGCCACCAAAGTAAACAATTTGGAAAGTTTTGTTGTTGCTGTTGTAGTTAAATGTATTCTTCAGGTCAATTAGGACAATTTGAAAATGTTTGTTTGTATTTCTAGAGAGCTAGCAATTCCTCCGTGTGAGCCTTTCTGCAACCAGCATGATGATATTGGAATTGTGGTGAAAAATTACCAAATGAGGGCAGCAGAAATAGATCAGAACGTAGCTGTCTCATTGAGAATATTTTCAGCGCAAGTTGAAACGTTACTCCAACTGCATCATGGGAGAATTCCTTTAATAAGGTAAATGATACAGCATTTTTAAGGACCTTTTTATTTTATAGGGCTAGGCAACATATTGGACAAATGACCTAATGCATAATTTGGTTGAAAATCAAAAGCTCCCTATTGTTATCGCTAAATGGTGCCACAAGAAAAAAATGATTAGTTTTTAAGTCTTTGACTTTTTTTGACTTTGACTTTTTTTTTTTTTCATACATGTATTGTAACTTGTAACATTAATACAATCATTTTGTATATTAATTTAAAACGGACATCTTTAGTTTTACCAGGTGCTATGCTGCTGAGTTTGAAAAACTGGAAGAGAATCCTGAAGGTGGAGTACCACTTGAACATCTGTTGATGTGCATTCCAGGTGTCAGGGTTGCTTTGAATACTAATGGGGTCAAGATTGTTTGCTTCTCTGGAAAGGGAAAGATCATTTTAGGAGATGGTAAGTTACTGTTACTACTTGATACACTTTTTAATATATATATTATATATAAAGCTCTGTCTACACTAGCAAACTAGTGAAGAAAAAAAATGCGAAGTGCCCATATATGGACATGATAATGTCATATTTGGGCATATCACTACCATATTTTGGCACACACTTTTTTTGTCAAACTAGTTTGATAGTGTGGACAGAGCTTTATGAGATCTTGTATACAAGTGTTTTAATGATCTGTCCTAATATCTAAATTCAATTTTTTTTTTTATATTTATTGCAGATCTAGGACGGTCCAGCAGCCCAATCCTACCGACTCTCCTTTTCCAGTTTAGTAAGGAAGCAACCGAAGTTCTTAAACATAGTTCTTACTGCCGACTGGAATTAAACCTCTTCCTGCAGGCATACAACCACCACTTTGGGAAGCAGTGTCACCTTATTGACTATGGTTATACTAAACTATCAGATATATTCTCAACTATTCCTCATATTATTCAGGTGATTGTATGTCTTGACATTATACAGTAGTAGGCGGAACCAAGTCATCCAGGCAAAAGTGCTTGATGCAATGCAGAGTAGAATAGAGATAGTCAAAAGTTATAGTTATGACTGCTAATGCAATATATGCTGTTTCATGGAGAATACCTCAATCTTATGAATCAAACTTACTAAACTTCATTATTAGTTAACTAGACACCTGATAATTCTTGGTATTTGATTGTAAAGGTAATCTTTTCAAAATTGTCACTGCTTGGCTGTTTATTGGTTTCCATTTTTTAGTTTCAATTTCATAAAATTGTGATTTTACTTGTTATATTGTCGTTTAGCTGTTGGGTGCAGGTGATAAACAGATCCTCACATTGACACATCAAGTTCAAATTAAAAGGTTTGCTCAAGATGTCACGAAAGTGCTCCGATCCCAGGCAAGCAAACAGGTAAATGATAACTGATTTTCCTAACTAATTAAAAAATAAAACAATGCTGGTACGGTATGGTCCTGTGTGCAGAAAACACACTAGTTGGCAAGTTTATGATACACAGTCTACTTTTACCACAGTTACTAAGAATACGTCTTTTCCCAAATTTTGTGCCCAGTTTTTCCACTGTGTTCCTGACAAAAATAAAAACTGACCAGGAAATACCCATCACTGTCCTTGATGCTCATAATCAGTTTATATATTTTTATGTATTTAGGTTACATTGGAAGACTTGCCAGCAGCATTCCAGCGTTGTTTATCACGTCCATTCAACATTGTAGAGTATGGAGTGTGCGAGGTTCAGGACATCATTGTTGATATCCCAAATACTGTGATCATGGTAAGAACACATTTGAAAAAGTTAATAATAACTGATACAGTTGGTATACTAAAAATTCTGTTGGCAATATGTTGGTTGTGTTACTTCTGATGGTGGACACTGAGACATTGTTTGTAATTTCATAGATTAAGAAATAGAAGGATATGCATCAGTTTGAGCTTCCATGACTCTAGCCGACAGAGCGCGGACCGCCAACTATGTTACGAAATAAACACAGTTTAATTAACTGTCGTTAACAACGAAATGGTCACGTGCCTAATAAATTGTTTACTGCACATGCACAACAACCTTTAACCTTGTTGGTTATGCTTTCCCGAACTCTTGGTGGCATGATTAATATTTCATTATTTTAGCGCTAGCTGCTTTTGCGACAAACAAAACTTTAACAAATATAATTATAACTTTTATGAATTTGAATTGAACGATCTCCCAGAAATATTACAAGATTATTAATATAATATAATTACAAAATTGAATACAAATAGTTTGTAAATTTTAGTTCCCTTTGGTTTAAAAAAAAACGTCCATTTTGCCACATATGATTTCTACATGGTTACGGTTTGTTCTCCAAAAATGTAATAGTGCAGTGCAGCATCCTATGGAAGGCCGCGGTTAGAGACACAGAGTTCAAATAGCGTGTTTGTTTGATTGGCAGCAGTGCTTTAATGTAGACGAGCGTGTTAGATGTTATTGTCAATGTGTATCCTTCTTTTCCTTAATCCATTGTAATACATACAGCTCATGGTTTGTGTTTGTTGAATAATATAGTTGTTTAGCAACTTTAGCATAACACATAAATTGTGATTTATTATACTTTGTTGTGTTTAGGTGGATGGTGTAGGAGATGATATAACATTGTCTATCCCTCACAGAGGTGAGTTGCTAATTAATAACAATTTAGTTTGCTTCACATTGCTATCTGTTTCTCATCTCATCACATAATCAGTTTTTATCTTCAATATGCCACCAGATGTATTCCAAATCATTCTGTATTAATTACAATCAATTTTGAAAAGCAAACTCTTAAAAAAAACATGAAGATCTTGGTATAATTTTATATATAAAAACTCTGTGTGATATGTTGAACACAATGTTCTTAATGCATTTTACTATTAGACATATTCGATTGGTTGCTTATTAGCAAAAGATCTATTCACATTGCTCATAAATAGATCTAAAAATGGACCAGTGGAATAAGCCTATGATGTCCACAAAATGTTATCTTCTTGCTTACAAAAAATATAAAATCATTTCATAGATCAAACTCCAGAAGAGATTGTGAGAACACAGCGGTTTGGACGCGAGGTCGTTGACCTCATGTCTCACAAGCCCAATTTCAGCATGCCATTCCAACAGTTCATACCTGACTATCATCATCATTTTGGTAGGCAATGCAAAGTAGCAGATTATGGGGTAAACAAACTGTTAGAGTTGTTTGAAGCAATACCAGAAATTGTTCAGGTAAAACATTTCAAACGTTAATACATTTGCAACATCCAGATGAATTGTGTCTGCTGCCTAACACATGTTTTCAAGATGACATTAGGGACTTTACGAAACTGGACGGTTAGGGGAGGTACAGCCTAGAGCATAAAATCATATACAGTTGACATAGCCGTTTTATTAGTTACGCACACCTTGCGCGAAGACGACCCGCGGTATCTCTCTCCTTCCCGGCGCTTGGCCTTCTGTATCGCTTGGCTCTGGTGATACAGCATAGGCATGCCTTCCTATCTAGAGGCCTAGCCTTCAAACGCTGCGCAAAATGTAATGCTTTTAACACAGCCATTTGTTAAGTACATTATTTCTTCTCCGTAAACGGGAAAATGGAAACTTTATCACCCTCAAAAAGTTAAGATGACAGATTTTTCACACTAAGCTCTGCTCACTTTGTTAAAGCTCATGCATAAATTATTCATGAACACCGTCCTGTGGCTTCCCGTCCTGTTTAGTAAAGTCCCTATTGAGTTGCTTTGAGTTTTCAAATCGTTAAGTTGAGAATAAAATGATTATGATCGAGCTGGGTTGCTAATATTTACAGAATACTCTAGATTGAATCTACCATTTAAACTCTCAAAGTGGTCTTTAATTGGAGGAGGACCTTATTGACCTTTGAGCTTATTATTTCACCATATTACTTGATCTCAATTTCAGGTTGAGATTACAGGAAATGACCGTCAATTAACGCTTACTCTAGTTGAGCGATTGTCAATCTTGGCCATCATAGTCATCAATCTTTTACGGCACTGCCACTTTAAGTCAATGGCGTTATGTCAATTACTGCAGTTGTACAGGAGAGAGCAGGGACATCACTTACAACCAATTGATTACCAATGCAAGACAGTGGAACAAGTCTTTCAGAAAATGCCACATGTTGTAGAGGTAGATCTATTTCTCTCTCATTAATTTTAAGCCAATTTAAAAGATACATTAGATGGGTGTGATGAAGCACTTTCAGAAGAAAAACCTTTTTGCAGATTGCTATGAGACCTACAAAAAATACGTACAGGCCAAGTCTATTGAGATATCACAAACTTACTACAAACAACTGTATCATAATGAATCTGTTTTTAATTTTAAAAACTGATTGTTATAGCAATCATAATGGATGACATTTTAAAATTCCACATTGAGCACCTTTCCCCATGACTACAGAAATAACCTGGGTGCAGTACAAATTTTGTGGGAAAAAATTTGTGTTTGGTTTTTCTGATAGAGTATACCATATAGAAATCCTCATCCCAGGGTCTTGGTCAAAATTGTTTACAGCACTTTTAAATTTTGTCCTATTATTACACACACAAATACTGTACCTATAACACACACAAATACATATATTAGGGGATAGGGAAGACTGTCAAGTTTTTGTCACTTAGAGTTGTGTTATAATGATTAAAATTAGCAAAGGCTTACTTTAATAACACTTCTCATAGTAGTTGATGAATCGAGTCAATAACAATGCCATCATCATGCCAGAATATAATATGGCGTACAATTTTGAGGGAAAAACCCACATTGTACAATTCTGCAAAAATTAGGAGAACTGAACAAATTAAAACCTTGCAAGATCTACAAGACACTTCAGTGATCAGCGATTCTTCTCAGTCAGTGTTCAAAAATCTTTCCTAGACGCGCAATATACATAATGGCATATAATAGGGCCAACTATCAGATAGTGGTACTCATCTATTCCTCACATCATATGTTTGGTTGCTTTAACGAAGAGCAGTTGACCAAAGAAACGAGAGACAACTTGGTCTTGTACTACGACAATGTAGAGTAAATGCTGGTTAAATCAATATAGGATTCGATCAATCTCTGGTATTGTGGAAGAAAAGTGATTTCTCTTATATATATACTGATCCTTTCCATAAGCTTAACAAGTGACAAAAACCGTGAATTGGTTATATAGGTATTTGTGTGTGTTATAGGCTAAAATTTAAAAGTGCCATACAAGATTTTGCCCAAAACCCTGGGATGAGGATTTTTTCTGACATTCTATATGGTACAATCTATCAGAAAAACCAAACAAAGTGTTTCCTTTATTTTTTCCCACAAATGTTCTGCACCCAGGCTAAAAATATTAACTTTCTATAGGTAGCTGATCTTGTTGTGAATTCTGGCCAAATTAATACGAGAGAAACCGAAAGAAGCATTGTGTTGGTGAATCGAAAACATTTAAGCCAGTTAGCTCAATGGATTCTAGTGTTACTGATAGACCAGCCAGGAGGTCGTCTAGAGGTCAAATATGTGCCTGATGTCTTCCAGCAGCGATATCACATGAAGCTTAGACATGTTGAATATGGCTATAGTCAACTTGTTTTATTGCTATCAGATATACCGCATGTTATTAAAGTAAGGGGTAACTTGTAACTAATTTTAATTTTAAAAACAGAGTGACTGTGTCATCTGTAATTCTATTGATAATCTTAATTTTACCTCACAGATTTATAATAAATGGCTTCCAGAAAGTTACATAGAATTAACCCAAGGCTACCAGTTTGCCCGTAAGGCCCGGCTTATTCTATTGAAAAACCAGAACTGTATAGCCCTGCAAGACTTTGCTACGCTATACGAAATGTATTTCAAGGAACCCTTCATTCCACATGTTTATGAGAAGGAGACAGTGTTAGCCTTGGTGTCTGCCGTACCTAGAGTGTTAACCCTAATTGGCAGGGGTCAGCGCAGAGCAGTAGTGCTTAATGCTGATTTGAAAGGTAAACAATAGATAACTTATTTGCCTGACATAGCAGACTAAATATTGTGTTTTGTTGTATTAGATTATAGTTTGGATAGAAACAAAAAAATATTTGCAGAAATGTATTATTATTTTTAATTTGTTTTTACTTCTTTCACTCATATTTATACCACTAAAAGGTTACATCCTTATCAATGTGTATTAAATTTTGTATTATAGTTGTGCGTTCTATAACACCAAGCAGTTCAGAAGACCCAGGAGTGTCAAGCAGCCCAAATCCAGGTATGAATGCATATAATTATGATAATTGTTACCTTATCCTTTACATGTTTACAACAGAAGTATTCACATTGTTTGGTATTTTTTATACTTTTTTATATAATTCCTGGCCAACAAAACCTGTTGTAGAATCATACAATATATTTGGTTTTATCAAATTCATTTTCCAGGCCTTGATTAGTTGAAAGTTGACCATTGGTCAGTATCTGTTATTTCTGACTAGGTTAGTACACCTAGATCAAGCACAGATTTTCCAAGTCATAATTAGAGGATAAAGTTATGTATTTCAGCATAAGTTATACTCTGCCAAATAATTGATTATTATGATGCTCTCTGTATCTCACATAATATGCATGTGCCCATTAAGAACAGAAAAAATGTCACATGCAAATGGAGAGTTTACATATTTTAATGTAGATTCTGATGTGAGTGTGCCAACTCCAAGCACTAGTTTTGGTCAGGAGTCTGGTTTTGCATCATCATCCGGTACTGGATCCTATCCAGCTGGTAACGCCAGTGATGATCAGATTCATAACACTTCTGTAAAGATTGCGCCAGAGACATCAGACAAATCTTCAGCACATTCTGGTGAGAGTTTAGATGCAATCACCAGATTGGAAAATCAACCATCTGGACAGAGATGTCAAACTCTTGAGCAGACTTCAAGTTATGGCAGATTGTCTCACTTAACCTCATCAATAGAGAGAGCCTCAAGACATGACTTGGTGTCTAGTTCCAACAATAATGTTGACCTTATTGACCTTTCATCTCCATCAGCTAAAAGAGGTATGTAAAGAGTGTTTATTATAATATTCAGTTGTGCTGATTCAGCATCTTTTTCCTGATTAAATAAACATCCATAATTGGGATTATAATTAATAAAATTGTTTAATGACAGTGCATACATGTATTTACACTAATGTTACATTTCTTAAATTGGTTCAAGTTGTTTGATTGATTTCTAAAGTTTTTCTTACCTTCATTTCTCTTAAGCTCTGTCTACATTATGTAAAAATGCAATTTGCCCATATATACCCATGATGATGTCCATATTTGTGCACATCACAATATTTTTGTCAAATTAGTTTGATACAGTAGTGTAGACAGAGCTTCAGCCTCTCTAGTTGCCTTTTTTCAAACTTGCATCTTTAAGCAGTGTATTGGACTATCATGGTAATATTTATTTTATAAATGCTGTTTTTTGTGTTCATATTTCAGTTTTATCAAGCAATAATAATGAAAACTTGATTACAAAGACACGTTCATTACCGTCAAGTCCTTGCAGACTAAGGACAAAATGCAAGATTGCAGCCAACTTCTCTCTAGCATACATGTAGCCGACAAATCTACCAACTATCTGCTGCAGTAGTTTACAGAAGAATATGAGTTTTTATTATTCATACAGAAATATTTTTGTTGATTCTTGTTTGTTCAGAAGCCATTTTTCTAAGGTAAACAATTAAATTAACCTATTGACTAAAAGAAATATATTGAAATATATTTTTGTCATTGATTAAAACTAATGTTAAAATATAATTACTATAAAGAAATATAGTAAAGCTCGGCCCTATTATAAAAATTCCAATAATAAATAATGCTGTGGTTATTATAACCAGTACTACACTAAAGAGAGTGTTATATTTCATTAAAACTCAACTCCAAGAGTGTGTTATATAGTTAATTCATTTCATTATAATTCAACTCCATATAAACGTTTTACTATAGTACAACTCTATAATGACTTGTGCTGCTTTAATTGATTATTGTACAACTCAATAAAAGATAGTGTTCTAATTCATGTCAGTGTAGTACATACCTCTAAAGTAGTGTGTTTGTACTCTTGTTCATTTCACAATAGTACAATTCAATGCCACTCTATTTTATCATTCTCTTAATACAAGAGTGTGCGATGTTTTGTCGGAACTCTACAAAAGAGATTTTCCTTGTTTTACTATAGTAACTCTATAATGACTTGTGCTGCTTTAATTGATTTTTGTACAACTCAATAAAAGAGAGTGCCCTAATTCATTTCAGTGTAGTACTATATACCTCAGGCTTTCTTTGTACTCTTGTTTATTTCACAATAGTACAACTAAATGCAACCCTACAATGCAATATTTTACAGTTTTTATCATTCTCTTAATACAAGCTGTGTGTGCTATGTTTTTTTAGAACTCTACAAAAGAGTTATTTTACTAGAGTACAACTCTATAAAACTTGGTGCGTAGGTAGTTTCAAAATCATACAACATACTGGAGTGTTCAGAAGTTCATTTCACTATTAGTAAAACCCCTTATTATAAATAGTTGTAAAGTTCATTTTTCTGTAATAGAACTCTATATGAGTTCATTTCAATATAGTATAACTTTATTTACCCACTATAATTCACATTTGTACAAATATTGTGTTTACAATACTTATATAGTAGTACTGTATTGTTTACTATAAGTGATATTGGTTAACCAATATATTTATATGGTTGTATCTATTTGTTTATGTACATATTGTGCATCACTTATCTCAAGTAATAAACAGCACTAAATGTTTACAGAAAACAAATTTCAGGATAAAATAACGTGTGTGTCTGCGTCATTTAGTGTATGATTCTCCATGAGATACATGAAAGGAATCATGTTGATATATTTTGTTAAATAATTTAAAAAACATTCCAATTTGTATTTAAAAAGAAAAGAAAATGAAAGAAATATTGTTAACGTTAGCCATTCATTTTCCTTCTTAAAAATTTATATTTATATAATACTTATTATGATTTCTTAAGGATGAAATATATGCATGAAGGAAGCGTGGTTGTCCTACCTACCTTTATAACTAACATTACAGATTATGAACAATGAATGAGCAAACATACTTTTTTTATTTATACCCTCTTAGATTATTAAAATAAATAAAATATTCAATCATAAGGAGATGTTAAGAGGTTATAATTAGTATGAATATTCATAAGGAAAAGAGGTTATACAGTAAATGAATTTTCATGAAAATATATAACAAATGAATATAGTATGAATATTCATAAGGAGAAGAGGTTATAACGAATAAAGTATGTACATTATTCTTTGCATGTTATGCAAAAAAAGAATATATGATATAAATACTTCATGAATATTAATTTACAAATAATATTTTAATATTTAAAACTCTTGAAAATGCACTAGTGTTGTTTAGGGTCATGACCTATACATGTGCAGATATGTAAACAAAATATTCAACAAATAGTTTGAGCAAATTGAAAGGAGTATTTTCTATGTTCATTGTTAAATTTGATTATCAATAAAAGAAAAGTTTTTATATTTTCATTAATTTATTATAGAAACAAAAATATTAAACAAAAAAATATGTATGTGTAGTAGCATACAATATTTATTTTTCAGTGTAATTTATATTTTTCGAGATGTCTTTGTGTAAAGTGATATCATTTATTATTGTGGATTTTATTTTCTATTTAAAATAAAAAGGACTTTTATTTACAAATGAAATAAGTATTTTTGTTAACACTTTTAAAATAATCTGAATCGCATCGTACGTGAATTAGTTATCGTGGTTTGTATAATGCAAAGACGTGTTCGGTTTACTTTACAAGACGTTGGTTTGATAAAAATCAAAGGCGAACCGGAGCTTCTCTTGTCCTACTATGTACAGTATTGCACAACAACATTAACACAGTTATATTTCTTAATTTTCTCCAATACTATAGCATTCCTTAATAAGTAACGGTTCTTCCTTTATAATGGCCAAGGCAACAGTCGTATTACCAGGAAAGAAATATATTGCGTATTATACTTTATAGACGTATGATTCCGAATTATATGATCTACTAGAATCACACCGCTTCAAATTAAAAACCTATTAACTCCTATACATTATTTCTTCTTGAATGTGTATTTACAAATATACATGGATAGCTAGATTGGCGCCAAATTGTGGTGTGCTGCCTTGTATGCAAGAATTAAACGCTATTAAAATAATATTTGTCAATATTTTATCTAGAGAAATAGAAAAGTATCACAGACATTATGTGAGAATGCCTGTAGGTTCACGCCAGCAACGATAAATACGTCTGGATCGTCAAATTGACATTGCCGAATTGTTCATTGAACTGGAACTTAACTGGCACTGGAAATATCATAAAATCTAAGCCTCGGTGTAAAGTTCCTATAGACGGTAAGGGCGGTATTGGTAAATCTACTATTTTAAGACAACTGGGCTACTGATCAATCTAGTAATGCATTTAAAGGTAAGATCGTATTTCCGTTAAATAGATTTAGAAGAGGGTGTCTTAGATCATATTGGAAAACAACTACATATGGAAGATTTCAATTTAGACACAGACTTTCCAAAAGATCCAAAACAGTCAGTTAAGGTAAATGATAAGAAAATGTTTTGGTTTTGGATGGATTAGATGAAGGAAAATGTAATACTGTAATAAAAACTTAATTGGTCTTCTTCAAAAGGAATACATTTGAAAACAGTACTAGTAGATCACGTTAGAAAACATTAATGAATTTTAAAAAGAGTGTACCTTACATATAATATGAGAGTTAACAGGTTTAATGAAGAGAATTTGTGGAAAATATATTGAAAAATACTTTTCTAGTTCTTTAATTGGAAATTGATCAGTATGTTTGGCAAGCAACCACCAAGAAGCATATTCAATGTGCAAAAATCCAATATTGCTTCTCTCCGTCTGTAATATATATGTGGGAAGAAAAGCAAACTCTTCCACATGATAAAACCAACAAACAAGAAACATATCGAAAGATTTCTGAATTTGAAGACCCTCCATTGGAGCATGTAAATGCTATGATTTTGTTAGGAAAGTGTATGTAAAGTAAATCAACTTTCAATTTAAAAAAAAAAGAGATCTGAAAGCTAAACTAAATATGGTAGAAATGGCCCTAAAACTCGGATTTGTTTAGAATCTAACTCCGGCCGCATAAGTTGATAGTTGAGTCATTGGTAGGATTTTATCTGAGTGGCAGTGAAGCTACGGAGCGTGAATGCCCAGAAGATACAAAATTATTACTTGCATCCTTGGATGAGAATGAATGGGAGGTTAAAAGAGATGGCAAGAGATTTTTGATTTGGTTTTCTTGGTTAAATGTGTTAAATTTTTAAAACATATACAGTATTACATATAATCTATCGGCATAATGCTCTCAAATGTATTGTTTAAATTATGTCAAAAAACAACAATGATGTCATTGTGGAAAACACAATGATTGATTACATGGTAGGCAATTAGAATTTAGAAATAGAAAAATATATGGTAGATATATCAAGCTCTATAAGAATGTTTCTTCTCCATATAAATCCAGATGAACATTTAACTGACAATGAACATTTCATACAACCTTAGTAGAAAACTTCATTGCTTAAGATACACTGTATATGATTTATATAGATGTTGTGATGTAATGATAGCTAAAAACGGACAACTTATTGCGCATATTTTAGGAATAAGTACTAAATTAAGTATTATTCTTAATTTGTCAAGTATTGTTATGAATGAAATGATCAGAGAGTGTTCAAATGTAGAGGGTAAAATGGGAATAAGGGTGATTAATCAGTAATAAGCATCTTAGCCACATTGATGGTACTTTACTAGGTGCTTTATTGAATATGTCTCCGAGTTTGAGTGAACTTGATTTGCATAATTGTAGATTAACAGGTGGCGTAATCACATGATCATAGAGGTTTGCAATAAAGGAAATAAATTGGCTTTAGGGATGCTAAATATCAGTGATATCAATTTCAGCAACATTGATGGTACATTAGCCTACTTGGTTAATTATTATTTCCCCAGAAGCATTTTTTTTATACGTAATTGTATATGGTGACGCTAAGAATCATATGGTTTAATTAGCACGCCTAATAGACCAGTTGTTTTAGTATTATCCGCCGTGGAAACAATCTTGGCAACACTGATGATACTTCACTTTAGTTCTTGATTGAATATATCTTCTAAGCAGATTGATGAACTTTGCATATCTTTAATTGGAATTTTTTTAGGTTTTGCATTGAATATGATCAGAAATCTGGCTATTAGGAAAGTTTGTATTAGTATTAAATAGAAATGCACTGGTATTGTTCAAGAAACATTGCTAGTTTATTTATTCTCATAATTTGACAATTTTAAAATACATTTATTTTCTAAATTATCAAACAGTGATATGAAAAAAGAGAATTGAAATATTTATATATTCGTATTTTGTGGAACATTATTTACCTCCGCCAAGGAGGTATATGAATCGGTCGTGTGTTTGTTTGTTAGCAGGATTACTCAAAAACTAATTACAAGATCTTTCCCAAAATTAAAATACAGATAGATAGGACCACTCCATTAAACTTTGGAGGCAATCCGGACCACAGTCCCAATTCTGGACCACTTTTAAAAATTATTTTCAGACTTGCTAGTGTTAAAATATAGGACAGAAATTTCAAAAGCCGGTGAGCAGTCTTAAAGTAACAAGTAAACTAAAATTGTATTTTCTTGAGAACTACTTGTCCAACAAACTTCATTTTTGTACAAGTAGTTTTATGACATTAGATTTAATGTACAAGTTTGTTTCTTTTCAAATTCACTCGTTTGTTTTTCGCGTTTCCGTTTTATTGTTATTCGGCTGAAGCTATTGTTAGTTGAAACTCGCACATGCTTGTAGTGAAATTAGTTAGCCACACACAGCATTAAGACACACATTTTCCAGTGACTAAATCTTACAGTAGGAGTGGCTTTCTAGTTATGTTTATGTTTTTTATCAAAATGTAAATGACTGCAAACATTATTGACTATTTACTGTATTTACAAAATATAAAAAAAAAATCATATATCTTATTTATTCATGTTTACATGTTTTGATATCTAATGCAATAAATGTGACTGCATTCATGGTACAATGTTCATAGGGTGAAAAAGAGTTGATGGTAAGAACATGACTCAGTCAAGTATAATTGTGTATATTATGTATTTCCTATTCAATTGTAATTAAGTGATCAATTAATCTTGAAAATTAGTTACAAATTTGTATTTAAAAATGTGATAAAAACACAACTGTGTAAACTTATATTTATAGTTAGTTATAATTATATAGTAACATTTTTTAAGAAAAAGAAAAACTGATTTTGATATTTTTACACTTTAATAATTACAATTAGCCAAACTGCATTGCCACTCATTATTAGTAATGATGTGTAGGCCTAGGATGTATATCCTATCTGTAAGGCAATCACATCTACTGCTAGGTAACACTGCTTTCCAAAGTCTCTGAATTTAGTGAATTCATTTAAAACCATGAATATGTAAACTGTTTTTCAATTAGTCCATATATAGATGATTTCCATTGTGTCAGAGAGATGTCGGAGGCCCAGTTTCTCCTTCAACATATCTAATAGGAACTAAAAAGACAAATATAATACAAATATTAGGGTTGTCACAAGGAGCATTATCTTGTGTATGGGGGAGAATAGTGAGCAAAAACTGTGATGTCACAAGGAGCATTATCTTGTGTATGGGGGAGAATAGTGAGCAAAAACTGTGATGTCACAAGGAGCATTATCTTGTGTATGGTTTGGGGGAGAATAGTGAGCAAAAACTGTGATGTCACAATACCTTCTATTAATAAAAATAATAATCTGATTATGTAACCAATTAAATATTTAACTTTTATAGAGTTGACACTAACCCGGATATCGTGTTGGCATATCCGCAACATCTATTGCGTTTTGGTGTTTCCATGGTGAGATAACCCACAGTGGCAAACCTGGAATGAAAAATAAATACAAACGTTTCAAATAAGATTTGATTGTTTTCTATTTAGATTTCTGTTTTCGCAATATATGTAGGCCTAGGCTAGTGAATACCTGCAACGCCGAATCCCACGGCTGCTACAAGAACTGGTTCACGGTCCCAAGATAGTTTCAACCAAGGAATCACACCTAAATAAAAAGAAATATGCAAAACCAAAAAATGATTAAAATAATAATTCATAATTAGGCCTAGGCCTATATAATAATAATTTATTTTAAACGTATTAGTTTAGTTACTAACTAGCTAGTACATAGGCCTACATAGGTGTTGGCTAATTAGGCCAGCCGAAATGTCCTTACTAAGACTAGAGAGCTATGCCTACTAGCCTAGGCTAGGTTTAGCCGTAGGACTGCCCGAACGGCTGCGCTCTCCAGCCTCTGGCCCTAGGCTAGCCTCTAACTAGCTAGCTAGACCTCCCTCCCTACCCGGCCTAGCTAGCTAGCCTAGTAGGCTAGGCCTAGAATTATTTATAGTAGTAGCCTAGTCTAGAACACTATTAAAGGTGAATAAATATCATTATAACCTTTTCTCCAAGCTTGCTTAAAAGGTCCAACCACCCGTGTTGTCATATTTTTATTAGAGATTTTTTTTAAGTAATATTTATTTCAAGACGATTTAATTATTGACCTAGCCCTATGATAATTGACCCGTGACGACTTCAACGTGTTAGCTTCCTAGACTCCCATACTGTTTTTGTTTATGTGTAAATACTTTACTTGAGAAACAAACAGAAAATTGTATGAAAAATTAGTTCAATGAACAAAAACAATAATATAAGTTGTAAAGATATAAAATATATCACACAATAGCAGGTAGCTATAGGCATAATTATACTAGGCCTATATTATGTAAAATATTTTAACAGCTGGTGCATGAAGACTATGTCTGCCACGTCGGTGGAGGCGATGTGTCACACAACAATATTTTGTCGTAGCGCACACATTTTGGATTTGGATGTAATAAATAAATAATAATATTGCTTATTTTATATTCAGGCGGACTTCGTACAGGGTTAAATGTATTTTTGCTTTGTTAAGTACGTATGTTTATTAATACTGCGCTGCTATTATTCCCATATTTGCAGATCCCTAGCTAGCTAGCTTATGTTTATGTAGCCTAGTAGGCCTAGGCCTACTAGCTAGGCCTGTCAGTGTCACGATAAATATGGTCCGGGGCCAAAATCGGTTTTGGCTCTAAAATTGTGGCCAAAAGCAGTCCGCCACTGCCAAAATCGGTCCGGGCTTTTCTTCTGTCGATTTTAATTGAATTACTAGGCCTATGATGCTGTTTTAAGTTGTTTATGGCTAGAAAAATATCCCATGATATATATTAGTATGTTATCTTGTCGGATAAATACTATAAGTATAAATAAATGTATTTTATCTAAAAACATGACTTAGGTGTTCACTCTTATTTCGGCCTGCCACACACTCACATGAACGGGTATGAGACGCTGATATTGCCAGCTAGATTTTATTTATGATTGAGGCCTTTTTCATTCCTCAGCCTAATCAATAATTGGATAATTGTTTTATAATAATTGTATTGAATTGATATATTGATTGATTAACCATAAATAATTAATAAATTAAATTGTTTTTAACATCAAGGGGAAACGAAGATGTTAAAAAAGAACAAAATGGATTAAAAACAGGCAGAGATACATATTGTATACAAAAAGCCTAACAATTAGTACTAATTATTGATGAGTTACTACTAATAATGATAATAAAAAAACAGGCTTAATTTATAATATTAAAATAACAAATAAAACCCCGTAGTTTTCAATATAATGACTAATCATGGCCTTTTTTTAATGATATATACATTATGACTCATTTTGCGCACCATATATTTGTAAGACCGGACCATATTTGGCGGCCAAAAACAGTCTTACTGCCCGGACCGATTTTATCCAGGCCGGACCAGTTTTGGCGGCCAAAATTGGTCCGGCCGGACAGGTTTTGGCAGCCATAAATGGTCCCCCGGACTGATTTTGGCAGCCAAAACTGGTCCGCCGGACCGATTTTGGCCTGGACTGATTTTGGTGTGACAGGCCCCTGCCCTAGGCTAGACCCTATTATATGCATTATTACTAAAAACAAGAGAGACTCTGCGCTGTGTAGGAGCCTAGCTAGGTAGAAGTGGCTCCTGCTGCTGTTTCGTGTGGTAGACTTGCTGGATTCCCGACTTGCTATGCCTACTTATAGAGACTAGCTACTGTATATAGGCCTAGTGTGTTTACAACTCCCTGCCCTGGTGTAACTATGAACTAGGTAGGCTAACTAGGCCTATCCCAAAATATTAGGCAGTGTCTGTATATTAATAAAATGGCTGTCTGTGAGTGTGTGCTTTGATCTGACACTACTGTGCCTTTTGATATTTATAGGTATAAAACAGACAATAAATACTATATATGAAGCAAACTTAAATAGAAAATGTTAAATATTAAAAATTTGCCTATTGTATTGAGCACAATTATTTTTAAAAGGTATACAATAAAGAATAACTATTTAAAAAAATACTTACATTTATCATAATGATATAATAATATTAATAATATTAATATTAAATAAAAACAATAAATTCTTCTGTTTTTTTTTTAAAATAAAGAACTAGTCACTAGGCCTAGTTAGATATAGTAAGTAGGCTAGCTTGATCACTTTGACCATTGTGATTCACTTTGTTTTAATCTTAAATAGTAATACTGTAATCATTACAATACATCATTTAGGCCTATTTGTTTGTTACATTTCAGCCCCGTGGAAAATGCAAGATAAAATTGTTATGTTTATTATTATTTTATTATTATTACTTTCAATTTTAACTAATGTATGTAGGCTATTTTTTGTTACATTTTGTTTTGCAGCTATATGGAAGATTCAAGAAATTTTGTATTAATATCAGCAATTGTTCTTTAGATTGTCAATAGCTGTACATCAATGAGCTGACAACCAATAAAAGGGAATTGACCGTGGTGAGGACCATTCTTGACTGACAGTGGAGAGGACCAGTCTTGACTCACAGAGGAGAGGACCAGTCTTAACTGACAGTGGAGAGGACCAGTCTTGTAGTTTTAGACGGAAACTGTGACAGTGACTCCTATCACTAAAGTAACCGACGAAGACCCCACCATGGCAGGAACAACCCCGCTGGTGCCCATCATTAATCTTGCCAACAGCATCATTGGCGTGGGTGTACTCGCAATGCCATGGTGTTTTAATAAGGTACTGGAATCCTTTAAAGATGTCTTGTCCCCCTAAAATTTAAATAGCCATCATTTTGAAGTTTCAATCAAGTTATTCACTTTAAAAAAAATTCATTTCAGAAAGAAACGAACAAACATAATGATTTCACTTATTAAAAAAAACAAAATAAACCAATAATTTGTACAAAAAACTCAGATTGTAATTACAGACAATTTCTATTTTTTCCTTTAAATTACAGTTTATTTCAAGTAAATAATTTTTTTAAATTTAAATAAATGTGGGTTTTTACAGATCACATTCCTACTAATGCCAACTTTTTTTTAAACTATGATTTCTTTTTTCTGAAATTGAATTCTAAATTTATTATTAAATTAAAACATTCCTCAATTTGATCTTGAAGGAAGTTCAATGAGATGACACTCATTTTCTATCTCTTTATTTTAGTATAAGTGGAATATCTATTTTTTTAAATGTCAGATTACATACATTATGTTACCAAACTTGTTTGTAAAGGTTTAGTTATTCTGTACAATGACAGGAAATTTAATTCAATTTAAATGTTTTACTTTCTTTCAGTGTGGTTTCATTTTAGCATGTTGTTTATTATTATTTTCTGCCTTTCTTACCTACACAAGTTGTATGCTGTTACTACGGGCAGCCAAAGCAACCAAACGTACATCGTACGAAAACCTAGGTAAATGTTGTACACTTTCTTAAACACAAAAAGTTTAAATTAAAATTACCATTCAAAATTCAGTATACAGTAATGATAAATTTCTTTTTTATGAAACTGTCTTGCTATCTAACTAATTATGATGGCGTGTTTCTCTGTTTGTTGTCTGTTGGTACTTCCTTGTCAGGTTCAATGCCACATTTAAAAATAACAAATGAATGAATAAAACATATGTTTGAAAAATAAATTTAAAGAAATATTTACTGTAATTAAAACTTTTTAGTTTTATTTATTTTCTTCAGCCTATCATGTATTAGGTGCCACAGGCAAGATGGCTGTAGAGCTATGGTAAGAATATTATTAGTTGTTGTTTGTCTAATTTCTTGTATATTGTCTTTGGTATTGACACATTTTTGTCACATTTTATTAGTTATGTCAGTAATATGTCAATGATCAATAATATATGCTTAAAGGTTTATGAAAAAATGTCCTGTAATATTGTGTTACATATATACAGTATGTACAGTGTGTGGGATTTGAATTAATATGTTTAAAATTATAATTAAAATTAATTAAACTGTATGAAATATTATGTGGTTTCAGTAAATGTAGAACTTTTTTGATACTGCACTGAAACATTCTGTTTGGTCACAGTATTCAGAATAAGTTTATGTTTTGGTTATTGAACAAATAGATCTGTTTTCAATAATACAATATAAACTAATAATGTATTTAATCTTAGTATCATTGGCCTGTAAATTAATAATGTATTTAATCTCTTTTTAGTATCATTGGCCTGTAAATTAATAGTGTATTTAATCTCTTTTTAGTATCATTGGCTTGTAAATTAATAATGTATTTAATCTCTTTTTAGTATCATTGGCCTGTAAATTAATAATGTATTTAATCTCTTTTTAGTATCATTGGCCTGTAAATTAATAATGTATTTAATCTCTTTTTAGTATCATTGGCCTGTAAATTAATAATGTATTTAATCTTTTTACAGTATCATTGGCCTGTTGTTTTGTTCCTGTGTGTCATTCTTCATAATAATTGGTGATTTGGGACCAGCAATCATTTCAAAATGGCTCTCATTAGAAGTATGTTAATCATTAATTAAATATTATCTATTTTGATTACAGACAGGTACTATATGAAACAGGTGCGTCCAAAAAAAGTACGATAGTATGATAATTACGACAATTTCAAAACCAACTATAAATCTGTTTTGTCAAAAATTGTCTTTCATTATTTACTGACAATTTAAATGTAGAAATGAGTAACACTTTTAGAGAAAAAGGAGTTATCGAATTGTACTAATTGACTGTTATTATACAAATTGTTATTATATACATAACAAGGATTTTTAGTTTTTCCATCATCATGAGGCTAGTTTATTTAATAAGCCTATATTTACTTTCTATTTCACTGCTAGTCTCTAGTTTCAAAAGGCACTTAGCAAAATGGCTACTGACTTTCTGCATAGTAGTTATGTAAGCATTTTTATTTTCTAGATATGAATTATTGCTTTGATTATTTGTTTAGAATACACCAAAATTGAGGGCGTCGCTACAAATGTTTTTAGCAGTAACTGTTGTGTTTCCGCTGGGATTAAAGCGTAGTGTAGAGAGTCTTGCAGCAGTTAGTGGCCTCTCTATGATATTTTATATTTGCTTTACAGCCGATGTAAGTAGTGTGTTCCACTTTTACTTATCTATATATCATTTTAGCTAAAAAGTGTTATCATTACCTACAGTATACCCTAAAAATATACCATATTTATTTTATAATATGTATATGAGAGAGTTTTCTCAGATAAGGACTATAAACTGTACACATCTGGCTTATTTGTACTTAAAAGAACCTAGTACATCTTTTGAGGCGAGTATGGGGTACTAGTACACAATGTCGCACAGCTACTGTTACACTAACCTTCAGACGACAATGGGTTGCCTGCTATTGCGACTCCTGGGCCAAATGAATAAAATAAATGTAAATATGTTAACACGCAGAAGCTTATGCTTTAGTATACGTTAAGTAAGTCTACATTTGTTATCAATGATTAATATTTTTAAATACTTATATTATATTATTATAACTTCAGCGGTGTACTATTTTCTTTGTTTCAGATGTTTTTTAATAGTTTGTATGACTTATCAATAGGAACATGGACGCATGAAAGTAAATTGTGGGACACAAAAGGAGGTTTTATTTGTATCACTATTACGACAATAGCATTTAGCTGTCAGACGTAAGTACTGTATGTTACTGTATTACTGCATTTGGATTGGGTGAATTATACTTGTTTGCGAGTTTGAGAAAGCATTGTATCGTCCCCAATAGTTGATTTTATCACCCTTGATTAGTTTGACCGTGCCTCTATGTAAAACTACAGTAATACAATTAATTACTCTCAGTTATTGGAACAACCATAATATCTACCAGTTGGAACAACCATAATAAATACCAGTTGTAACAACCATAATATCTCCCAGTTGTAACAACCATAATATCTCCCAGTTGTAACAACCATAATATCTCCCAGTTGTAACAACCATAATATCTCCCAGTTGATATTATGGTTGTAACAACCATAATATCTCCCAGTTGTAACAACCATAATATCTCCCAGTTGTAACAACCATAATATCTCCCAGTTGATATTATGGTTGTTACAACTAGGAGATATTCCAGTCGTTACATCTAGGAGATATTACAATTGTTCCAACCATAATATCTCCCAGTTGTAACAACCATAATATCTCCTAGATGTAACGACCGTAATATTAGGGAGGTTTCGCAACTTTACGAATACGATCCCCATTTCATATTCGTAAAGCATTTCGTGTGACGAATATCATCAGTCATATTCGTAACTACAAAACGAGTATAGTTTTTGGTCTATTTTGCATTTTAATCATAAATTATTTATGATTATAATATAATTATAGATTTATTGAAAGTAATTTACTAAAGTAATTTACTAAAATGCCAGGTAAATTTTGATAATTAACAGTTTTTAAAGTCCTCACTCGCTTTGATGTTACGCCAGGCCTAGACAGTCAAGTAAAATGTACATGCACTTCGTTCAAATTTACCGCAGTCATAATATTTGGACGGCGCCCTCAATATTCTTTGCCATGCGAAACAGATTTTTACTGGCTTAAGAAAACGAATACGTGTATATGTTTTAGTATTTTAGCATTGAAAAACCTCCCTATTTTTTTTTTGAATAACCATAATATCTCCCAGATTGAACGATTGTAATATCTCCCAGTTGGAATGACTACAAGATCTAACGAGCTGAAATGAATATACTCCTTTGCGAAATGTGACTTTTAAATTGATGCTAAACAATGTTATTTACTTTGAAATTTCTTTTTCCGCCAGAGTGCTTTTTACAATTTACGAATCAATGGCAGATAGAACAATAAAAAAAATGCAAGAAGTTGTTAAGAACTCAGTTACATTAGTTACTACAATGTACTTTGTTGTAAGTTTGTGTATTTTATAAACTTTATTGAAATATAATTTAAAAATTAGTTTCCATATCAGTTCTATGTTATGAACATTTATTTGATTTCTTCATCATTCACATTTCAATTTGTTGATAAAAATTGTTTTTATTTTTTAGGTTGGTTTATGTGGTTATGTAACATACTACAAACAAGGAATTAAGGGAGACGTGTTACTCAATTTTAAGCCGTCCTTGCTGTCCGACATTTTCCAGATGGGTTTCACTTTCTCAGTTGCTCTTAGTTTTCCATTGGTCATATTTCCTTGTAGGAGTAGTCTATATTCAATGTTTTATTCACAAAGTATGGTAAGAATTGTATTATAAAGTTATTTTAGCTCTAAAAAGAACTTCTATTTGCTGTCAGCCACCACCTTATCTTGGCCAAAATAATAGACGATAGATTTCTTTATGTGATAGTGATTTGGTGTAATGGGTATTGAAGCATGTGATTTTTTCAAGATCTATCAGTCCCTTGCATACACAATGTACATATACGTGATAAAGATACACTAGATCTACTATTTGAAAAGAGATGGGGATCGTCTTCCAATGTATGCACTTCATTGTAGCTGTTATGAGAGGGCAGAACTGAGGGCGATTACTAATATTTTTTTTAATGAAGCTTATTCATTTTTTATTTATTTATATCTCTGCAGTCACACAGTATAGAGAACCCTGGTGGTAGCGGAGGAAGTGTATACATTCCACCCGGCAAATTCAATACGATAACAATGTCGATTATTGCACTTACTCTTACGCTGGGAATCTTAGTTAAAAATGGTAACTATTCAAAGTCGTTGGTTAACGCTTATAGCATAGATATCGTAGGTCGTCGTAAAAGTTTACATATTTATTTACCATTTCTTTTTAGTTGAAACGGTACTTGCATTGACTGGTGCTACTCTTGGTAGTTTTATCTGTTTTATTCTGCCAGCTATCATATACATCAAGACACATGGAGTAGCTAATAAAGGAACAGCAAAGGTAAGCATTTTTCTGCAGTTACTGCAGTATAACGATTATTAGTGACCAGAACATGTAGAGTCTGTGTGGTTAGTATAATCTGTGACTAAATGAAACCTAGAGTTATAAAAAAAAGAATTTGCCCTATCTTTAATTGTAGCTAACTAGAGGGTTCGCTCGCGCACCATCTAGTGGGTGTAACCGTATGCTTCTCGGAAATATGACCAACGCCTCTGGAAACTTAGGCCAGGGTCCTATGCATGTGACTGATGAGTTCTGCATGTTTATTTGTGATGTTTTATGAGGGGTCCTTTAACTTACGAAAAAATATCGTTGTCCAGGAAATATAGCAAATTTGATTATGTGGTAGGGCAAAGTTATAAGGTATTCGTTGGTATTCTATGTGGGACTGTTGTGAAATCCAATTAATGAAGTAGTAAGAATGTTAAATGACATGTAGCTCAGAGAAATAACAACTTTCATACTTATATACAGTTTATAACATTAAAGTTTAAAATAATTTATAATATAAACATTAAAGGTGTGTCGCACCTCATCCTGATACCAGGCCTCCTATTAGGTAATTAATAAATAACAAAAATAATTAGTTCAATCACTAAAATCAATTAGCACGTAAAGTAAAAGCCAGTCATTTCAGCCTTGTCCTGCCACTCCCTATTTCATATAGAATTAATATCAATGAGTTATTCATTGTGCCGTGTATTCGTATTCGTATACTACCGAGGATTAAAAATATTGAATGTCGCCACCAGCGGCCATTTTGCAGGAAGCCAGTTGTAAAACTTGAGTATGTGAATATAACCCTGTGATATCCATAAATTTCGATTGGAAACTCTAGATTTTTTCGTTGTAAAAGACAAACGGAACAATATCGTAATAGTGAAAACTAATGTTATCAAATCTACGTTTCTGAGATAGATGAGGTAGAAATCCAAGGCGGAGACCTTTCCCAAAGTAAGCATAATTTATATATAGATAATTTCATTGTATTTATCTGAACTAACTGAGATTTTAAAGAAATTGTTTCCACCTAGTACACTACAGTATATATACTCTAGTACAGATCTGAATAAAAAGATGTTCTACCACAAAATAAATAATTTAAATTACTTGTTGCCTGTATATAAATAACACATAAAAATAAATTGTTTTTTTGCAGTTTATTCTCGTAATGGGGCTTTCATTAACTGTGATTGGCTTGTATCATAATTTACAAGCGACACCAAATGATGACACAGCGATTCTTGAACCAAATTTTGAAAACCCGCAACCGCAACACTTTAAAGAACCTGTTAAGTTTGAAGTTATAGATCCTGGAATAAAATTGCCGGAAGATAAGATAAAAGGTACAATCATATTATGACAATTCTCTGTAAGCTGGTTTTCCTCAGAAATTATAAAAAGCTCTACTTCCTACTGTTTAAGTTAAATTCTGACAAGAAGGTATTCATATTCATATTCATTTATTATCCAGAAAAATAAAACAAAAAAATACAAAAAGCATAAATTACATAGAACAACAACAAGCAGAGAAAAAAACACAGAACACTATCCTGGGCTAGCAACCATTCTGGGCATGTCTATGGATGACTTATTTATGGGAGAGTTGAATGTTGTTTTACTATCAATATCATGCACCAATTAAAGGCCATTTGATTTATTTTTACTAGAAGATGTGCATAAGGAACCACCTAACCCGCACCCACCAATTGATGTACCTGTTAAACAAAATGAAAAACCAATTGAAAATGTAAGGAAGTTTAGTATTTATTTAAACCTCACTCTTTCAAATGCATGTGAATGCATCTGTAGAGCATCACATTTTAATAAAGCTAATTAAATATTTTTATTTTTCAGATAAATCCAAAAGATCAACCAGTAGTTGATAGTAAGTTGGAACATATTTGTTTAGTACACAGTATTATGACAACCCTTATGGAAAGGACTCTACAAAATTGCTCAAAATGTAGTACTTTATTTATCATTTTCTTGTTCATACTTTGTAGATCAAAAGAAGGAGGAACAAGTTGTTAACAAAGATGAGAACAAAATCAAGGTATGCGACTTTTTTTTATAAGATTAACCAACAAGCCGATATATCACCATTATGAGTCAGTAACTTAAACCCTCAGGCTACAGTAAGTTTTAATTCAGGCCCGAATTGCTCAGTAAAATGTAACAAGATGGTTTTATGTCCAAAATGATGGTACATTTGGTTCCTTAATAATTATAAATAATATAATAAAAATGTATTTTGAATACAAAAAAAGAAAATAAACCAATTATTCTTTGTTTCTTACACTAAGGACTCGCAAGAGAAAGAGGAAGACATGGCAGAAAATGTTATAGAGCAACTCAAGGTACAGTATTTGTGGTTGTTATTTATGTTGACTCCCCTTGTAGATAATAGGGAGCTTTCAATTTACATATTGTGTTGTTGGTTTTCCCTTGAACCTAAAATTCCAAGTGTAGAAGAACATAGTCAGTATTCAAGCATTTCTTTTTATTTGTATTTAATGTAGGAGAAGCAAGTAGAACAAGAAAAAAAGATTGAGGCTCAAGCTGAAGAGATAGAGCTACTAAAAAAGCAGCATGACGAAGAGGAATTAGAAAGAAAAGAAAAAGAAAAGCAGGAGATTTTAGAAAAAGAAGAAAGAGAAAGAAAAGAACTGGAGGAAAAACGTCAGAAAGAACATGAAGAGGCGGTAAAAGAAGTGAAAGAAAAGGAAGATGCGGCCATCATTGAAAAAGCTAAAGAAGTGATTGAACAGGCTGCAGTATTAAAGGCTGTTCTTCCTCAAGTTGGAGATCAACAGCTTGGAATAGGTGCTCAGCAAGACAATCCTGCCTTTGGAGGACTTCCTCAACAACCTGTTCAACCTATAGCACCTTTAGATCAATTACAAGGTGCCAATGCAGTAGCACAAGGTTTACTACCACTAGATCAGGGAGTTCAGCCTGTGGGTGTTGGTGATACAGGTGGCCAAGGAATGCAAGTAGGCTTAGGTGGACCAGTGGGCCATGGGATTCAACCAGGAGGTGCTGGTTTAGGTGGGCCAATGGACCTGGGGGTTCAACCAGGTGTTGGTTTAGGTGGGGCAATGGACCCGGGCGTCCAACCAGGAGTTGTTGGCTTAGGTGTTCACGGAGGTAATCAAGGAGGTTTAGGGATTCAAAATGTTCCGCTTGGTGGAATTGATGGACCATTCAACCAAGGAATTCAGGTTGATGGTTTAAATCAAGGGGTTGGCCAAGGACAGCAACCTATTGGAATCGGCCAACCTGTTGCTGGTGTTCAAGCTGGTGGCGTAGGAAGACAAGTTGAGCAAGTAGGTGCCATCCAACCTGATGGTCTAGGTAATGAAGGATTTCAACAACTTGATGTTCAACCAAAAATGGTTCTTCAAGAAGGAGATCCAGCACCTCAACTAGGTAACATTCAAGTAGGACTTGGTGCTCAACCAGATGCACAATTTCAGAATATTCCACACCTAAATCCAAATTTACATGAAATGGCAATTGATGATCAACACAATTTGAAAGTTCCAGAGGTAAATGCAAATTTGCAAAAGGTTCGTGATCAACCAAATTTGAAATTTCAAAAGGATCCCGGTTTAGATCCTCGGGCAAACATAGCAGAATTCCAAGGTGCGGCAGTTAATGCTGATGAAAAATTATTTGATCAACAGGAACACAAAGATACTGGTTTAGATAATGTAAAGGAACGACAAGAAAGAGACGTGAAAAATCTAGAAAGTCATGTCAAGATCGAAAATGATGTAAAAAAAAATTCTGCTAAAAAAATGCAAAAGGTAGAATCAAAGTCAAAAGATGGAATTATTGAACAGAACCAAAAATCGACTCTAACTTTTGAAAAGAAAGGAAAAGCTGCTGCAGAATATCTGCAACTTGAACTTGCAAATGACCAAAGGAATAAAAATGAAAATGCTGGTGAACCAGATATAAAAGAGAATGATGTTGTGCTAGAGAAGGCAGTAGAGGACAATAATGCAAATGCCAAAAATGTTAAAGATATAGCTGAAGATGGAGTTGAACAGAAAAAGAAGATAGAAATGTGATCGTAGAGTTCTTTTTCTGGTCAATTTACACCAGTCGTGTATTTGTGAATGGGTTGCAGAATTTGTTTTGGATAACAAATTTGGAACCAACTAATTTTGTGAGTTTTGCAAATTGTGCAGTCGAATGTTCTCATTGTTCAAGCACCCTGTACCAAATGTTTTATCAAACTATTTTTTTTAATATATAAAGACACTTGGAATCTGATCGTAAGCAAGTGAACATATACTATTTTATAAACCTATATGTAACCAAATTATAAATATTTAATTTTATAATAATAAGCTTTAAAAAGTTCAAATACTCGGCACACATTTTCGTATTAAATCATTCATGAAACTTTTCATTATTATCACTAGTTTGAAATCACATGTAAATAATTGATTCACGTTGTTGCCTCAATTATGATTGTTTTACATAATTCCATTAATATTATGTCACTCAAAGCAAAGACATATTTTGACAATTAGAATTTACGGTGTCCACACAGCCGTTCGAAGTCATTATATTATTGATTAATTATCAGATTGTTCAATTCTGCGGAAATAATAGTGCTATGAATTCGACCGTGTATAAACATGATATGTATATACAGTAATTTTTTTTAGGTAACACTTCAGACGATGTTTTGCGTAAACAAAGACATTTAAGTGTTAATATAGTATAATATTTAATGTTTTCATTTAATTTTGTTAAATATAAATTAAGAACGGTAATATTTTGAATACATGTGTAAATATAAAAGCAAACCAATGCATCATTGTTTCCGTAAAAAAAAACATTGTAGCCTAATGTTATCAAATTTATATAGCGCTTTTAACAATAAATATTGTTCCAAAGCGCTGAAAAGAAACATGGGAGAAAAACAGATTGAATTACAAAGAAAAAAAAAATATTGGTTTTTAACAGGGTTGTGAAAACATCGATAGATTGTGCATTTCGAATTGAATTAGGAAAGTTTATCATAACAAATGAATTTGTCAATTTTTTTATAATTACGAGGATCAAGCTCTTTATTTTTTCGGACTAAATAATTGCAATATATATTTTGTTATTTCATGCTTATGCTCTGTAGATTATTTTGTAATGGTTTATAACAGTTAGTTTTGGTCTTACATTAATACAGACAAATAATCTAATATTTGAATTGATGAACACTTTTAAATTGCATTGTTTTTATGACAATTATTCAAAAATAAACGCAAAAGGACTAGACTTATTATTTTATAGCATTGAATTTCTTCTATTTCAGTTATACTGTACACATTTACTCTATGTTTATGGCATTGAATTTCTGTGATAACATCAAGATGAGGTGGTGTACAAATACATCAAGTATAAAAAGATAGATTATAATTCTTGGAACATCAAAACGAGGACAGTCCTCAAATTAAACTAGTTAGTAGACTATACAATGACGATACAAGATGGATCATTATGATCTTTACCGTTTAAGTTTTAACGTTAAGAAGTCAAATTCACCTCACGACTTCATGGAATACCTAAAATAGATCACTACCCTAGTTAGATAAATTGTGTGACCTTCGACTCGAAGCTTTATTGTTGAAATCGAAATGTGTAATCTTTTTATCCAATAATATAACAAACCTGTATTATTCTAACTTCTCACAAAATAGGAACCTCGGCCTCCGCAGAATAACAATATGTAAATAGGTTCAGTACTTTTAAGATACACAATTAAAAATGTCAAGATTACTACTTGAGTCACACACAGTTCAAACATACCAATTATTCCCAAATGGTCCATTAATTTCAATTTATTTCCACAATATAACAACATATTATACTATTCCAATTATTATTATACAATAACATGTTACTAAATGGTTAGTTACTACTGTATAGATCAACTTGCATATGAATACAACAAAAAAAGGGGAGAGTCATGATAAGTCACAAAGTTCAACCCACTCCAAAATATATAACATTAAATGTGAAAGAAAAAACAATTATTTAATACATAAACTAAAAAAAAGAAACAAAGCTACAATTTCTATTCACTTTATCCGGTCTTATGAAATACAGTATATATTTAACGTTTATCATATCTAGATAGTATAATAGGTCTTGTAGTTATAATCTCATTTAGAAGGTGTGGCATTTATAAAAATAATAAATTCCAAATGTGTTGTGACAATTTTGGGTAGGGTACAGTATTTCCACAAACATACACATGTATTTTAAAAATATTCAGATTGAATAAAATAAAATATGATACAGGATGACTTGGAAACAGTATTAATTTACACTGGCCAACTTGAGACACACTCGACCCATGATGGTAATAAATGGCTCAAAATAGTAGAACGCACTATGTCTAACGACAATGAAGCGTAATGGCAATGAATGCAATTCATAAAAATAATTGTAATTTTCATTTTTTTTTTATTAGTCTTCAAACATCTTCATTTCTTTTATTCAACCATTAAAAGATATCTGTGCCATTCAGTGTTCAACATGGTGCAGTATTAGGCCTATCTGCTACTTGTTGTTTCCTGTACAATCAGTAGTCAGACAACTGTGCTCAAGAATTGATTCACCGAGATGACTTTAAGAGTGCTCAGTCTTCCAGCCATATGAAATATAATTTTACTCTTACTATCCCCATCTCAATTCCTCTTGTGCTTCCCGGATTGATTACTTCTTTTTGTAATTGCAATCAACATCTGTAACCAGATCCAACATTATCATTATTGCATCACTCTCCGGCCTCTAAAAAAAAATAAATAAACCATTACTCATACATTGACCAAAATTGATATTGACCATGTTTTGATCATGTAAATCTGAAAGAGATATTGACTGCAAGTGGCAACTGCCGTCAAATAAATAAGCAGGCAATATCTATATAATTTATGGAAACTATAATTTTAATGTAAAGTTTTTGTTTTGCAGATCAAATGTGGCATCATCAAAATGTATGGCCACCAAAAATGTTACAATAGCTAGTAATTTATTTCTTGTTGCCAGTTGTGGCAGTTTCACTGTGTAATGGTCAAATATGTGCATTTAACCAATTGAAATGACCTAGATTGCTAGAGAAAGCCAAAGCTTCTAAGTGGACTTTCACACCACTCCTGTTCAGCTAAAGTTCGATTCAGATTGTGCATCCAGCTATAGCGGCTTTTTGTTGTCAAGACACACCACTACGCGCACTTCAAGTTAAAAATTAGCCTGCTGCATCAGGAAGACAAAACATGAGGACGAGAATTTATTTTTGAAGCATTTTTGACAGGCCTCTAGTTACTATCTATATTGTGAATGTGTTACCTTTGTAGGCATACTCTAAAGCACTTGCTATTGTTCTCATATCTGTTTCAATACTTGTTGCCCAATTTTCTACATCTCCTATCTCCTGCAATGATACAAAATACACAATATTAATATTACACCTCTGATTGTTCAGTATTAAAAATAAGTAATTGGTATATACTATTTTATTATAATAAATGACACTGTGTAATTAAAAATAATTTTAAAGACTTTTATATTCGTAATCTGCATTTAATAAGCTTTAAAATGAGGGGTCCTTTAATAATAGATTAAAGTTTTCAAATTCTGGCAAGAGAAAACATAAGAATCACCTTCTAGCTCCGGAAATCTTTGTTTTGAGAAATCAACAATATATTTTTAGTATCTTGAAAGTCATGATTTTCAGATGGAATGCCTCAATGCTCACATTAACTATGTCTTAATTGCACATACAAATATTTTAAAATTGAAATAATACCAATTTTATGTGTTTTAAATTGTAAATATCTTTTGCAGTTTGAAAATTATTCCAACTTACTTGCATGTAGTTTCAATTACTGTATTTAGCTTACCTTTAATGCCTGGTTGAAGTTATCAATAATCTGTAACCACTGAATTGTTTGTCGACTAAATTGTGATGCGCTGTTTTGTAATTTCTTCGCTTCAGTATCAAGTTTTTTTTCATTTGCATATGCCTCAGAAACACTAAAAAAACAACATAAATATTTATATATAGTACATAATAATGTAATACAGTATACAAATAATGAATGTTTATTTGTGGAATTGTACAAATAATGGCATGAGGTGAATGATGAAAGGAAAGTGGAAATATAACCTTTTAGTTACAGGCTCATATGCAAGGAAAATTAGCTCCAGCTCGATATTTGTGCCAAAATAAATTTTAATTGGCCAACTTTGTTATTCTTGAGTTGCTGAATTAAAAAAAGACATTCCACACTGAACTTTGTCATCCATGGTATCATTGGAAAGGGAATGTAATACTGATCATTTTATTCAATTACATCCATATCAAAAAATACATAGTTATTTAACAATAAAAAGTCAGTAAACGTCACATGACCAATATAGGTCAAAAGGTCAACATTTTAATTTCTCAAATATTTTACTGTTTGGTATCGTAGGATAGCGTTTTTATTCTAAATACAGTTTCACTAATATATATTCGATTTTCCTTTGTTTATTGTCATAATTTTCCAATTATGTAAATAAATTGTTTTTAAATGTACAATGAAAAAGGTCTCCTTCATTGTCCCTTTGTCAAATTCCAAAAAAATTTTAAAAAAAAGATTTCGAAAAAAGTGGGTCATTTTGAAGTATCATAATAGTTATTAACTTTCACCAAAAATTGGTCGAAAAAAAATCATTTAATTGAAATACAGACGTTTTTTGGTTCAAAAAATAACTTTGACTTCCAGTCAAAGTTTTTGATCAAAACATATCTCATAATGCAACGCGCTTATTTGGCTACTCTGTATGCATTAATCATAAAACTTTCTCGTGATCTATGTGAAAAGACCTTCTCAATCGTGACGAGTTGTAAACAATCCTAATTAGCATCATGCATAATGTATACTCATGGTTTGAAATCTTCGTTTACTTTCGCTTGCGACAATTTTCCAGACGAAATGTAATCAAACTAATTTACCTGTTAATTACGTAAACAATAAGATCAAACAACCATTGCTTTGCAGGTAAATTAAAAATTTTGTTTGAACTTGGAGGTAAAGTCATTGATTTTAGTACTTTTTATTCGAGCAAGTTCATACAACTACTAAAAGCAGAAACGTAACTTTGGAAAGTAATTTAGATTTGTCTTATCTGCTAGTTAACGTAGTTTTATTTATAACTATATCTAGTGCAGTGGTGTCTGTTGTTTTTTTCAAACATAGTTTCCTAATAGCATGATTGCATGTTGTAAGCCTATATATACATATATATATATATAAATAAATAAAATAACAGCAGAAAACTTGGTTACTTCATTGTTTTAATCACTACAAATTTGTTTCGTACGACCAGCAAATTTGTAGTGATTAAAACAATGAAGTAACCAAGTTTTCTGCTGTTATTTTATTTATTTATTTATGCTCTACCTCGGTATTGAGCACTCTATCCTAACGGTCTGATAATTTCAACCTGAGTATATATATATATATATATATATATATATATATAAATCCAAAGGCAAATTACTGAAAAAAATGACAATGCTGTGGGTATCAGTGGCTGGATCTCAATGGAGATACAAAAATAAAAAACGAAAAGCTAAATCAAAACGATACAGAAACAGCCAGAAAAGTTAGCAGAGCTTTCGGGCAACACTAGCCCTTTATCAGTGCAAGTGAAGGAATTTGGATAACGTCATATATATATAAATCCAAAGGCAAATTACTGAAAAAAATGACAATGCTGTGGGTATCAGTGGCTGGATCTCAATGGAGATACAAAATAAAAGCGAAAAGCTAAATCAAAACGAGAAGTAAAACAGCCAGAAAAGTTAGCAGAGCTTTCGGGCAACACTAGCCCTTCATCAGTGCAAGTGATCAATAAGTAAATCGATGAAAAAATTGTTGTTTATTTAAATTAATTTATGTACACATTCTATATTATATATATTGCAAATTTGTGTGACCATAAAGGCAGGATAGAAAAGTGAGTGGCCACCTTTTTAATGTTGTTTTTGTTATCCAAAGCGGTCACAAAACAGGCAGTACTGTTGGATTTCATGTGGGTTGATAGTTCACACATAAAGGAAATAGAAAATTCACAGCTGGTCTTTTTTTCTTTGTATGCTAGAATTTTTAATTTTTCATTAAAAACAAAATGAAAAAAATATCACACGATCCTTTAATACTGTACCAATATTGAACACACTGTTTACACACAATCGTCTAATCAAATGACAGATACTACAATGTTATTACTCGTGTGTGTATTGTGTGTGATGTGTAACATGTGTTGTTTCATATCCATTTTAAAATGTATGCAAAGTACATAGTATAATAAAATTCAGGCCTTACCCTCTATTAAGTCTTTCAGTAAGCACTTCAGAGACAAGCATTGCTGATGCTACTGCTTCTTTACGCCGTATTTCTATAATAGCATTGGACAAAACATTATTATTAGTAAACATTTACCCGCATGGTTTTTTAAAGTTATTAAGTACTGCACGCGATGAGAAGGTACTGTTATAAAATAAGAGCTCACTCTTCTCCGATAGGTACTTTTATTATATACTTTAAATTAAAAAAAATATAGTTCCTTTACAACTTGTGGCCAATGGCCAGATTGCATGTAAGTTGTAACCTTTTAATACAGACTCTTAAAATATTATTTAAAACAAAAACCACAATTATATAAAAAATTTAAATACATAAAAATATGAAAAAAATACAGTACAACAGATCAGGCATTAAGCGGGATGAAATAGGGGGTAGGGGGTTGGGTGTTGGGGGTTGGGCAGTTACTAAAGCAGGCAGTTCTAGATGCTAATTGTGATATTTGGTTCCTATAAACAGAGCAATCTCTCATGACTATCAAACTTCGTTAAAAGAAGAAGTCAATTTTTTAGAGAATATTCTTTATGGCCAGGAATCGATGCGATTATTTTTTTACGGTGCGCAATAAAAAATTTATTTTAATGAAATCACGTTTGTTATCATATCTTCTCAAACTTGTATCATAATTAAATCAAATTTGGTACTCATGAATTTCAGGTCATATTTCATCATATGGTAATTATATGCGTAACGTGTATAACGCATGCGTATGCGCGTTTAACATTTTCAAAATTTATTTTTGATGAAATTAGAGTTTGTTTCAGGCAATTTTAAACATTATAAAAATTGCCATGAGTGCAATATTTTTTTACACGCACTGCGCGTAAAGTGTTAATACTGACTCTTTTTGCCCAATTTCTGTTTTACAACCTTTCTTTAGTAACTTCATCACATTTGATTAACTTTTCAACTTGAAACCATGATATTGTTATATGAGCACGTCAAAAGTGACAGGCTACGCACACAGTTAACAAAATAGTGAAAATATGCTAAACTTTAAAATTAATATAGTCCCTAGGTCTAGATCGTCAGAATGCGCCTGGGAACCCCTATTTTGTATTTTATCTTTTTTAAAGTGTATGTGTATCACATGTATTATGAAAATAAAGACTATAAATAAGAGAAAAAAAGTTGATTAGGCCTACCTACCTACGTCATCATAAATAATTGCATATTAAATTAAAAAATAATAATTTCGACAATCAAACAAACTATGACATTTTCTATTAACTAAACTGGGCTTAGCTAGGCCTATGGCTATGCCTTGGCACTTATTAGCCTCCTAGGCTACTAATTACTATAGGCTAGAGTAGTAGGCCTAGCGAATTCGATCCAACTCGGCCCTAAACCGTCTCGGCCAAAGTCAAGTCGGCCCCACGTCAAGTCGGCCCCAAGTCAAGTCGGCCCCAAGTCAACTCGACCCACCTCAACTCGGCCTCAAGTCAACTCGGCCTCACGTCAACTCGGCCAAAAACTAATCCGTCAACTCGGCCTCTAAAAACTATGGCACGCAAAAAGTGCTAATATAGTAGTTAATATTATAGTGGCAAGATAAACATCACACTATCACAGTTCGGTTAGGACTAGGGTCTACATAATAGACGAAATAAAATGGAAAATTCAATATAAATTAATTAAAGGTTAATTCTACTTAATTAACTTAATTTTAAGGTATTGTTCTTTCAAACAAAGTATCACATGATGACTGACGTTTGTATAAAAACTGTTATTTGGCTACTGTATATTCTCATGACTAAAGGGGCATTCACACCTGTTCCGTTTCACGGAACGGAGAACGGCATCGTTTTGTAGAAAATCGAAAAGCGTTAAAACAATAGCAGCGTTTACACCAAATCTGTTCCGTGAAAAATGAACGGCCGGTGAAAAACAACGGAACTGACAGATCTCATAACTTGATAGAAACGGAACGGAAACGAAATAGGGTCTACTTTGACCAATCATAACCCGTTTCGTAGTTTATTACGTCAAGGGTAATGAAGTTAAAAAAGTGCGGCGGGAATTGGAGAGACATCTGATCGCAAGGGGATGTGATTGTGATTTTAATGTATTAAATTATGGATTCATGGAATTTGTCATGGTGTGTGTTGTTACTATCATCGGGAATCTTGTGTCCGTTTTGTAATATCATCTTTAATTAAACTGACAAGATGACCGTATTGGTGAAGCGTCATTCTAAAATAATTGAAGAATTCGTCTTCATTGGTCGCCAGTTACGTTTTACCAATGTTTCAAATTGACCAAATTTCTTTCTTTCGGAACAGACCTCGTTTACCCATTTTCTTTTCCTTCTTTTGGCTAAAATTATAGCGGAAAGAATAATTTCTTCCTCACTATCATCTGATGACTATCCAGAAACGGCTGCCATTTTAACGTTTGCCCGTTGTCACGGAATATGTCACAAAACGGAACAGGTGTGAATGTTTATTGATCAATTTTATTGAACAATACAGGGTGCGGTGGGTGTTAAAAAAACAGATGAGAATGCTAAGGCAATAGTATGTTGTTTAGGAATTCCGTTGTTTAGGACTCAAACAAGATGTTTTTGAGTTTTTGCTTGACAAAATAAAAATACGCCATTTTTTCATGATGATTTCTTCAGTGTGTTTTAGATTAGTTTTTTTGCTTGACAAAATAAAGATCACCAATTTTTCCATGATGATTTCTTCAGTGTGTTTTATAGATTAATTTCCCATACATAAAATGTATTCATTGGATTCTCCATTATAATCAAATCACAAAAGTAATAAAAACAATTTGAATAGCGCACAGTTGCAATAGAACTTTACATGACAGAACATTCCAAATTTGTTTCCATAATCTCTTCGGTGTAGTTTGATTGACATCGTCATTGTACCCCCCCCCCCCCCCCCCAAAAAAAATGTGTGAACAAATTTTGTTACTGTAATATACCATTTTAATGTCACATAGTTATTCACTTTGACCGTATTCATATTGCTAATAATTTGAAAGAGAATATACACAAAAAAAAACATTTTTATTTTACTGTATTAATCTAATAATATCTATATAATAATAGGCCTTCTAAGAATATTTCAATTCTTTCTGGGAACAAAAAATAGATCTAACATTAACAAACATTTAAACAATTTACATTGAAATTTCGGTTTTATTTCGTCTATTATGTAGGCATAACCGTACTATATTTCTGCCATTGTAATAAATGAACTACTATATTAGCACTTTTTGCGTTCCATACTTTTTAGAGGCCAAGTTGACAACAGATTAGTTTTTGGCCGAGTTGGCGTGAGGTCGAGTTGACGTGAGGCCGAGTTGACTTGAGGCCGACTTGAGGCCGACTTGACTTTGGCTGAGACGGTTTAGGGCCGAGTTGACCTGCTAAGGCCTGGCCCTAGACTAGGCCTAGTAGAGGGCCCGGCCCCCGGCCTCCTACAGAGGCCTAATTATTTGTTTACCTTTTTACTTACCTTGTTCATCTTTTCGCATTGCTAGTTTTACTTGGTGTTCTTTTAGCATAACAGACAACATAATTGTTATTCTTGGATAGAATAGGTTAACCTCTAATAAATGCTCAGATAGCTAGGCCTAGGAGTAGTACTACTAGGCTAGTAGGAGGTACGTAGGCCTAGTGTTAGCGCCGCGACCCGCAAATCTTTGCTATGACGTACATGACACTTGCAGGTCAAGATCGTATATCGACCAATGATATTATATAGCCAAAGGCTAGATGGCAAACTGCAATGTATCGCAGTTCAAAAAGTGATTCGCCATCTCAGTATACAGTTGAAAATTAATTTTTTTAAATTAATTACAATAAATACAAATAATCATCTAATTTTAATTTAAAAAAAAATATATATATAAATATTCTTTCTTTTATTCCTGTCCACCCAGGCAGCACTTGCCAGCTCTTATACTATGACGTTATCCAAATTCCTTCACTTGCACTGATGAAGGGCTATGTGTTGCTCGAAAGCTCAGCTAACTTTTCTGGCTGTTTTACGTTTTGATTTACGGTAGCTTTTCGCTTTTTTGTATCTCCATTGAGATCCAGCCACTGATACCCACAGCAGTCATTTTTTTCAGTAATTTGCCTTTGGATTTATAAATATTAAAAGTATAATTTTTTTTTTTCGCGTCCTAAGAGGATATTCATTATGAAGCTTTTTCATGGCAGTAGCTATAGTAGGCCTATCTAAGGTTGACAGTTTTGCGAATTTGTAAACTCGACTGTATAATTTATAGGTCCCAGCTGCTGGACCCAAAAAACGTCTGGGAAAAGAGAGTGAGGGCTCACGGTTGAACGATTTTGGATTCTCGCCCTTTGATTGGGTGACACAAATCAACAGACTGTGGAATAATTTCTCACTTGTACCACCTTGAAGTCACTTGTCTCTAGACTAATGGTTGCATGCCTTTACAGATTATAAGGTCACAAACACAGGCACAGCACAGGTATTTAATCTCTACATCAGTCATGATGAAAGAAAATTATCAGAATCCAATTCTTCAATGAACACATGATGTAATTTCGACAGTTTGAAAAAGAAAATTGATCGTGCAATTACGATTCAGCATATTTTTATTTATTACATATTTCTATGGTAACAAAAACTTATTTTTAATAAACATTTTGATTGAAAATTGTGTATTTATATTATACAATTAAGTGGGGGAAAATGGGCATGATGTGATTTATAATTTAATAACTATGTTAGATTTTGTGTATTTTTGCGATTAACCAACATATTTTTTGTTACACGTTTCCATGGTAACAAAATAAATTTAAAAAAAATTGTGTATTTATAGTATACAATTAACTAGTAAAAAAATGGGCACAATGAGATTCATTATTAAAGAACTGTCTTTGATTTGTATATATTTTTGCGATAAAGGACATCTTTTTAATAATCATTTAACATATCTGATGAAAAAACTATGAATAATTTTAAAATGTCGAGCGGCGTTTTTTGTAAGAAATATTTCTTGTTTACATCAGAAATGACATTAATAGCGTCCCTCCGACACGGAATGAAATAAAAAATATTTTACAAAATAATATTTCATTCCTTGTCGAGAGATCGAGAACTAGTGCTACTAATTACGTCGCTGCTCTAGTAGTCGATGTTGACGTGATGAAATCTCGACAATGAAATATTATTTTGTAAAATATTTTTGTATAATAAAAAAAAAAAAATATTTTTATTTTTTTTATTTTATTCTGTTCTGTCGTTTTAAGCTGTGGCAACATCGACTACTAGTACCCACTAATTAATACTCCGCTGCATGCTCGACACAAACACGTCGAAGAAAGAAATCGCCCCAAAGGAATTATACAGCAAATAGAGGGCGGTATTCCAGTAACGAAGAAGTAGTAAGTAGTTTTCACTTGCACAAAGTTCACGAAACGGAAGATAGAGAGTGGGAACTAACAAGATGGCGGCTGCAATCGACTACTGGAGTACGCCCTCTAGCCTTCAGCTTATTACACCTCTCAGGCCGAAAGCTATAAAATCTGTGAGCATTCTCTAGTCAGAGCCATACTAAATGGCTTAAAATCTTAAGTCTAAAGTCGTACTAACTCCTAATATATATATATATATAACACTGACGTACAAACCACGTCAGCCAAAAAAATCGACCAGAGTGCCATTGGTCACAACCTACCACCCCAGGTTGCCTCCATTATGGGCTATTATTGAGAAACATATGCCCATTCTACAGTCCACAGAACGTCTCAGGACTGTTTTTCCGGAACCACCCATTATTGCATTTCGTAGACCTCCCAACCTTTGTGATATATTAGTCAGATCCAAATTTAAGAGTGAAATTAACTCTCATGACAGCCAAAATTTGGGCAGTCACCTTTGCGGCAAATCTTGCAAAACTTGTTCATTGGTTGATTCTACTGAAAAATTTGAGAGTAACCAAACTGGCCGCATTTTTCGGATAAGACAATCAATTAATTGTCTAACCAAAAACGTCATTTATCTCATATACTATATTTGTGGCAAACATTACGTCGGAGAAACAAAAAACACTCTCCGTATGAGACACAACATAGAGATCAGCTATCAAAACATTAAAGCTTGATCAACCTGTAGCCGAACATTTTAATTCAGCTGGTCACTCGATTGCAAATTTCAGAGTTATTGCAATAGACCACACGATGTCAAAGAGCGACAAAACTCGCAAAGACAAAGAAAACCACTGGGAATTACTACTTAAAACCACAAAACCTTTTGGACTTAACATTAGGAACATACTCCCAGATCGGTAAAATTATTCCATTGACTACCAAAATTTAAGTTTCAATATTAACCACCATTTTAGCTTTTTTATTTCCATTCCAAAATTGTTTATATCATCTCTACCAAGCTACCTTCTTTGTTTTCTACTCTTATTCAGACTCCACCCTGGCTTCCTTTGTTATATTTCTTTTATATTCCTGTCCACCCAGGCAGTTCTTGCCAACTCATATGCTATGACTTTATCCAAATTCCCTCACTTGCACTGATGAAGGGCTAATGTTGCACGAAAGCTCTGCTAACTTTTCTGGCTGTTTACTTTATCGTTTTGATTTAGCTTTTCGCTTTTTATTTTTGTATCTCCATTGAGATCCAGCCACTGATACCCACAGCATTGTCATTTTTTTCAGTAATTTGCCTTTGGATTTTTATATATATATATATATATAAACACATTAGGCAAAGAACATTAATTCTAAACCGCCCCGTGATATACTGAAATTTAATAATTAATTTGAAACGATAAAGATGAGGAAATAATAACTTAGATCGAAACAGTACTGTCTGCAGATTGGGTATTACGCTCCTCTACTTTCTGCTATATACATATAGTATGTTATAAAGAGTGAGTAGGTCGTTGCTGAGAGTTATTGGTAGGGTGGTTCTCGGTCTTCCTCGAAATTTTATATTGGTAGTGTTGCTGAAATAATAGCTTATTGCTGTGTTGGCTGGTGTACATGGGTCTTGTCTATAAGTATGTGACCCAGTAGTCTCCATCTAAGTCTTGCGTCGACTATTTCTAATGAAATCGGTTTTGTTCCTGTCCTTATGTATAAATTTATGTTCGATATCCTGTCTGGGAACCTGATACCTATGATTTTGCGAAGTTGCTTTCTGTGAAATGTGTCGAGTTTATGTGCTTCTTCTTTTGTGAGTCAGAGTTGTAGAGTAATATACTTTTAACTAATGAGTTGTACAACTTGATACATATTTTTAATTTGATTTTATCTTTTCGAAGCCACATCGAGTTTAGTTTGGTCACGATAATTACGCGAAAATTATTCAGTCAATATCATTGTACTCGAGGATATATACGATTTAATGACGATCCTCGCAGCGGTACGGTCATGTGATGCAGTTTCAACCACGATCACGTATTTACATAGGCTATATAATATTATTATACAGATATTGCCTGCTTTGAGGTAAAATAAAAGATTTGACATCCCCGAAGGAATGATATTTTGCTTCTGAAAATATATATTTCCCGAAGCGTCAGCTGAGAGAAATATAATTCTCGAGAGCATAATATCATTTCGCGAGAGGATGTCAAATCTTATATTTGGATTAGGCCAAGTTGAGCCGCCGACAAGTTGAGCCGGCGCCAAAAAAACGTTATTTTCTATGAAATGCCAAATGCTAACTTTTGCCGGTGCTCATTTCTATTTAATAATAGAAGTTCTATTTTTATTAGGGATATAACGATGTATATTCAAAAGTTTATATATCACGGTTTTAAGTATATACTGTATTACCGTATTAAATATTACAATTAAAGAAATAATTATGAAAATCTGACTTGTAGATTCCAAAATATAAGGCCTAAAACAACATCGAAAAGGATCGTTTTTAGCCAAAAATGACGTGAACATGTTTCCCCCCTCAGCAGGCGGCAGTTGTATGAACTAGGCCTAGGCCTCTAGGCCTACTCCATTTTTCGCTAAAATAATAACATAAAATCACCGTTTTTTAGTAAAATATTTTGTGTATTAACATTGTAAAATTCAATGAAATTTGATATTAAAAGATAGTAAATAAAAAATAATAATTATTTAACCTCATTCAAAGAATATCAATAATCTATTAGTCCTGAGAGACAACGTGATTTTACGTGATAGGCCTACACGCGAGAAAAATATGATGGAGTGCACTGCATTTTTACCTTGAAAGCTAAGATTAAAAACAATTAAATTATTAAATATGACTAGGCCTACTTTCCTTTGCTGTGTTGTTATGGCGGTTAAACCAACAAAATTGTAGTATGTAAATATATATTATACATTTTACAATAAACCTAAAGACCATGAACTTATGTACTATAGGACACCACTACGCGAAATGTCGCAAACGACGCACTGGGCGTTTCATAGAAATTACCGGCGGCTCAACTTGTCGGCGGCCCAACCGGTCATATCCCTTATATTTTACATATATAAAAAGGGATATCTGTTATATTACATAGCCAACAACAAGTAGAATATCTACTGGATCGGGTATATGCCTCCTTTAAGTAATAAGCCTGCCTAGTTGCGAAGAATAATATTACTAATTAATGGCAATAAAATATTTACTTAGAGGCCTAGGTCATTTAAATTAACAGAAGAATTTCCATCAATAAACCTATATTATTAATAATATTATTATTATTATTATTACTATAAGGATAACAATAAGTAACCCACGTTGTTCAAATGTGTTGATATGATGACATCATCAAAATTCAAATATTTGTAACTCATGCTAAATATAAGTGATTGAGCAAAAAGATTTTAAAATCTTGAGGACATTGAGGTATGGATAAGCGGATATGCACTCTATTAAATGTTGTTATGAGCTATGACGAAATAGCCAAAAATCCTATATTTTATATTCGGATGGCCATGAGGTCACAACATCCGAGAGGTAAAAATTGAAAAAAAAAAATAAACAAATTGGGGTCACGGTTGATCCTGAGGAACTATAATAGATTAAAAATAGGCATGATTTTGACAGTTTTTTGTTGTAACTTTTTCAACTAAAATGCGCACAAATCGTCTCATTCAACGTGTTCGTATTGCGTAATTTAAAATTTAAATGATCTCAATCTTTTTTAAAATGACTATTAAAGGGACGAAAATCAAAATTCAAGAGAAAAAAACGTGATTCTCAAACTCCGTGCGCATCGTACGCGTAAAATAGTTCGCGCACGTGGGAATTTTTGACATGCTCAAAATGTCATGATCGCATATATATGAAGTTGATTGGAAATTAATTTTGCGCATTTTAAAATTTTATATGCGCGTGCGCGCGTAACTTTGTGTAAAACATGCCATTTTTAATATATATAATATACAGTAAGGTATTGCAGTTAATCGATTCGTTTACCTATCTGGCATATGCATAATATGCCTAATGTGAAAACATTTCATCATTAAAATTACATGTATCTAATCCTAATTTAAATTTTAATAATTAAATTATTTCAAATATTCTAATCCACGCCTTGATGATATATGAGGTCAATATTATGAACCAAGATATTATTATACAAATACGGAATGTTTATGAGTGAAATGGTACAAATAATGGCATGAGGTGAATGATGAAAGGTTATATTATATCAACGAGGCAAAGTTCACAAATCCTAAAAACGATCTAAAGCTAATATAAATGCTTTTTGATCTAAATTAGTACATAGGCCTATATGTCTCCAGAAATGTATTTCAATCGCGAAAAACCGGTCATAAAATTCAAATCGCCGCGAAAGTACAAAGGTGGTGGCGCTGTTGTATTTCAAAAACAGTAGTATTTAAAACAAACGTGAACAGATTTTTTTTTTCGTACACGAACAAAATTACTATTAAACGATCGTTTAACTATCCTGTGATAGACATTGAAGATTGAGAAAGTTTGTATCTTTTTCCTCCTCATAATTTATTTATTATTTAAAACATAATTTTTATTACACTAATTATATATTCAATTTAATTAAAGGCATAATTTAATAAAGAGAACAATTCATATGACGTGATGAATTAGTAATCTGATAGTTCAATTTCTTTAAAGAACGTATCATTTGGATCACTACATGCTGATGAATGGTTTGCATTCGTATTTAGCATTGCAGTTTCATCCCAGCTTCGCTCTGATGCTTCATCTGAACTATACATTACGGTACCACTCCTAGGTATAGGCTTACAGTACTCTGGTTCCGAGTCGTTTCCTGCTAACGAATACAATATTTCCTCTGAATTGTCCTCTTCTTCTTTGCGTTTTTGCGCAAATGAAAGTTTTCTTAACGATGATATCATACTCAATTTTCGAATAGGTTTCGTCTCTCGTTTATTTTTATCTATTTCCTGTAGTAAGATAAATAATGAGTGTTAAGCAAAACATTGGTCTTTTTCTATACCCACTAATATAATAAGTGATACTACGGTCGATTACAGTTTCAAAAAAGTATATCGGTAGACTACCAAGAGGATATGGATTTGCTGTTAGGTTATGTATAATAATTATTAAGACAATTGTATTTAATAGTAGAAGTGGAAACTATGTCACAAGTCTACAGTGTTTTAAGAAATTACTTGACATAAAATGACAAACAAACAGTTATATTATTCAACCAAAACCCCATTTCCTGGCAGTGAATTTGACTATTTTTTACTTTAAAAAAAATCAAATAATGCATATTAGTTTTTTAGGAGAACAATATATCTTAAAATATATATTGTCCCCTAAACAAAATTTAGAAAACGTTTTTGTAATAAATAACTTGATTAAAACTGCAAAATGGCATTTTAATAATCATAATTGTTCATGTTTTTTGGGAACAATATATCTTTATTATTAAAATTGATTTTACCTATAGTATTTTCATTTAGATAAAATAATCTATATTAACTAAACTAAAGTCCAGTGGCTGTATTCACCAATCCCACTTAAGTGAGATATTTCCCTTAAATCCTAAGAATATTCCTTAAATCAAGAAAAAAGGTTTCCGCGTAAGTGGTATTCACAAAGGTTTTAAGTGAAAGTGAAATCCTTAACTTGGTCTATTTTCCCCATAACTTTAAGTGACCTCAGAGTTCCTTTAAAAGTTTCCATAACTATTTCAGTCCATTTAGTTCCATTGTCTCAGGCTGAGGCTAACCTGGGACTGCCTGCAGAGGACTGTCAGTAGAATTTTGGCTTAACGGAGGTTAAATCTTATATATATATTCAATTCAAAAAAGCATTTATTATTATTATGATTAATATATTTGCTGTTCATAACGTTCGGAATCAATAATATTATTAATAGGTACTTTATTATTTTTAAGTGTTTTAAAGGACATCATTTTAATAATTAATCATTTAATATATCTGAAGAAAGAACAATGATTAATTTTCTTGTTTACTCTTAAATTAAGTGTTTTCCATTGGTAAGTGAATCTCTTAACTCATTTGTGAGTTACCTTTAAGGTAAATTGTAATGGTAGGTATTTCCCTTAGCCTAAGTGCGATTGGTGAATACGGCCACAGTTCCACAAGCGGAAGTCTGGCTCTATCAGAGCCATATAATTATTATAAAGAGTTACGACTTTGGATTAAAGTCACGTGATATGCAAATCCAAAAATGCATGTAAAGTAGGCCTATAGGAGCAACAAAATACTTTCAACTTTCTTATATTTTGAAAAATTTAATTGCATATTTGACGTCAAATATCGATGTGCACAGCGTACACAGAAGTACTTGCGGCAAAGAATATTGCGCACTAGAGTACATTATAAAGTGCGATTGACTGATTTTTGAACGAAACATCCCATAACTACCGTACGTCTTATTAATAACAATTATGTAATATTTTTAATTCATAATGCATGCTTGATGACTAAATAAAATAATAAAGTGTCGTGGATATATTTGTTAATGTACTGAAAAGGGTATGAATAATATTAAAACAATAAAGGCAAATTGAATGCCACGATAAGCTAAGGCTAGAAACATATTTCAAGTGTAAATTATTTGTTTTATTCTTTTACTCAGCTATTTATTCTGTCTTTCTGCGATTCTTACTAGTATTTTAATAAATCAAACTACAGTAGCCTTAGTTTTATAATTGAATAATTGTCTTACAATTTTCGCTCCTTCGTGGATTTTTCTGAAACGACCGCCATGATCATCTTCCGTCTGTTCCACGTAGTTCTTTCTAACTACCAACTTAGTAGTTATAGCATTAAGACAACTTTATTGAAGAGATACAACATATAAAATATATTATTCTAAAAGAAAGATAAGATTTATAAATCATAATTGTCATATTAGAATGAACGAATAGTTAAAATTAATTTAAAATAAAGTCAAATTTGAAAAGAACTAGGTTTTTTAAAACTACTCGTATAAAAAAAACCTGTACATTAAATCAAATCATGTTTTAGAATTACAAATCACAAAGTTCAGTGCTAAATTTCACTACAAGCATGTGTATGCGAATTAGGTGTAATGGTTATGAAACCAGCCTTTCAACTAACAATAGTTAGAACAGCAGTTTGTGATTATTTTAATTCATAATAGACAACTGTCAATTTTTTAAAGAAGAGAAGTAGTCTCCTTACTAAACAAAGGAGAAGACTTTAAAAATTGGAGACCAATAACTCTTCCTAATATAGATTACAAGATTATGGCAAATGTTATTGCTAATAGACTAAAATTTGTAGTTGGTGACATACCGTAACAGATACTGATCAAAAGGTTATATTAAAGGAAGGTTTGCTGGTGAAAATAAAAGGTTGAAGATATACTAGAATACACCAGTAGTTTTAATAAAAAGGTGATATAATATTTCTAGATTTTGTTTTTTACAGAATAGATAGAATATTTTTAATCAAATCACTGAAAAGTTTTGGTTTTGGTCATCAGGACCTAATAATACAATGGGTCAAGACTTTTTATTGCAATACACCAAATTCTTAGGTGTTTTTGTTGGTTATAATAAAACAAAATGCCACAAAAAACTAGGTTAAAAATGTGTTAAAAACATGGGGAAAATGAAATTTAAGTATTTTTGGTAAAGTAATGGTGAACAAGGCCAACAGCCATAAAGTCGCGTGCTACAATGCATAGTGATACCGGACCGACAGACAAACAGACCGACAGACAGACAGACAGACCGACAGACAGACGGACCGACCGACATAGTGAACTATACTGACCGAAATTACTGAACATGTTTAAAAATGTTGAAATGTTTAAAAACATTTATATTTTTTTAATTTACACGTGCATAGCCTGTCACTTTTGACGTGCTCGTATAACGTAATTTCGAGTTGAAAAGTAAGTCAAGAAAACAGAAATCGGGCAAAAAGAGTGCGCAATAACATTTAACGCGCAGTGCGCGCGCAAAAATCTGCGCACTCATGGCAATTTTGTAAACGCTTAAAATTGCCTGAAACGTACTCTTATTTCATCGAAAATAAATTTTTAAAATTTTAAGCGCGCGTACGCATGCGTTACATGCGCTACGCACGTAATTGTATTGCCATATGATGATTTTAACAAAAAAATTAGGTAAATCTGTGATATACGATATTTATTATGTTAATTAATAAGGCAAGAATCCCTTAAAAAAATTTTTCAGATATGCAAAAAAACTGACTCTATATATACTTGAAAGACTGCGAAAAGGCAAACACAAGTTATTAACGATTACGTTGCGTACTTGTAGCAGGGATTTAATAATGTTTAGTGAAATTGTGAAGTTAAGGGCGCTATTTAAGGTACTCTATTTTCGGTTGCATTAAATACTTAACCGATTATGATGAAAATAGATTTATTTTATAGATAATTAAATCTTCATCCTAATTAATTAATTAAAAGTCATGTTAGATAATAAATACCTATGAAAAATGTATTATTTGTGTAAATCTAATTAAATTGTATCATCTTGTATTGTGAGCTAAAAAGAAATAGTTCAACCTGCAGGATTTAATTTTTAAAATATATATATACAGTATAAATGAGAATGACGATCGTAATGAGTTTGATAGAAATTGAATGAACAATAAATAAAAATAACAACTAAATATAACTAGCATAGTGGAGTCTGGTAGAGGGATATTTTTGTTCAGTTTTTTCCAAAAACACCCAATTTGGTATACAGGTTGCCCATCCAATACGAATTCAATTTTTGATAGGCGTCAAGCAAAATGATCCCTTGGGTCACTTAATTTGCATAATTTAAAATGGCGGACATTTTCGCTTAAACACTCAATATATCTGAAACTACTGGGCATAGGGAGTTGATTTTTTGCTCAAAATGTTCCGAACATCAACATTTCTAACTCTACCGGAAGTACCAGTTTTAACATTTGACCCATATTTTAAGGCATTGCTATATCTCAGTAAATGGTTGTCACAGACAGTTTATTTTGGTGTCAAATTGTTCAGAACATAAACAATTATATTTACTCTAAGAAAGTATTTCTAAAAAAAATGACAGGAAGTACCATTTTTAACCTTTGACCTTTATGGTGCAATTTCCAACTGCATTAATGTTAATATCTTTTGAAATAAAAGATTGAATGAATGAATGAATATCCATAAAACTACTTGTCATAGAGAGGTGTCAAAATGTTCAGAACATAAACATTTCTATTTACTATAATGAAGTTTTTTCTCAAATAAAGACGAGAAATATCATGTTTGACCTTTGACCTGTTTTTCAGGCAAATTACCATATCTCATTATTGGGTTGACGTGGATAATTCATTTTGGTTGTTCACAATATATATGTTACTATTCTGCTTAATAGAAGATTTGTTTAACAAATTAGAGGAAGTACAATTATTGTTAATGTGACATATATAAAACTCTAAATTTGTTTTATTTTGCAGCCCACTATTGAGCACTTGTCGAAGATGGCTACTTTCATGCGCAGTTGAACGAAGTATACTGAATGAAGTTGAATAGATTGTCCTATTGGAAGTGAGTACTACTATATAACGCAAATGAGAGAAATTTGTATAGACAACAAATACCCAATTTCATTTAATGGAGTACTTGTGTTTATTTGGTTGTTACATTCAGGGTATTTATCCTATATTGCTGAGTATCATCTTCCTTTAATGGGCCTTTAAACTGGGGTATATCAACATACTAATTGATAGTATGGACATTTTCGGGGGGGGGGGGGTGCACAATATAATAATAAGACTACTGTTGCCATATCGCGAACCACAACTGAAGAATATATTCTTTATCCAGACCTAAGTAATCTTTGGTCCACCAAACTTATTTTAAAACAAAACCGGCCGTCAACTGGACGCGATTAGATGGGTAGTAACACTAACAGTTTTGTCACTTAAGACATGACACATTTTCTTTTTCATTATTGCCATTTTTACTTGTTTTTTGGTTAATTTGTGAATGTTACAGATTTACTTTTATTACTTTCATTTCTTTTAGGCCTACGTACATTTCAAAACATTGAATGATGTGCCTTTTCTCATATTGAGCATTTGGAAAACAATGCCTTTTTTAACTTTAACAATCTGGTTGGTTCAGTCAGCATAACCACATGTATGGTAATGGTAACATTTTCAGTGTTCTTGAATTGTAAATACGAAATGCCCCACTAGTTGGGGAGCCAGAAAGGGAGTTACCATTGTTAAATAGTGATTTTTTTAGATTTTAATTGTAATACTAAATAATAAAAATGATTTTAGTGATTTAACTGTGATGTTATTCATTAGAATGAATAGAATAATGTATCTATTTATGACTTCCGATACTAAGTATCCATAGTATATACCGTAAATCCTGTAAAAGTAACCCACACTCTAATAGTAACCCCCTTCTGATAGTAACCAACCTTATAAGTCAATCTATAATAATAATAACTCACTACTCTAATAGTAACCTCCATTTGTTAGAGTCACAAAAACTTATGATGCAGTCGTATTTTGAAAATAAGGAGATAATGCATTTTGATCCCGCGAGCGGGGGAGGATTGAGTGTTTTTGAGTTTATAAAATAAGTTAGAGTTTAACCAAATTTGTTTATTCGTACTGTTTTATTATTTTGCTATGAGATGCTGACCGGAAAAGTTGGGGGTTGGGTTACTATTTCCAGGTGCCTAATTTATGATTAGAAATAGTAACCCACTACTCTAAAAAAAACAATCAAAGAATAATAACCCAGGGTTACTGAAGCTTTTTTGCCATATAAATCATCATTTTTAACTTCTACTACCTGAAAATTATCTATAACATTAAAAAGTGTGTTTTTCCAATGTATGGGAATTGCTTGTTTTAAACAAAAATGTCAACAATCCAGTTCTTTGATGTATTAAATTTATCAAAAATTTCTTGTGAATACTTAAAATGTTTGTCGTTAACAATATCACAAATTTGTGTCATTCCAGAATCAATCCAGTTTTGATTATATAATATTAAGCGGAGGTCTGTTATTCAGTAAAAATATTTTCAAGGGATTTTTAGTGAATAAATCCATAGAACCAAATGTTCAAACGAAATAGGAAAGATATCTTAATTTAAAATCTTTAGATTGGAATACAATATGGTATAGAAAAGTACATTGTACGATTCACAGTAAAATTGCACAATTTAATTTTAAATTGTTGCATAGAATTTTATGTTGTAAAAAAGAAACTTAAGTTATGGAAGATCTATGATTCAGATATTTGTGACAGATATAACATATAAATAGAAGACGAAAGGCACATGCTAATTAACTGTGAAAAAATGCGTCCTTTTGGTATAATTTTAACAACATGTTAAACTCTTGTAACAAAGAAAATCAGGCGTTTGTTGATTGTTCTTTTCAATATATTGTTTGAATATATTATCATTGATGTAGCCAATAATATTGTTAATGAGTTGTTATCAAATTTACTTTTTGTATTTACAAAAATTAAATTTGCACGGTTATTTTTCACTTTTTAAATACGCAATTGATAATCTTGCGGCTAGAAAGAAATGTGGAAAATTAGATCATAATCGTCTAGAATATTGTCTAAAAAGATGACAGTCAAATGTAAAATTATGGAATGATTGAAAAAAATACGGAGAATGACACGAAAAATGTATTTACAGGATATATATAAATCCGAAGGCAAATTACTGGAAAAAATAACAATGTTGTAGGTATCAGTGGCTGGATCTCAATAGAGATACCAAAAAAAAGTGAAAAGCTAAATCAAAACGATAAAGTAAAACAGCCAGAAAAGCAGAGCTTTCGGGCAACACTAGCCCTTCGTCAGTGCAAGTGAAGAATTTGGATAAAGTCAGCATAAGAACTGGCAGGTGTTGCCTGGGTGGACAGGAATAAAATAAATAAAAAAAACAAAAAGAGACAGAGTGGTAAATGGTGGGTGAAGACTGAATAAGAAGAGGAAAAAAGAAGGTAGCCTGGTAGAGATAATTATAAACAATTTTGGAATAGAACTAAACAAAACAGCTAAAATGGTGGTTAATATTGAAACTTAAATGTTGGAAGTCAATGGAATAATTTTAGCGATCTGGGAGTATGTTCCTAATGTAAAGTCCAAAAGGTTTTGTGGTTTTAAGTAGTAATTCCCAGTGGTTTTCTTTGTCTTTGCGACTTTTTTCGCTGACGTGGTTTGTACGTCAGTGTTTGACATCGAGGAATATCTTTTGCTTTCTTTATAGCAGCTACGATGTGTTCCTTCTTGTAATTAAATATTCCGGAGATTTTCGGTTAGTTCTTCGGTACGATTCTGAAAATCTAAATATGAACAGATACGACTGATATGTATTCGTTACGGTATTAGAGGTACTTGTTTAAACTGTTTTTTTACCTCTCCTGCGGTGTTTGGTATGTTGTACTGTACATGTAAATGGTATCCAAACTGAAAAACTGTACTATTGAACATTGTAATTGTGAATGAATAAAAATACCCTATCCATCTTTATGGACTATATACATACAGAGGTCTAGCATTCATTTATAGTTTATAATACATATTTTAAGGGGTAAAATCACCATTTCTTTCTAATATTTAAAAATGATTTTACATACAGTACCTTAGGCAGCAACATGGCATGGTAGAACTGGAATTATTAACATTTTCTTGATTTTGTGTGGAATTCTTTCCTGGTGAAATTTCAACGTAACCTGTATCCTTGCGAACCTCATGCACATACTAATATATGTATACCGTACATACGCAATGTAAACAATACAAAAATAATAAGAGGATAACAATAAAAAAATAATAGATAAATATAAAGTCATCATATTATTTGTCTTAAATCCATAGATCTATTTCTAACCGCCGTATTCTTAGACCGAACGACCGTATTCTTAAACCGAACGCTTTTATTTTGTGCAAACAGAGACTCCATTTCCACTCTAGGTATTAGCGATTCCGAGGCCGGCTCTGAGCCAACGGTATACAAATTGTAATATAAACACTTTGGGAATAACCCATTGCCAATTTTGATTCTACTCTAGAGTAGGCTTTGGGCCGGCAATCGTGGGCCTCGGGCCGGCACACAGTGAGCCAGAATCAATTCAAAGTGTGCCAAAAGTCCAAAATTTTCAATGTGGCAATCAAAACTTTTTAATATTGTATTAGGAAGAAGAAAACTTAAATTATATAAATCCACTAATAATTTTATATTTGGTAAATTTTAATAATAAAGGGGTTTCGCAACCTTACGAAAACAGACCCCTCACAAAAAAGTCATTTCATTTCTACTTTTGAGTTGATCCCCATGTCATATTCGTAGATGGGTATTCGTTTTAAGGAAAAAGGCAGCCGTATTCGTAAGTACAAAAACGAATCTAGTTTTTAACATATTTATCATCTTTTTTAAAAACATGCAATGTTTTTATGATTTTTGGATAAATTTACATGATATATTGAAAATAATTGTCTAAAAAGTGGTAAGTTGATTTAATAAAAAAAAGTAGGATAAATAGCAAGTAGAAAGTTCTGTCTCATTTTGGTCGCTAGGCTAATATTAATAAGTAAAAGTAGCCTACACAATTTGTAATATACAGTATACATTTAAGCCTATCCTATATAATTTAACATTACATTATTTATTTGTAAGTAATGTCGCTAATAATACTAATAGGCCTAGGTCTATATGTGTGTATGCATAGGGTACTGTGTACAGTCTTACTAACAAAAGCCAACTCAATTTTAATCTTCGCATCGAAAGGAAAGGACAAAAATAAAGTTAATGCAGAGCCTGAAAGTTGGAAGGTAAATGCCAAAGAGAAATCATAACGTTGCCGACGTATAGCAAACGCGATCGAAATTTCCACACCGCTCAACCCAAGCAGGTTCGATGCCATGCTCCAAGCAGGAAAATGGCAACTGGTGTAAATGCCAAAGAGCCTCACACACGCAGGACATCAATGTGCTCTCATGGCGACAGGTCAAATCCATTGTGCGCTATACACAGGCAGCAAAAAGTCCATTGTGAGACGGATATATATATATTGAGGGACTAGTGCTGTTCTGCCGTACCACGCCGAGAATGTTACAGATTCCCTATCCAATCGAGTTTAAACAATACCATGGTATAATGTTTAGAAGGAAACAGACGGTCCGGGTTGCGATATTTCTTTTCGTACATAAGTTGGGGACCCCTCGTGAAACGTCACAAAATATTCATGAATATTTAGGAAGTAGTTCGGCTATCTTTCACATGGGGTCCCCAACTTATGTACGAAAAAAAAAATCGCGTCCGGGTTGGAATCTCGGTTGGGGCGATCTTTTCTCAATCTCACAGATTTCCTCGTCTTATCGTTTCAAATTAATTAATTAAATTTCAGTATATCACCGGGCGGTTTACAATTAAATGTTCTTTGCCTTTTGTGTTTATATATATAAAAGTATCTCTTCGGAGATCCTGCTTCGTGAATAAAATACTGAAAGATGAGGGCGTATCAATTAGATCTCTGGGGCGCGTGCGTACAATTGAGGGACTAGTGCTGTTCCGCCGTACGACGCCGAAAATCGAGTTTGAACAATACCATGAAAGCCCTGCATATGAAGCAGAAGGTCCGAATTCAAGTCTCGGTTGCTCACAGATTATTTTATCGTTTCAAAATTAATTAAATAATTTTCAGTGTATCACCGGGTGGTTTAGATTTCCTCATCTTTATTGTTTCAAATTAATTAATTAAATTTCAGAATATCACCGGGCGGTTTAGAATTAATGTTTTATGCCTGATGTGTTGAACTAGTGCTGTTCCGCCGTACCACGCCATATATAAATCATACTGTCAAATTATAGAAACAGTGCTCATATTCGGAACTTTCGCATCGAGCATAGCACATTGGCGAAAGTTCCGTATTTTTTAAGTTGTATGAAAAAATTCTCTGGCGGGATTCGAACCTGTGACCTCTAGCTTACAGGGCGAGTACCATACCACTAGACCACAGACCCATATATGGTATTATCACAGATTTTCACCCACCAGATACATTCTATCAGGGAGACTCCCTGATTCTATCATACAACAAACGCCCTCACAATCAATGGAGGCCTAACTATAGTCAGAATAAATTTAAAGTATTAAAATACGCAACGGGTTTTTAAATAATATTGTGTATATGTAAATCAATTGCGTTGCGTAGAACTGTGTAAAATATATATAACGAATTAAGCTAATATAAAAAAATACACCATGGCCATATACATGGCTGCAGTCGTGTGCTCAAGTTAGTATTTACCGACCAACCGACCGACACAGTGAGCTCTAGAGTCACGTTGCACGCGACTATCACGCCACTAGAAATATATATTTCATTACTGAATATCTTGACAATATAACTCAATAAATGTTACATTTCTTTAAAAACCTTGTTAACAATCATTTAGTCGGCAATTTAGCCTGCTCTTCGAGAACTAAAAAATTAATAAAAATCCGTCACGATTTAGTCGAGGTTGGCTTGAAGTTCGGTTTAAGAATTAAAATTGAGTCAAGTTTAAGCTCGAACTAAAGTTCGATTTAAGAATACGGGCGTACATTAATCAATGTTGAATTACATATTGTATTTGGTTTAGAAATGAAAAAAACAATCATAGTGTATTCAAATATTTTACATGAGGTAGGGGGTCCGATGAGGGGGAGTGTATTTATAAAATGAAAATATAGGCCTAATAACACTATTGTATTTTATAAAACAAGTTCGATAATTGTTGTAATTCAGGATATAGTAGGAGAGATGTGCGTGGGATGCGCTGCTTTGCTTCCACACTTTCATCATCATAATAATTTTTTCATAATAAATCCGACTCGTTGGTAATTATCATAATCAGCTTCACTATTTTGATCTCATACCCGTAATTATTCATCGCGATCATTTAATGCTCTTTCGTCATTATTGCATCAACAACATTATTATTAAGTTGACTATAAAATCAATGAAATGTTGTTAACTTTTACGGTACCTGTAATGTGAAGTAAATGGCGATAAAAGCAATAATTGGGATAGACGCCGCAACGATTATCATACTGGTTTCTTCGATGACAATGTGCTGTCTAGAATCGGTAGCATTAAGACTTTCATCTGTGTAATTTGTAGGTCTGGAATTAATATAAAAGTATAAAAACAGATGTTTTTGATTAGCATAATATTGTTTTACAAAATATTTAAAACAATCAATAACTGGGAAATAGTTGCTGTATCTCATCTCCTTACAATTTAATGCTTATTGTTTTGTGTGCGTGCGTTTAGCTGGATAGTTAGGAATATAGACATAGACTTGTTACCTTGGTGAAAAAGATGGTTCAAGTTCAAAGTATGTTTTAATAAATGCACTCATCTGACGATGAAACGCACGACCTATGATCCCTCGTGTCTTCTCGTCTTTAATCTCATTTATTCGATTCCAAATGGCACGGTCATACTGGATTATGTACTCTTGGGCTACACTGCTTGATATAGGCAACAATGTCGACGACCCATTGCAAAACAGTATTCCATCTTTAACCTCTAGATGAACCATGGAAAACATTGAGAAAGCTGTTTTATCGCCATTCGTCTTGATAACGTCATTGCTTTCCGTTAAGGTGTCGGCAGGGCCTGTCACAGACGCCAGCGTTGAGGTTATTAACGAGGAATGTTGTGACGTAAAATACTCTCCTTTTTAGAATAAAAAATAATTGTCATGGATAGGTTATTCTAAACAATTTACTAACTTTGACGTTACATACAGAGATTATCAAGGTGCTTGTTTGCGTTGCAATTTTGTAAAATTACAAGGTCACATTTCACAAGAGTATGGGTCTAACTATTTAAAAGGTACAATGTTCTAGTACTTGCAAGGATTTAATCTCACTACAACGGTCAGTTTTACAACTTACTGCACAAGGACACGTTTTCGCAGCCAGAGTAGAAATCTTGGTCAATAACAATTATATCATAGAATTCTAATCTTGATGTCAGACGAATCCATGAACAGTCACAATGACCGCTGTTTGCCCCTATTGATCTATGAGTAAATCAGTTATTTATCATTATTAGCGTTATGTACGCCATTATTATTACTGCATGCTGCTAAGGGGTTGGAATTATAGTTTAATGCAATTGCATATTGCATTCTAGTTGAATCTTATCGGAATTACATTAATGTTCTAATGAATCTAATTGATATGAAAGCCAATTTCAACTTACACTCTTTTCAAATTGGGTAGAGTCTCAACTGTATCTCCTTCAATATACCGAATCCTGTTATTGTGTATATATCTAGTATTATTAAATATCAATAAATAATTTTACTTAGAAAAAGTAAATTAAAAACGTATTTTACAGGTGCTTCCGTCCGTCGCGCTCCTGAAAATAAAATCGAACCTCAATGTTTCGTTTTCACAACGCTCAACATGGCTATGCGTCAATCGATATTGCGTTCGTATCCGGACACCTACCCCCTGGACAATTACCACCCGGACAAATACCAAATGAATAACAACCCCCCAACCCCCCAACCCCCCATAGGACAACTACCACCTGGACAACTACCCCATAGGACAACTACCCCCTAGGGCAATTTTCCCCTAGGACAATGACCCCCTATGACAATTACCTCATACGACAACCACCTCATACGACAACCCCTAGGACAACTACCCTCTAGGATGTTACCCCTAGAAAAATTACTTCACTACTATATATATATAGGATAACTATAATTTTCATATGACGTGATATCATTTTATGTTAATTTTTTCGCCTTTTCAAGCTAAAGCTATTTGTACAAACTCTGTCCAATCTTAAGCGTAAAAAGTCCTTTTATACTAGCAACTACTGGAAACAATTGTATCCTATCTTTTACTTGTTCAACACATTTCGAATATTTTACTCTGTTTAAGGTATGTACGATAACGCTCCAAATTAACTTTAACAATAATAAAATCTTTAGAAATAAAAAGGGTGGAATTGAAATGTTGTTCTTTGTATGGATTTTACAATAGTTTACTGTTAAGTCCAGTAATTTGAATAGCCCAGCAGCCAAATGCATATTTCTTCCATTTTTAATGGATTCTCGATACCATCAGAATGAAGAATATTTTTACAGGACGGCTGTCACCATTGACCAATTTGTATAATTAGCAAAAACAAAATGGCCGCTATTTTCATACAAACATGCATCTCTGGAATATTATATATAATATAGACCTATACCTTGGGAACAATTTGCACCTAGTTTTAATTCTCTCCGACTGGTCAATTTTACAAACAAAATTAATTTGATACCAAAATTAACTCAATTAATGTCTAGAAATTCCTCAGATATAGCATGTTTGTATGAAAATAGCGTCCATTTTGTTTATGCTAATTACGAAAATTATATATACTAGAAAGTGTAGACGATGTTTCTCGGAATGATAATGACTCGGATAAAAAGGTTTTAGAAGGACATTCTGGCTTGGACGTTTTCGGTTGGTTACCGTTATTGAAATGCTTGATATTCCTAAAACTAAACCTACTGTCTTAGATGATTAATAGCGTTTTACGTATAGGCCCTAATGTTTATTGTTTGGTAGGGCCCTTATAGTGTGGATGTGGGGAGGCGGAGTTAATTTGAGGGAGGTGCTTATTCGAGGGATACGTTATTTTTTTTAGTTTTAATAATATGGTACATTTACAAATAAAATCCTTTAGTAGATATAAAAAGTGGTAAAAAAGAATAACAAATGCTTGGTAAATTGTAGATAACAGTCTGATGAAATCTACTAAAAATAGTATAATTGTATAAAAATGGGGTTTCCGGTCAATTTTACAAAAAAAAAGCTGTTAGAGCTAATATAAACATATGCATTGTGAACAATTTGATACAAAAATTAACTCAATTAATGTCTAGAAATTCCTGAGATATAGCATGTTTGGATAAAATAGCGGCCATTTTGTTTATCCTCAACAGTGCTGATCGACAGTAAAAAAATCGAGAATCAAAATCTATAAAAAACTATAGAAAACGTTGCAAGGTTATTGGCTGCCGGACTAGAATATTGGTTTGGCTGTAAACACTTAAAGGGACTTTACAATGAATGTTAGTGATTGGAAATCTGACAACCCCATGGAAGGATGGTCGGAGAACGTTGAACGAACCCGACGAACGGAATGATTCCGCTGTATATCGTGAGGTGTAGTAGTCTATGGGTGGTTGTCATAGGGGTAGTTGTCCTTGGGGGATAGTTGTCCTAGAAGATAGTTGTCATGTCCAGGAGGGTAGTTGTCCTAGGCCCCAAACAGGAACGCCTATGGCCTGACACTTAAACAATGTGTATTTGTGTTCGTATCAAGTACTGAAAGTAAATTAGTGTACTTGTTTATAATTATACTACAGTACTACATTATTTAAGTGCGATTAGCCCTCTCATGCCACGTTCTATTTTAATGTTGGTTAGTGTCGATTTAATAAAATATATAATTATTTAAAACTCTTTGACATCGCAATAATAAATACAAGTTTTTTTTTTATTTAAATTATTTTGTATTATTTTAGACTACAGAATTTAATTTTTCTCAAATCTTGACTATATTTTGTAAAAAACTAGTGCGTTGTTGTTGTTCGTTCACTTACTCAGATCAAATACTTACAATGTCTTTAGTTCGTTTAAACCAAGAAATGCGTCATTCATCAATACTTTCAAATAGTTGTGCGACAAATTTCTGAAAGTAATTGTATACATTTTTAATAATTGTTACGTTCCGCAATACAACTTGGGTGGTTTATCTGGAAAAACCTTTGTTTAAACGCAATGAAATCATATCTGTTAATCTTATTCACTGAGAGTTGTAGGCATAAACCTCTTCTCCTTAACAAACGATTTAATTGTAATTAATTTATATTCTATCTTTCTAATCTACGCATAAAATATTGTAGCATTGAAAAAGAGTATACTTCTTTACATCCAAATTAATCAATCATACTCATCAAACTCATTAGACACAGTTTAGAAAAATGCCTAGGCCTACTTTTTTAATCTACTCTGTTACTCACAATGTTGTTAATTGAGTCATTTGTTGAAATATACCTCCAAAAATACTTTTTATGTTGTTGTATGACAGATTTCTGAAACCAAGTAAATGAATGACGAGAACAAATTGCTATTAAAGCGTATAATTAAACTAGGAAATCAGGAAGAAGATTCTATATCATGTATCTTTATTTGTGACTGAAAGGCTGAATTGCTACAATAAAATTACAATATTAAATATAAAAATGACATCAAAAGTTAAAATTTATGTATAAGAAGACCATCGAAAATTACAACATTAAAAATACAATATAATAATATAAAACTGACATCAAATTTAAACATAAAAATAATAATAGATAATTGATATAAAAAAAACTATGTATAAGGGAAGTCCCTGCTACGTATATAAAATGAAATGAGAATACAGAAAACAATTGTATAAACCGGCGTTAAATCTGGATAGAAAAAATACATGACCTAGAAAGTAAGGGTAAGGATATGTCATACTTACAAAAATCTTAAATTAACAAGGCCATCAAAAACATTGTCTTGAAAGAATTCTATTCCATTGTTACTAATGTTGCTGAAAAGATAGAAAAGCCAATCAGCATTCGTTACTGCTAACGACTAGCTACGACTTATACAATTCTATTTGTTATTAAAATCTAACTTGTTAAAATGAATAATTTCATACAAACTAGCCGATTCCATCGACACAATCATTCAGTGCAACCATCATGTAAACTATATTATTTTTGATCACCATTGTTTCAATGTTTTTTACAAATACTGTAAACACACATTGACCTATTGGAAATATAGAGGCATCCCAACACCTTTACCAATTATCGGAAATGGATTATATGATTTTTTAGAAACGAATTTCATCAAAGCTAAAATATGGATCGATCGTTGGTATACATAATAGACGAGAACCGCAGTCGATGATTTGGAAACACTACAACATAAATACTTTATTAACATTCATGATCATACAGTATAATGTTGAGAATTTCAAACCATTAAATAAAGGAATGATTCAGTTGAAAGGACAGGAATGGAAGGATGTTCGTAAATAAACGTTCAGTAAGTAAACTGAAGTTAATGTTACACACAAAAAAATACAAGAAACCATCAGAAAGAGTAGAAGTAAAAAAAAAGAAGTAGGCCTAAACGTTAAAGAACTGTATGGTTATGTGTTTGATGATAGATATTGTAGTTACATCTGTAGATATAGATGCTATGGACACTCCAGAGTGCCTCTTCATTAAACACATAAAAACGTTTCTAAAATTCGGGCGTATTTCCAACATGAAGTCTTCCGTTGAGTTCTATGTGTTCGCGTGTTTTTTTTAAAGCACCAGTACATTTTTTGTTAACGTCTCGGAACAAATTATTGCAACAAGAAAAGTAAACCCTAATATAGAGAAAGAAACACATCACAATGAACAAAGAATCATAGTAACAACTGCTAATTCAATTCAATCCAATGCAATGAATTCGGGCAGGTTATTCTGAGGTCCGGTTTTGAAATTGCATTTGAGTCTATATGATTTCATATAAGAATAATACAATAATAATGTTAGGTTTACGCGGTACACCAGTAGTTTATAAAAAATGAAATAAACCAAGAATTAAGAATGTTTTAAAGATAATTTTTGCGCATGAGTACGTAAACATTAATTTAACGCTATTTCCCAAAATTCAAGTTCCACCCACTTTGTAAACAAATTATTCTGCGATGCGTAAGTATTACGCAAAATCTTAGTAAGGAGCTTTTATTCGAGCACGTAAACGTTTACTTTAATGGATGACGTCAACATTCTACTGATTTGCATAGTAGTTCAGCAAACAGTTGCGTTAACGGGAACGCAAAGCGCTCGCATAATTAATTACATATTGCAATGAACAATTTTTAATAAAAATCAAAAATGTTTGATTTGGACTAATTTAAAGATGTATTGTCCCTTGAAACACAAAAAAAGAAGGTCAAAATATTCTAAATTTAAATTGGCCATATCAAAGTAATATTAAAGTTATTCACCTTGAGTCGAAAATTCGAGCCAAAAACAACAATTTTACGTAATTAACAGCTAAATTAATTTGATTACATTTCGTCTGGATAATCGTCCCGAGCGAAAGTAAACAAATATTTCAAACCATGAGTATACATTATGCATGATGCTAATTAGGATTGTTTACAACTCGTCACAGATGAGAAGGTGTTGTTACACAGATCGCGAGGAAGTTTTATGATTATGCATACAGAGTAGCCAAATAAGCGCGTTTCATTATGAGATATGTTTTGATAGAAAACTTTGACTGGAAGTCAAAGTTATTTTTTGATCCAAAAAACGTCTGTATTTCAGTTAAATTATTTTTATTTCGACTCATTTTTGGTGAAAATTAATAATAAGATACTTCAAAATGACTCATTTTTTTTTTTTTTTTTTTTTTTTTTTGGAATTTGACAAAGGGACAATACATATTTAAACAAACGCAATTTGTGTTTTGTATGTATTAGGGTTGAGGGATGAGGAAGAGGATGGGTGCAATGAGGAACGATTTCTAAATATATTCTTTATCCAATCAGTAACAAAATATTTTTTCATGTTTTATAGGCCTACAAATAATATACCAATAATACAGTAGAACATTTGTGATTTAATACGTTGTGTTAAAACTTTCACGGTCATAGTCAATTGATAAAGTAAAGTATAGAACGCCTCCTCTGCCTTCTATCATGCAGTACACACCAATCGTCATGCAGTACACACCAATCGTCATGCAGTACACACCGATGGTCATGCAGTACACACCAATCGTCATGCAGTCACCAATCGTCATGCATTGCACACCAAACGTCATGCAGTACACACCAATTGTCATGCAGTACACACCAATCATCATGCAGTACACACCAAACATCATGCAGCACACACCAATGGTCATGTATTCGTGCATGCAGTACACACCAATGGTCATGCAGTACACACCAATCGTCATTCAGTACACACCAAACATCATGCAGTACACACCAATGGTCATGCAGTCGTGCATGCAGTACACACCACCAATGGTCATGCAGTACACACCAAAATATTGCGTAATTTATACTGCCACCTATCGACAAAATCGAATATCACGTGACGTTTATTAGACGGCTGAGTAAAACTAAGGACATCGACTTTTCTTTATCTTTTATGCTTGACATACTGTACTTATTTTAACCGCTACACATCTCTGTAAATGCTCTGTTTTTTAGTCGCGTGGAAGCGACTCTATAGTTCACTATGTCGGTCGGTCGGTCTGTCTGTCTGTCTGTCGGTCTGTCTGTCGGTCTGTCTGTCTGTCGGTCCGGTATCACTATGCGTTTTATCGCTTTCTGACCTTATCTTGATATCAGTTTAATCTAGCTAGGTCAATTTTTCACAGTATATTCCTTATGGCCAGGAATCAATGTGGTTATGTTTTCACGGTGCGCAATAAAAAATTACGCGGTCTACGCACGATTTAACGAAATCACGTTTGTAATCATATCTTCACAACCATGAATCACAATTAAATAAAATTTGGTACTCATAAATTTCAGGGCATAAATCATCATATGGCAATACAATTACGTGCGTAGCGCATGTAACGCATGCGTACGCGCGCTTAACATTTTCAAAATTTATTTTCGATGAAATAAGAGTACATTTCAGGCAATTTTAAGCGTTTACAAAATTGCCATGAGTGCGCATATTTTTGCGCGCGCACTGCGCGTTAAATGTTATTGCGCACTCTTTTTGCCCGATTTCTGTTTTCTTGACTTACTTTTCAACTCGAAATTACGTTATACGAGCACGTCGAAAGTGACAGGCTACGCACGTGTAAATTAAAAAAAAATAAATGTTTTTAAACATTTCAACATTTTTAAACATGTTCAGTAATTTCGGTCAGTATAGTTCACTATGTCGGTCGGTCGGTCTCTCTGTCTGTCTGTCTGTCTGTCAGTCTGTCGGTCTGTCTGTCGGTCTGTTGGTCTGTCTGTCGGTCCGGTATCACTATGCATTGTAGCACGCGACTTAATGGCTGTTGGCCTTGTTATATATACAATTAATTTATTATGCGAGACACCGGCGCGGCTGGGAGGCCATTGCAATTATTGAATTCCATAAAAGAAGTTTAAATAGTCTTAGTTTTACAGCCGTCTAATAAACGTCACGTGATATTCAATTTTGTCGATAGGTGGCGGTATAAATTACGCAATATTTCACTGCATGACGATTGGTGTGTACAGCATGACGATTGGTGTGTACTGCATGACGATATGTGTGTACTGCATGACCATTGGTGTGCACTGCATGACGATTGGTGTGTACTGCATGACGATTGGTATGTACTGCATGATGTTTGGTGTGTACTGCATGACGATTGGTGTGTACTGCATGACGATTGGTGTGTAGCCTACTACATGATGCTTGGTGTGTACTGCATGACGATTGGTGTGTACTGCATGATGTTTGGTGTGTACTGCCTGACGATTGGTGTGTACTGCATGACGATTGGTGTGTACTGCATGACGATTGGTGTGTACTGCATGATAAATATGAACTGAAGGCACAGGAGGCGTTCCATAGTACACACCAATCGTCATGGAGTACACACCAATCGTCATGCATTTACATTTATTCCACATTTATTTAGTCATCAATTACAGTACATCATAATTACAGTACAACTGAGAACAGGGATCCTGCATAAAAAAGCTGTAGCTTCGTTTTTTTGTAGGACCCTTTTACATAAGAACAAGTATATAGAACTTAAATAAACAAAGGTGTTGTTAATCAGCATATAGTGATAAAAAGTATTTTTTAACCTGTTTTTTTATACATTTATTTTGTTTCTTTAAGATAACTGGTTTATTACCACCATTACAAGTGAATTCTTTCCACAATTTTGGTCCATATATGTGTATAAACTGTTGACTGCAAGTTAGTCTTGTGAAGGGAATTTTGAATTCAGTTTCTGTTCTGAGGTTATGAGTAGGCCTAATACTGTAACAGTAATTAAAAATATTTAAAATGTGATGTGGTAATTCATTGAATTTTACGTTTGCCATAAATCCTATGACGTTTACTTTGTAAATATCATAAACGTTTAATATTTTTAGTTTCTTAAACAGTGGCTCTGAGGCTTGTCTGGATTTAGAGAAGGTAATGCATTTTACAGCTCTCTTTTGGAGTTTTAGTATTACTTCTAACGTGCTCTTGTATGTATTTCCCCATATTAAGTTACCATACTGAAGGTGAGGTAATACTAAGGTGTTATAAAGACTAATACGGACTTTATGAGGAAAGAATTCTCTTACTTTTAAAAGTATACCAATTGCCCTAGACATTTTTTTCCTAATAAGCTGTATGTGATGTTTCCAGTTAAGATTTTCGTTTAAAATTACACCTAGAAATGTCACATTTTCTTTTCTATGTAATAACACATTATTCATTTTTATTTTAAACTGGTTTTTGTCAAAGTTCTTTTGGCTAGTTCTAAAAACAACGTAATTAGTTTTGCTGACATTCAGTAACAGCTTATTTGCTTTAAGCCATACGTTTATTTTTTCTAGTTCAATATTCATAGTATGGTTTAACATTGTAGGGTCATCTCCCCTTGTTATACAAGTTGTGTCGTCAGCAAAACTAATTATATCTATTTTACTACTTGCTCGACTTATATCATTGATGTAAATTAAAAACAAAAGTGGTCCTAAAACAGAACCCTGTGGCACCCCTATATTGGTGTCTTTTAAACATGATGATCTACCGTTGGCATAAACATATTGTTTGCGGCCACTTAAATAGTTTCTAAACCACATTAAAACGATGCCTCTTATACCATAATGCGCCAATTTGCTCAACAGAATACTGTGATCGATAATGTCAAACGCTTTTGACAAATCCATAAAGGTAGTAAGTGCATATTCCTTTTTTTCAAATGCATTTAATATTTTATGGACCAAGTCGATCATAGCATGAGAAGTTGAGTGTTTGTTTCTAAATCCATATTGATTGTTGCTTAACACTTTACATTTTGTAAGATAATTGTATAATTGATTATGGATAATCTTTTCAAAAACTTTCTAAAAAATGGGCAACAGCGATATGGGACGATAGTTTGAGGCCAAATGGCGGTCCCCTTTTTTATGTATGGGAACTACTTTGGAAATTTTCAATTTCCCTGGTATTAGTCCAGTTTGAAGTGATAAATTAAAAATATATGTCAGCGGCTTTAAAATATTGTATTTTACTTCCTTTACAACTTTTGCTGAAATGTCATCAAATCCGGGAGCTTTGTTTGAATCGAGAGATTCAATAACTTTTAGTACCTCCTCCTCATCAACATAGCAAAAAAACATTGAGTTGCGTTGTTTGTTTGTGAGGTATTCAGAATATTTTGTCGTAGTAGACTCAATATTGTCTCGAACCTTACAACCTACATTAATAAAATAATCATTAATATGATTTACAACATTTTCGCAACCATGTATAGTTTCATTGCTATGTGTAAAAGAAGATGGAACTTTAGTTTTTCCTTTATTCGGATCAATTACATCATTTATAACATTCCATGTTTTTTTAATATTACCATTTGTTCGATTGAAAAGATTTTCATATTACATCTTTTTGGCGATTTTGCACGTGCGTGCAAAAGCTTTTTTAAATTCTTTATACGTATTTTTGTTTTTTACAGTAGGGTGTTTTATGAACCTTTTATACAGTACATGCTTTCTTTTACTTGACCTTAGTAACCCAAAACTCATCCAGGGCTGCTTGAATTTGTCATACTGTTTTGATGACTTTACAGTTTTTTAAGGTGTTTGTTATATAGAAACTTAAAATTATCCAGAAAATCATTATAAGCGATTTCTGGATCAGTCGCTTCATATACTCCAAGCCACTCTGCACTTAATAAATCACTATTTTTAGTTTCATAATATTTCTATTGTTAACTATATACGTGTCACATGAGACTGAGGTGCCTTTATTCATGTGCGTGTTTACGTGGGAAGACGAAGCAGAGTGAGTTATTTGATATACTGGTAAATGGTCGGAAATGTCCGAGATTAGTATACCAGATAGAACTTTTTCGGAAATTGTATTTGAAAATATGTTGTCAATTAGTGTTACTGACTGATCTTGTATTCTAGTTGGTCTAGATATAGATGGATAAAACGAGTGAGACATCATTATTTCAATAATTTCAAATATATTGCGCAGAGCCATATATATAAAGAGTTACCGCCCGTATTCTTAAACCGGACTTTAGTCGTAGTTCGAAGTTCGACTTGAAAAAGTCGTAGTTCGAGCTATTACTTCAAATTCGATTCAAAAACGAAGTAGTCGAAGTTTGCAGTTCGACTTAATGAAGTCGAGCTTTTAGTCGAGTTGCACACGTCTGGGTAACAAAGGCTAAACATTGGCCAATGACAAGAGAGTATTTGAGGAGCAGACGAAATTTTGCGCATTGATATCACTTTCCATTTTCTTACAAAACTTTTTACGCATTAAGACTATATACATGAAAAATAATTTTGTTGACACGCTGACTGCTAAATTTCAGTTATTTAGGCAGTATCGAGCCGTTCCTTTTAAGAATACTCATATTCCAATAATCCAAAAAGATTGAAATTGGCAAGGGTTTTCCAAGAAGTGGTATTCCACTTGGTTTGGAGAAACGGCAGTAATCAAGAAGTGGATATTGCAAATTTTCAGATAAGAAGAATCTAATTACTACAATGCAAAATTAATTAATTAGTTTGGAAGATTTTTCTTATTCTAATTTGACTAATTGTACAGTATGTGTTGACTAAAATTTACTTACAGAATAATTAGCTGCCATAAGCCTTGGAAACTTTCCGCAAGTAAAACAGATAAGTGGTTGTGAGAAAGATCCCTATACAAAAATAATATTTATACCATAAATAAAACTTATTTTCTTCACTGATTCATTCATTATCGTTAGTTAGGTTTAAGTACAAAATAATTTTTTTTCCTGATGTCAGAAAATATATAATGTAACTGAAAAATAAATAATTTTGAGTTTATAATCATTTAATATCAAATTATTATTTATTATTTACTGATTACTGATTACAGATTACTATTACTATCATTGTCATTGTCAAATATCTATTTGATCTGCATATCACGTGACTTTAATCCCATGTCGTAACTCTATATATATATATATATATATATAGGCAAAGAACATCAATTCCAAACCGCCCGGCGACATACCGAAACTTAATTAATTAATTTTAAACGATAAAGATGAGGAAATCTGTGAGAATGAGAAAAAGTCGCCCCAACCGAGACTCGAACTCGGACCGTCTGCTTGATATGCAGTTGCCCTAACCATTAGACCACTGGGGCTTTCATGGTATTGTTCAAACTCGATTGGATAGCGACTCTTTAACATTCTCGGCGTGGTATACGGCGGAACAGCACTAGTCCTCAGTTGTACACACGCGCAACAGAGATCAAATTGATACGCCCTCATCTTACAGTATTTTTATTCACGAGGCGGGATCTCCGAAGAGATACTTTTATATATATAAACACAGTAGGCAAAGAACATCAATTCCAAACCACCCGGCGACATACCGAAACTTAATTAGTTAATTTGAAACGATAAAGATGAGGAAATCTGTGAGAATGAGAAAAAGTCGCCCCAACCGAGACTCGAACTCGGACCGTCTGCTTGATATGCAGTTGCCCTAACCATTAGACCACTGGGGCTTTCATGGTATTGTTCAAACTCGGTTGGATAGCGACTCTTTAACATTCTCGGCGTGGTACGGCGGAACAGCACTAGTCCTCAGTTGTACACACGCGCAACAGAGATCAAATTGATACGCCCTCATCTTACAGTATTTTTATTCACGAGGCGGGATCTCCGAAGAGATACTTTTATATATAAACACAGTAGGCAAAGAACATCAATTGCAAACCGCCCGGCGACATACCGAAACTTAATTAATTAATTTGAAACGATAAAGATGAGGAAATCTGTGAGAGAGATTTAATAATAGGCCTAGCCTAGTCTAGGCCTATTATTAAGTATTAGTTTTAGGCCTAGCCTAGAGGTATGGTCTCTATCTAGGCTCTTGGCTAGCTAGGCCTAGTAGTAGTATTTCAATAATTACATTATTATAGGCCCCAATTAGATCTAGCCTAGGCCCTAGCATTATGTCTTATGCCTACTAGATAGGCACCTAGGCCTAGAAGCATAGAAGACTAGCCTAGGCGCTTGCCATAAATAAAGGTCTCTGTTTGGCTGAAATATGTTTATTGTTTGCTTCCCAATAAAATGTCGGTCATGCAAGCGGTATTTAAAACGATCTTTTATCGTACCACGATAGAATCGTTAGTTACCGGTACCGTCCTAGTGTGAACGGTTCTATTGTTTTTAACTTAAGCGTGTATCGTCATAGTTATCATCGTAGGCCTAGTAGTAACAGCAGTAGCAGTGGTGTATCCAGAATGTTGAAGTCGGGGGGGGGGGGGCGGCGATTTTTTTTTTTCGTACATAAGTTGGGGACCCCCTCATGAAACGTCACAAAATAAACATGAATAATTCATCAGTTAAATTTTCTTGTTCCGTGTGCACCCAAGCGTATAGCAACAAGAAGTGATTACACAACTGCGATACGATACTTTTACAGTAGGCCTAGGATTCTAACGCCCGTATTCTTAAACCGGACTTTAGTCGTAGTTCGAAGTTCGACTTGGAAAAGTCGTAGTTCGAGCTATTACTTCAAATTCGATTCAAAAACGAAGTAGTCGAAGTTTTCAGTTCGACTTAATGAAGTCGAGCTTTTAGTCGAGTTGCACACGTCTGGGTAACAAAGGCTATACATTGGCCAATGACAAGAGAGTATTTGAGGAGCAGACGAAATTTTGCGCATTGATATCACTTTCCATTTCTTACAACACTTTTTACGCATCAGGACTATATACATGAAAAATAATTTTAATCGTTAATTATTAGAACAATATCAGTATTAATTTAACAGTGAAGTATATTTGATTAACAACAAATAAAATCTTAAAAATATATTTAGGAACCATGGCGGTACGGTAACTTTTATATTTTCTAGGACCCAACAAAGTATGATCGCCACGAACCACGCACTTCATAGCGTGACAAGAAAGCGCTAGGCCCCCTAAACATTCCATCGCGTGGTGAATTGCCGCATCTCCCATTGTCGCTATGGCGTGACGTAGCTCAAGTCGGACTTGCGCGAAGAAAATAATGTAATTTGTATACAGTTGTAAATAAAGATGATTTTCATTATTATAATTTATACCAATGTATATTTAATTAAGCTAATATAAATATAGATATTTCATTCTTCAATATCTGGCCAATATAACAACTCAATGACTGTTACGTTTTTTATAAACATCGTTTAAAAACCATTTAGTCGACCATTTAGTCTGCCCCCTCCAGGACTAAAAAAATCGATCAAAATCCGTCTCGATTTAGTCGAGGTTGGCCTGATTTAGTCGGTGATTTAGTTGAAGTTCGGTTTATGAATTAAAATGACGTCATTTTTTTAGTTTTAGCTCGAACTACGACTAAGGTCCGGTTTAAGAATACGGGCGTAAGTCAATTCACGTGATTGCCTTCGCGCACTCTTCTTCATACACACACACCACTATGCAAAATGTGTCGAGTCGAGGCTAATCGACAGCTAGGCAAGACATTACACTAAAGCCCCTTTCTCACAGATGTGCCTGCAATATACCGGTACAGTGCTGGCGTCGTGCCGGTATCGTTACCGGCATATAACCATTCTCATCGGACTATCGTGCCGGAAATATAACCGGTATATACCGGCTTTCTGTGAGAAAGGAGTCGGGCATATTCGGCCAATAAAAAGTCTCTGACAAAATAATTATTGAGGGCGTCCTTTAATGTTATTATTTTTGTCTAGCGATGATATGGCGGCGAATGTCAAGTTACAGATTATTATCTTCCTTTATAGCATATTTATGCAATACATGCTATGTACAGTATATTGTGCATATATTATACAGGTATAGCAATTAATTTGTCGTCATCGGCAATCTGTAAAACACCTTAGAAGGCTGTAGGCCTACAATTTACAAGGCGACGAAAGGTCAGGCACCAACAAACAAAGAGCTAAATGGCCTAGCCTAGCGGCCTATAGATTATGCTACAAATTTCTTCTTGTCCCCTTATTTTAAGCAGCTCTCTTATCTCATTATCCCTCCAGTTCGACATTATTATTGTTAATTGAATTGAATAGGCGCCAAAGTGATACACTTGACCGCGCAATGTGTAAAAGCCTCGACGGGGAACCCCGGAATATAACGGCGATACGTTCTCACAGAATGCCCGTCTTGCTGGCATTGCGGGGAATATTACTAGGTCTAAAGCAGGTCATGTCGATGCCGGCATGGTGCCGACATGATGCCAAGATGACCCGTTCTCACAGAAAACCATACCGGCATGGTAATGTAATTCATTGGACATAGCCCAAAGAAAGCTTAGACCCACAAGAATAAAGAATGTGTAGGCTATAATTTGTGTAGGCCTACTGTATTTTTTTAATTCTGCTATTTTATTATCAAACAATATGCATGTAATCAAAGGAACTGCGCGTATATGAACACATGAGATGGGAAGGTTAGACCCACGAGAATAAAAAATGTATTTTTGTGTAATGTTTATTGTTTAATTTTGCTGACTCTAACACACACGTCACACACACCAACACAGCTACTACTAGAATAGACATGGGTTTAGAGAATAGTAATTAGGTCTAATAGTATCAATAGAAACTATAATTTTAACACGTAATTCTTTAGTAATAAATTATATTAAACACACCATAAACTAAAGGCTGATTATTTCGACAATCCACACAAAACGCCGCTATTCTATTATGAAATCGCACGCGGCAACCACAGCGGAGATAGGCCTAGAATCGTACCGCACTTGTGTAAACTACTGTAATCACTTCTTGTTGCTATACGCTTGGGTGCACTCGGAACAAGAAAATTTAACTGATGAATTATTCATGTTTATTTTGTGACGTTTCATGAGGGGGTCCCCAACTTATGTACGAAAAAAAAAATCGCGGCCGGGAATTGCCAATTTGCCGACTAAATCAGTGTCATTACCTACGCCATTTTTGGTTTAAATAATTACATATAATTACGTTTTTTAGTAATTTATTTTATATATCACCATTGGAAATATCAATAAAACATGTTATTAAATGCTTATGAAATATATAAAGTTGTTTAGGCCTAATTAACGGAATTCGGACAAATTCATTGCTCTAACTTTGTGTAGTACGGTACCGATCAGAGAGCCATGTGACTTTATGGTAAACGCGCAAGAGAAACATTCCGCTGCCGGTGATTTGCATTCACCAATCAAATCAACCAGAATCCAAAATCATTCAACCGTGAGTAATGCCAATCACGGGAAAGCCCAGCTTTGATTGGCTTACGATGACATCATATCACAATAATGGTGGTTTTGTAGTTGAACCTCGCGGAATATTCTGTTCTAAAAATGAAATACATGGATTTTTGTTATGGTATGTTTGCCTTTTCTGTAAAAAATGTGAATAATAAAGGCCTCATATCGAGAAAAAACCGGGGCTTTTGGCAAATATATTTAAAGCCCGGCGCACACTAGAGCTTCCGGCTGAGCCAACTGCCACGAGTAACACTTGCCTCACAGTGTGCGCCGGGGATTTCGTGAGGAATCGGCCACGCGTGCCGCTGAGGAAAATATCTATCGTGTTTAATATTTTTTGGCACGCGTGCCATTTTCCTCAAGTGTGCGCCGAACGTGAGCTTCCTGCTCACTAAAAAATTCCACTGCGCATGACATGACGTTCTGATTTATTATGATATTTCAGCGCGTGCTGAATAGCGTAGTAAGTAATTATCCAATCAGAAAATCGCGTACTGAAGGCGTTTAGTGTGCGTCCGATAGAACGCGAACATAGTTTGCGGCAATTTTTTTAGTGAGCCAAGTGTTACTCGTGCCAGTTGGCTCAGCCGAAAGCTCTAGTGTGCGCCGGGCTTAAGGGAAAAAGCACATGGCATGTGGAACTATATAATCTTAGCGTAGGAAGACATACAAATCCCAGGTCATGAGAGGCTCAACTACAAAAACAATCTAGCGCGTACGGCCGTACGTGCTAGATAGATGATAAGATATTTTAACCACATTTTTTACGTGGTTGGTTAGATGTAATGAAAATTAAAAATAGTTGATCTGAAGGGAATGATATGATTATGTAAATAAACAAACACTCAAAAGAATTATGTTTACAGTTCAACTATTGTCAGAATAATAGTTTATTCTTATTTGCCTAACTTTATTTTCCCCGGCACTTTTGTTTGCCGACGGACGCGATGATGTGCCGACGGACACAAAATCAGGGGAGGGGGAGGAGAGATACGCCACTGGATAGTACGCCACTGAGCAGTAGCCTAGTAAGCTAAGCAAGTTTAATAAATCCGGTCACATGTTTCGTCCTGATTCTCCTATTTTATACTTTGTCAAATTCACGCTGGATACGGTATACATTTTGACTAGGCCTGGGCTAGCCTAGGCCTAGGCCTATTCCTATTTATTATTGAAACTTACAATGATTTTAGTTGGTGCAGTCCTGAGAAGTCACCCCGATTAACTGCAGAGACCTCATTAAAAGACATATTTCTATATATTATAAACAAGACAAGAAGTATGTTAAAAGGATACTGTTAAAATTAGTTGTCAGTAGATACACGCCTAGCCTAAGATAACGGCCTAAGCTGGTCTAATAGGCTATAGGCCTAGACATAACCTAGGCCTAGGCCTTAAATAGAAAGTTCTTGTAACATCTGGACATAATTATACGCCGGTACTGCCTAGCTAGGCCAGCCAGGCATAGCCTAGGCCAGCCAGGCATAGCCTAGGCTAGGCCTGTGTAAATAATTCATAAGCCTATAACTTACATAGAAGTAGTAAATGGTGGTCCAACATCAGCTAAATTTGACGGAATCATCATAAGTTTGTGGCAAGAAATTGTACTAATATTGAAATCGAAGGCACAAATACAATTTATCGGACAAAACTCAGGAGACGACAGTTCTGTACTTAAAACGAAAGCATTTGTAAGTGAAAATACAACCATAAAAAATGTTAATACATACATGATTATTAAACTAAAAACGAATGCACAACATTTTCAAGAATTTGTTAGCATTTACGAATAAAAATAGCGTGCTTGTTTAGCGCGTGCTATACGTTCTACGATGCGCGCCTGCGTGAAATTTGCTTAGAGGGAATGCCCGCGCACACTAGAACCAAAGAACTCCTGGGGCGGATTGCTATAAGCGGTCTATCGCCCGTATTCTTAAACCGGACTTTAGTCGTAGTTCGAGCTAAAACTAAAAAAATGACGTCATTTTAATTCATAAACCGAACTTCAACTAAATCACCGACTAATACCCCTTTCACACCAAAAGCAAAACTCCGGAGACACTCCGGAGACACCCCGGAGTTGACGCCCCGCTGTTTGGTGTGAAAGGTAAAATCAAGCAACTCCGGAGTTTAAAACTGCGGGGTTGAACAGCTGAACATTCTCCGGAGAGCGAACTGCGGGGACACCCCGGTGTTTTGGTGTGAAAGGTACCAACATCAAACTCCGGAGTGTTTCGGGTCAAAAGGTCATCCTCACACGATCACTCATTGCTTTAGTTTTATTTAAATACTTTAAATATTTGTACAAAATATATAGCGGGTTTAAAAAATAATAAGTAGTATAAATAAAATATTATATTACTTCTGAGACTTTTGAAAGTAATTATTAAATTAAAAATATTGTTAATTAAAATTATTCTAATGATCGTTGCGATGTAAACAAACAAAATAGAGGGCGACATTTACAATTTTATTTTATAAACTCCGGAGTTGCTAGGTTGGTGTGAAAGGGGTATCTCCAGAGTTTCTCGACGTTTTGAATGGTCATAAACCCCGGGGTGTCTCCGGAGACACTCCGGAGTTTTGGTGTGAAAGGGGTATAAATCAGGCCAACCTCGACTAAATCGAGACGGATTTTGATCGATTTTTTTAGTCCTGGAGGGGGCAGGCTAAATGGTCGACTAAATGGTTTTTAAACGATGTTTATAAAAAACGTAACAGTCATTGAGTTGTTATATTGGCCAGATATTGAAGAATGAAATATCTATATTTATATTAGCTTAATTAAATATACATTGGTATAAGTTATAATAATGAAAATCATCTTTATTTACAACTGTATACAAATTACATTATTTTCTTCGCGCAAGTCCGACTTGAGCTACGTCACGCCATAGCGACAATGGGAGATGCGGCAATTCACCACGCGATGGAATGTTTAGGGGGCCTAGCGCTTTCTTGTCACGCTATGAAGTGCGTGGTTCGTGGCGATCATACTTTGTTGGGGGCCTAGAAAATATAAAAGTTACCGTACCGCCATGGTTCCTAAATATATTTTGAAGATTTTATTTGTTGTTAATCAAAAGTACTTCACTGTTAAATTAATACTGATCTTGTTCTAATAATTAACGATTCAAATTATTTTTCATGTATAGTCCTGATGCGTAAAAAGTGTTGTAAGAAATGGAAAGTGATATCAATGCGCAAAATTTCGTCTGCTCCTCAAATACTCTCTTGTCATTGGCCAATGTATAGCCTTTGTTACCCAGACGTGTGCAACTCGACTAAAAGCTCGACTTCATTAAGTCGAACTGCAAACTTCGACTACTTCGTTTTTGAATCGAATTTGAAGTAATAGCTCGAACTACGACTTTTTCAAGTCGAATTTCGAACTACGACTAACGCCCGTATTCTTAAACCGGACTTTAGTCGTAGTTCGAAGTTCGACTTGGAAAAGTCGTAGTTCGAGCTATTACTTCAAATTCGATTCAAAAACGAAGTAGTCGAAGTTTGCAGTTCGACTTAATGAAGTCGAGCTTTTAGTCGAGTTGCACACGTCTGGGTAACAAAGGCTATACATTGGCCAATGACAAGAGAGTATTTGAGGAGCAGACGAAATTTTGCGCATTGATATCACTTTCCATTTCTTACAACACTTTTTACGCATCAGGACTATATACATGAAAAATAATTTTAATCGTTAATTATTAGAACAATATCAGTATTAATTTAACAGTGAAGTATATTTGATTAACAACAAATAAAATCTTAAAAATATATTTAGGAACCATGGCGGTACGGTAACTTTTATATTTTCTAGGCCCCCAACAAAGTATGATCGCCACGAACCACGCACTTCATAGCGTGACAAGAAAGCGCTAGGCCCCCTAAACATTCCATCGCGTGGTGAATTGCCGCATCTCCCATTGTCGCTATGGCGTGACGTAGCTCAAGTCGGACTTGCGCGAAGAAAATAATGTAATTTGTATACAGTTGTAAATAAAGATGATTTTCATTATTATAATTTATACCAATGTATATTTAATTAAGCTAATATAAATATAGATATTTCATTCTTCAATATCTGGCCAATATAACAACTCAATGACTGTTACGTTTTTTATAAACATCGTTTAAAAACCATTTAGTCGACCATTTAGTCTGCCCCCTCCAGGACTAAAAAAATCGATCAAAATCCGTCTCGATTTAGTCGAGGTTGGCCTGATTTAGTCGGTGATTTAGTTGAAGTTCGGTTTATGAATTAAAATGACGTCATTTTTTTAGTTTTAGCTCGAACTACGACTAAAGTCCGGTTTAAGAATACGGGCGTAAATTCCGGTTTAAGAATACGGGTGATAGACTCTTTTCTCATACGTTTTTGGGTCCAGCAGGTTAGACCTATAAATTAGTCGAGAGGTGTGATGTGCCGAAGGCTAGAGGGCGTACTCCAGACTGAAAAGTGATTTCAACAGGAGGCCGTAAATGTGTTCAAACACATTATTTAATATAAAAAATAATAATCTAATATTATACAGACATTGCCTGCTTAGACATCCAAGAGAATGATATTTTGTTTGAGGGAATATATATTTCCCGAAGTGCTAGCTGATAGAAATATATTTCTCAAAAACATCATTCCCAAGGGGTTTTTAAAATCTTAAAAGGCGATATCTAGTATATAATACCCTTTTTACACTATCGACTGAGAGAGGAACACGAGTTGAACTCGGAGGCAATTTCCATTTACACTAGCCAAAAAAACTGCGAGATGAACTTGAGTTGCGCCCATTTACACTACATCGATCACCCCGGTGCTGTCAATCAAATTACTATTGCAAGCGCACACGTGGAACTTAACTGACTATGGTTTAAACGTTTAACACTGGAACATATCGACAAATCTCATATAAAAACATAATAATCCGAATTTACACACAATTTATTTAATTTTGAATATAGTCCAGTGTTATATTTTCTTTGTGGCTATTAAGATTATCATTTATTATTTTAAAAATTAGGGCCTAACAATTATTTTTCTTTTTAAAATGACTACATTTCCGCCTTGTAGACTGCACGTACATTAAATAGGCCCTAAATTGTTAGGTTGCCGTAAAAATAGGGTAGGTACGGTAAGTATTTAAAATAAAAAATGTATTTGTTAATTAGCATAACAATCAATGAAGGAAAATTATTATATGGTACTTTTTCTGTTCCTAAAAAAGATATCATTTTCATCCATTGAGACGTCAGTATTATATATATTTCTCTCTCTTTCAATAATTAAGCCTACATAGAATCGGTCACACAATATTACATTATTTTAGGCTTTCTGGTAAGGTAGAATGCACACGAACATTTCAATATTTTCAGCAGAAAAGAAAAGTCATAAATTTGTTTGTGCCTTTAAAAGAAAATAACGAACAGCACAACATATCGTACAATTATTGTTTTAAGCAAAAAAGGTGTATTTTAAGCAAAAAAACCTATTTTGTTTGCATAATATATTGTATTTCTGTGACAACATGTTAAATTTTCACGTCAATGACCTTTAACAGCTCGGTGTTGAACCACAAAAACCGTTTACACTTCGTGTCTCCGATGTAGATTCGACTACACCGGAGAATGTACACCGGAAAACATTCAGCTTCGTTTCACCCCGGGGAGAGCACACCGGGGTGGTCGGATTTTCCCATTTACACCAGTCAATAAAAACCACAACACCGGAGTTTAACGGCCCGGTGTACTAACAACTGCGGGGTTACACCGCTGTTACGGTGATAGTGTAAAAGGGGTATTATATAGCCAACAACAAGTTGAATATCTACTGCTGAGTCAGGTGTAGCTAGGCCTCCTTTAATGTAATATTAAGCCTGCCTAGTTAGGCGTTCCGAAGAATAATATACAGATAATTACTAATTACGCCCTCTAGCCTTCGGCACATCACACCTCTCGACTAATTTATAGGTCTAACCTGCTGGACCCAAAAACGTATGTGAAAAGAGTCTATGAGGGCTCACGGTTGAACGATTTTGGATTCTCGCCCTTTAATTGGTTGCCGCAAATCAACAGACTGCGGAAGAATTTTTACGTCACGTGTTGTCTCTGTTGAGTGGAGTTGTGGCTTGGTGGTTATGATGCTTGGCTACCACTCCAAGGGTCCTGAGTTCAAGTCCCGTCACATGTCAGGATTTTTTCTAAGGACCAAATTACAACTCCCCTCCCAAAGACTTGTAATAAGACTTTGTTTATGTAGAGCATCTTGTGTATATGTTTGTCTTGTAAAACTCTGAGGGTTCCTAATGATCAGCATTAGCTGGATGGATCACCCTCATTAAATATGGTTTAAAAAAAAAAAAAAAAAATGATTCCTTGGCAATAAAATATTCACTTAGGCCTAGGTCGTTTAAATTTAAAGAAGATTTCCATCAATAAGCCTACATTAATGATAATACTATTAATTTTATTATCAGGTAGGCCTAGGCCGAATAAATAATAATTCGTTTTCTTCGAGGAGCCGAATCACCGGATGTATTAACCAATAACAAACGGTCTTTCATCACATCTAGGGAGGGCTAACAACAAATGAGGGCACTATGTCTGCATAGTTTAAATAGTTTAGTTGATTAATTTCTTCAAGAAAGTTACGTGGCGTGACGTGTAAAACGTTGTCTTGTGATGGTGTGGACAAATCATCCCGAGTTGATGACTCAGTAGATGACTTTTGTTTATTTATTGCCAAACACGAGTGTTGCCACACGAAAATTACAGTCAATATCATCGTACTCGAGAATTTGCTGGATTTTATATGTTTAATGACAGGGACACGTCAATTCATCGTACTCGAGGATATATACGATTTACGATCCTCGCAGCGGTAGTCATGTGATGCAGTTTCAACCAATCACGTTCACGTATTTACATAGGCTATGTAATTTTATACATTAAAGAACACATAAATTACAACACATTTTCTTTTCAAAGTACATTTTGTTAATCGCAATGGAATGAATAATTTATTGGTAGTTTTTGGAATTTTGTATACAAGGATGATATAGAATACGTTCGCGTTATTTTATATGCTTCATGCGCTGCGTTGCATATTGTTCTCACGCAAATAGGCTCAAGACAGGCGTATAGTAGTGCGTACTGCGTAGGGCATATCTGATTGGTCTGTTTCAGCCGCCATCTTGTTGGTTCCCTCTCCATGGAGAATCACTTTTGAACTGAGATAACATTGGAGTTTACTATCTACCCTTCGGCTATATAAAATCTCTATATTCTAAAGATTAACTTTAACTTTAAATTAACAATTTCAGTCATTTTTAGAGCAATATGAAAATTCAAATATACAAATTGCATATTTTATTATTAATTACTTAAAACTACGGTCGTAAGAAAGTAAACTTTCCGTAGTCCGATTTAGATGAAATTTAAAAAAGATGTTCAGCAATATCTTGTTATTGTCAATTAATCCTCGACGCAAACATTTGAACAATTCACTCATAGTGCACCACCCACGACCACCAGAAAGTGAATAAATAAACTGTATTAACATGGCCACCTATAGCTATACATCTTCCGTTCTGTTTACTATGGATCTACCTCTTAAAATGTTTGTAGACATTTGTAGGCCTATGTTCATATATCTTCTCGCAGCCCTCACTTGTAATTTGCAATTTCTAGTATAGATTTGATTTCCACGAGTGTTGAACTAATTTTATAACTACAGTATGCCTATAGGCACCTACATTAAATCACAAATGAAAGATTTTGTTTAACATCAACCGAGACAGCTGGTTCTTAACCAATATTGATGGATGAGCTAAAAGTTTCATCTTGAAGGCTCTTTATGGGAAAAAACATCAAGAGATAGACTATCGTATTAAAAAGGAAAATCTTAAAAATAAAAGATTTGTGTTGTTATAAGTATTACTATTATATAAAGACATAAAACATCACCATAATCGTCAAGTCAAAATGAAACTAACAATATATGCCCCCACATCACATTCATCAATTGTTCAAGATTATTTAAAGGCTCTAATATCAAATGTAGAACTAACAGTGAGAACAACACCGTAAAACTTCGTCAAGAAGCCCATCTCGAAACCACCTCTGTGGCTTTCAAAAATAATCTAAAAAAGAAGCTCATATTTCAAGATAGATTGTATCTGAAATACGGTATCAATTAATGACAATCAAGCTTCATATATTTATTCTTTATTGTTTTCAAAATGGTACTTCGATTGCATCTTGTATCTTCTTCTTGTCTGCTTTGTTGACAAAAATGTAGAATTTAAATCAAAATCAAATCAAATTACTTTATTTCCTCCTCAATAGAAAAATATTTTGAGTGTATTTCATAGTATAGTACATACTAATCATTTGGTTAAAAGAAATTAAATTATCTAAGAATAATATAACAATAAAAATAAAAATAAAGAATAATATAAAACACTTTACTTTAAAATATGAAATAGAAAATAAAACTATACATAAAAAACCTCATAATTGTATACAGATAAATAAAAGTCACACATTATACATCCTTCTATAGTCTGATGGAATACGGTACAAATTAATTAAAATATCTCTTTGTTCGACTATTGCAAGACCTCAGAAAGTTAATAGTATTTGTTCAAAGGATGATTTAAATTGTAACTTAGCCTTAGTGACTATTTCCCACCATAACAGGCCAACACTTTAAATAAGGAAATAAATGACTCCTTATAAAATGCAATTGAGAAAATTGCATATTCGAAAATTGAAGTTTAACCAAATTTAATCAAATTAGAAAGCATCTAAGTGGAATAATTATCATTGCAGTCTCCTTTTCATTTATTATTATTAATGTAGATTTATTAGGTTTACTCTATTAATTATTAATGAGAAATCTGGCGTATTGTTAACCATACAGGTGTTTCTGTTTCCGTTTGTTTAAATGGAAATAATTATGTAAGGGCTATCTAAAGCAATTCACATTCGGTTCACTTATTCCTAAAGATTTCTAACAACTCTGCGGGATTAATCTAAATACCGTTATTGCCGTTCGCTCTAAATTATAATACTGTGTATGCAAAAACAAAATAAAAGAAACACTAACTGATTGATTTAAAAGAAATGTATTTATTCAAAATGAATATTAGTATACAAAAATATGAAATAAAGATGAATGAATCTCACAAAAGACAGGGAACAACAAGTTTGCTCTAAATGTATTGTATACAACAAATTAGCCTCAATGACGTTTCCCAATAAAATACCGAAGATCATCGAGCCTTTACATTTGAATCAAACGTGTTCAGAGAGGTAAATTGATAGCGATGATAAAGGTAATGTTTTGTAAGTTTAATGGAAGACCTCTAATAGCAAAATGTTCAATATTTTCCATATTCATTGAAATTAATAAACATAATAATTTAGTTAGACCTTTTATTAATTATATTAATAGGTGTATATTTTTATTGTGCGATCCGCAGCTTGCAATTCACAATGAAACGTGCGTGTTTTCAGCTGTTTTATGACTACTTATATAGGATAGGTGTATTTCACGATTATTAGGTATAGGGTATTAGATAATAGTATAAATTCACTTTAAAATAGTAAAAATTACACATACCATACCACCCAAAACCTCGGTGTATTAATAATGTTAACGCTTTTCCTTTGCAGAAATATTCCACAAATTACCACAACAGGAGGATTACCAAATGGATAAGATCCTATCTTTACAGGAAGCAGCACACATTCTGGTCTATTATGTTCCACAAGGTAGCATTGTTTTTCTTTACTACGTTAACGACATGCCTATCAGTGTAAATTGTAAGCTTGTGCTTTATGCAGATGATTGATACTTTGCTAATGTGAAGTAAAAATCCGATCTTATTAGCCTGCTGAGCAAAGAACTCGAGCCATATTACAATTATTGGTTGGTTGATAATGCATTAAAAATTCACTAAGGTAAAAATGTAATTAATTTGAAACAAATAAAAATTAAAACAAGCCAATGACTTTATTGTAACGGAAATGTTATTAAGCAATCAATATATTACATATAATAATATGTTTTTCATTTGATCACCCATTAAATAATAACATTGTTATTTAAACAAATGGTGCAAAACAAAATATTTTGTATAGACAAAAAAGCATCGTTTCTAATGATTACGCTAGAAAACTGCTATATTTTCATCATGTATTTCTGCAAGTTAAAATAGTTGTTTAAAACCATGTAACATAACATGGACAATTGAACCAGTAACATTTTGGGAATTTATGTAGGCTACAATAAATATAAATGTAATGCAATGAACTGGGACAATAAAATTGTTAACCTAGAAAATGTATTAAAATTGTGGGAGAAAAGAAACCTCACATTCTTTGGTAAAATTACAATCATTAAGACACTTGCCATTTCAAAAATTGTACATAATGCAAGTATACTAAATGTTCCACACTACGTCTATCCCAAAGTAGAAAACTTTATATATAGTTTTCTTTGGGGAAAGAAAAAAGAAAAAATTAAAAGAACAACAATCATCAAGCAAGTGTGTGAAGGTGGTCTTAATATGATTAATGTTAAGTCAATGGTAAAATCTCTAAAGTTAAGTTGGGTCAAAATACATCAAAAAAGTCCTGACCCAAGTAAATGGAAGTGCATACCACTCTACTTAATTTAAAAGAACACATAGTTTTAAGAGGTTTATCAGACTTCTATGTAGAAATGTTAAAAGATGTGGTGAACATCAAAAATATTATAGGTCGACATCCAATAAATGTAGCAGAAATTAAAAACAACAATTGTGGGAAAATAGGTATATTACAACTAATGGAAAATCGAAACATGGTTACATTCTGGATATAAAGTAATTAATGATATTATAGTAAATAACAGAATAATAGCACCAGATGTACTAATACCCACTCTATCTAAGACAAAATGGTCTAATAGAATACATGGTGCTTATTCCATACCTATTGAATGGAAAGAATCTATAGCGAGAGACCAATACGATGATGAACAAGTGAACACAATTGGGAAATCCTTGTTCCGAAAAGAGAACAAAGGTCAATTTTATTACAGTATAGGCATTTTGTAAATTAAATAGCTACCAATTTCATTGCAGAGGCAAAATGGGAAGTAGTGTTCAATAATGCCGAACTAGATTGGTATGAAGTATGGACAAATAAAATACACAACTTTAAGCACATAAATAGAATTGGAGAATTTAATTTTAAATTACTACACAATATTTTACCTTGTTAAAAAAGGCTTAAAGATTGGAAAATAGTAAAACAATATATGTTACAGGTGTAACAAAGAAATTGAATGTGAATTACATATGCTAGTTGAATGTACAGCAAATGTATGGCTTAAATTTAATGACCTCATATTTAAGTGTTTTCCAACAGCATGTACTATCAATTGGTATAGTAATAACAGGTACACGAAACATAGTTGTAAATGAACTTATTTCATTATTCACAGTTTGCATTAACAAATCATGCATTTTGGAAAAATTAGAAAAAACGAAAAAACATAAAGTGATATGAAATTTGTTTGCATTTGAATTGAAATCCTTAATTACAAATGAATACGGATGTAATTTTATTAAAGCAGACAAAAAATGGGAAAATGTAAAAACATTTCAGAGAACTTACCTTGATTTTATTTCATTTTCTGTTTTAATATATGCAATATTTCCATTTATCTGTACAGTACAATTTTAAATATACAATATGTATAATGTATCACTAAATATTTTATCAATGGTTCTATTATAGCTTCATCTGTATAGAGTATATTTACCTTTATGCCAAATATGTAATTGTATCTATATTGTTTTTTTTAAGAATGACAGAATTATTTATACTATTATACATTGAAAATGAGAAGAAATTACAATAAAGGTGGGTGATTCAAATGAAAGATAAAAAAAATTCTGTTCAAACAAAATAATGTGAAGTTGAACGGCAATCCATTCTATTAAAATTCCTTTACATAAAATGTAATTTCCATCGAATATATTATATATATATATATATATATATATTTCTGGTTGTTTTACTTTATCGTTTTGATTTAGCTTTTTGATTATTTTATTTTGTATCTCCATTGAGATCCAGTTATAGATACCCACAGCATTGTTACTATTTTCAGTGATTGATTTACATATAATTTACACAGTGCTTCGCAACACAATTGATTAAAATATCATTCCCTCGGGGATGTCAAATATCATATTTTACCTCTAAGCAGGCAATATCTGTATTATATTATATGTGTGTGTTATATATCTAAATCCAAAGGCAAAATACTGAAAAAAATGATAATGCTGTGGGTATCAGTGACTGGATCTCAATGGAGATACAAAAAAAAATGCGAAAAGCTAAATCAAAACGATAAAGTAAAACAGCCAGAAAAGTTAGTATTATATATATATATATATCACGCCGAGAATGTTAATCAATCGCTATCCAATCGAGTTTAAACAATACCATGAAAGCCCCAGTGGTCTAATGATTAGGACATCCGCATATCAAGCAGAAGGTTCCGGGTTCGAGCCTCGGTTGGGGCATTTTCACAGCTTTCCTCGTTTCAAATTAATTAGTTAATTCAATTTCAGTATATCACCGGATGGTTTAGAATTTATTCTGTGCCTGTGATGTTGATATATATAAAAGTATCTCTTCTCAGATCCCGTTTCGTGAATAAAATACTGAAAGATGAGGGCGTATGAATTTGATCTCTGGTGCGCGTGTGTACAACTAAAGGGACTGTTCCGCCGTACCACGCCGAGAATGTTAAAGAGTTGCTATCCAATCGAATTTGAACAATACCATGAAAGTTCCAGTGGTCTAATGGTTAGGACATTATTGAGAAACGTATGCCCATTCTACAGTTCACAGAACGTCTCAGGACTGTTTTTTCCGGAATCACCCATTATTGCATTTCGTAGACCTCCCAACCTTCGTGATATATTAGTCAGATCTAAATTTAAGAGTGAAATTAACTCTTATGACAGCAAAAATTTTGGCAGTCACATTTGGTTGACTCTACTGAAAAAATTAAGAGTAACCAAACTGGCCGCATTTTCCGGATAAGACAATCAATTAATTGTCTAACCAAAAACGTCATTTATCTCATATACTGTAATATTTGTGGCAAACAGTACGTCGGAGAAACAAAAAACACTCTCCGTATGAGAATGACACAACACAGATCAGCTATCAAAACATTAAAGCTTGATCAACCTGTAGCCGAACATTTTAATTCAGCTGGTCACTCGATTGCAAATTTCAGAGTTATTGCAATAGACTACGATGTCAAATGGAGCGACAAAACTCGCAAAGACAAAAAAAACCACTGGTAATTACAACTTAAAACCACAAAACCTTTTTGGACTTAACATTAGAAACATATTCCCAGATCGGTAAAATTATTCCATTGACTACCAAAATTTAAGTTTCAATATTAACCACCCTTTAAGCTGTTTTTTAGTTTCATTCCAAAATTGTTTATATCTCTACCAAGCTCCCTTCTTTGTTTTCTACTCTTATTCACTCCACCCTGTCTCCTTTTTTGTATTTCATTTATTCCTGTCCACCCAGGCAGCACTTGCCAGTTCTTATACTATGACGTTATCCAAATTCCTTCACTTGCACTGATGAAGGGCTAGTGTCGCTTGAAAGCTCTGCTAACTTTTCTGGCTGTTTTACTTTATTGTTTTGATTTAGCTTTTCGCTTTTTTTTTTATCTCCATTGAGATCCAGCCATTGATACCCACAGCATTGTCATTTTTTTCAGATTTATATATATATATATACTGATAAAGGTCTAGAGTTGCCCGAAAGCTCTGCTAACTTTTCCTCAACCTAGATTCGAACCTGGAACCTTCTGCGTGATATACAAATTTCATGGTATTGTTCAAACCCGATTGGATAGCGATTCTATAAGATTCTCGGCGTGGTACGGTGAAACAGCACTAGTCCATCAAGTGTACGTACGCGCACCATCAAATTGATACATAATATATTTTTTTTAAAGTAGGCGTAAGTTGAAAGAAAGAAATCCATTTTGAATCACATTGATAGAATCGTCGATTTTTACCAATTGATCGTTTATGAAAAATGCAAATTTACGTAGGCCGAAATGAAATACGGGTCAATGATAATGTTGCCGTTGTCGTATACGGCAAATATATTTAGATATCTTAGAGTATGTGTCTATTATTTAAAATATATAATAATAATACTGTAAGATGAGGGCGTATCAATTTGATCTCTGGTGCGCGTGCGTACAACTGAGGACTAGTGCTGTAAGATGAGGGCGTATCAATTTGATCTCTGGGGCGCGTGCGTACAACTGAGGACTAGTGCTGTTCCGCCGTACCACGCCGAGAATGTTAAGGAGTCGCTATCCAATCGAGTTCGAACAATACCATGAAAGCCCCAGTGGTCTAATGGTTAGGACATTTGCATATCAAGCAGGTGGTCCGAGTTCGAGTCTCGGTTGGGGCGACTTTTTCTAATTCTCACAGATTTCCTCATCTTTATCGTTTCAAATTAATTAATTAAATTTCAGTATATCACCGGGCGGTTTAGAATTAATGTTCTTTTCCTGATTTGTTTATATATATAAAAGTATCTCTTCGGAGATCCCGCCTCGTGAATAAAAATACTGTAAGATGAGGGCGTATCAATTTAATCTTTGGTGCGCGTGCGTACAACTGAGGACTAGTGCTGTACCGCCGTACCACGCCGAGAATGTTAAAGAGTCGCTATCCAATCAAGTTTGAACAATACTATGAAAGCCCCAGTGGTCTAATGGTTAGGGCAACTGTATATCAAGCAGACGGTCCGAGTTCGAGTCTCGGCTGGGACGACAGATTTCCTCATCTTTATCGTTTCAAAATTAATTAATTAAATTTCAGTATATCACCGAGCGGTTTAGAATTAATGTTCTTTGCCTAATGTATATATATATATATATATATATATATATATATATATATATATATATATATATATATATATATATATATATATATATATATATATATATATATATATATTATATATAATAATTATTCCAATTATTACGAATATATTGAATAATTATTTCCCTTTTATCCACTCATGAATGTGTAGTATAGAAATAAAATAATTTCACCAAGTTAAAGTAAGATTGTACTTAATAAATATTATAACATTCACGAAATATTATGTGCTGTTAATAATATTAACTTTCTCGTCGCTTCAACGCTTATCAAAATTTGGTGACGGAAATTACGAAATAACATTTCTCAAAAACTGTTCGTGAATGCGATGTTCCATAATGCAATCGAATAATGCTTTGCGGAATTTTTAATGAGATGCAGTAGTAGAGTTATAGAAAAGCACCTGCCGACAATAGTGTTTCTAATGCGAATATCTGATTAGGGTTTCAATTATTCAGAATCGCTTTTATTATACTGTCACGATTGAATACTTACCGGAACTTAGAATCACTGTGAAGTTATAAGGTGCAGATGTTTTTCGATGTGTGCGTGTATAAATATCATCAGCGCCATTAACGCTGGTATATTTGTAACTTCGTCGTACTAAAATGATGTACGAACATTGCATCATCTGAAACGTAAGTATTATATAATTTGTTTTATTTTGTAGACGTAGAATTTAACTTGATGTTAAGTATCAGTGAGGAGATTAATGTCATGTTCTCCTTAAAACGTTGGAAAAAGTGTTCTCAGATACTCTTTCGTATGCATACCGAACCTAAATGTTAATATCAGGTTTTTAGTGCTCGGGTGGTAAAGCCATGGGCATACAACAGCACTTTGAATAAAGTTGCTATGAAAAATGAATAAGTAAATAAATAAAACATTTAACCATCGAAAAAAATAAAAATTTAATTCCTGTTCATTGTATTTTAATCACATTAGAACATTAATTATGAATAGGATGGTAAAAATGTTAAAAATATATATGCCTAAGTAATATTATAATGGCGTTATTAATTACAGTAACAATGGTATTTTTTAATATATGCCTAAAATGATTTGGTATTATTTATCTATTCTAGAATATACAACACAAAGTATTGTCAAGTTTAGGCCTAAATGTTGTACATTTTAGGCGATCTGGTCTAAGATCAGGCACGTTTCAATAATTATTCAATTATGTCTACAATGATATATAACTAATATAACTCAATAAAGTTGAAAGAAAATTTCATTTTCCAAATGTTTCAAATCATCTGGTACCTAAATATAAATGAATGATGACAATTATTTGTTCATAGTCATCGTAAAATCCCGAAAAGAAGCCACTGGACTTTTTTTTTTCTTTAGTACTCTTGGGTGGGCTTCTTTTTTCAAGATGGATTGTTTTCGAGATGGGTTTCTTTTCGAGATTCCTTTTGCAAACTAAACTAAATTTATTTTGGAAATGAATGCTACAAATTAAATTTGTTGTCAAATTACTGGTACTTGTTCATAATATATACTTTAATAATAATCGTGACTATTTCCGAAACAAAACGTTGATTTGATATTGAAATAAAGTATAATTAAATCACATAATATCATCATTCCTTAAAGTCATATTTCATCGGTCTTTAAATATTTCTGGAGCATGTGGGAGCAACTTTATACCTATTTTGTACAGACCAATATTAATTAATTTTAACTCATTCAAACATAGTCTAAAGAAATATTTTACTAATCTATTTTAATATAGGCCTATTTTTAAATACTTTGTTTGAAATTCGCTAAATTTCTATTTGTAATTTAATGTTTTTTTTTTCTAAATATTTGCTATCTTAATTTTATTTAAGTATTCTTTGAGGAGGGCTTCTCGACTGTTATTGTTGGTATTTCTTCCTCATTGACTTACCCTTTACTTTCTCTGTTTTCATGTTAAGAATATAGCAAAGGTATGATATGATACTTTTAAAAAATGAATAAAAAATGTCATCTTTAGTTTTATAGTGTAATTGTTTTAAAAGGAAACAATGGGGATATAACATTAGTTTGAATGAATTTTAAATCTAAAACTCATCGCGTTTTTCAAAGTTGATCTCTTATTATCTGGTAAAAAATATGAAATTATATATCTTGTATTTTGAATATTCTTCATCCTAATTATAAATGTATTATAGAGAATACACATATTATTTACTTTTAGAAACCTGAAACCTCAAATTCAACTTTAACAATGTTTCTTTCATAATAGTACAAGTAAAAATGTAGAAATATTTGAGTACAAACATGAAAGATGAGGAAGCCTATTTAATGTCTACCACAGAGTAAAGTGAATTTAATCTTCTAACCAAAACTAAACTCAATCCATTTTATGTTATTTATCAAGATAAAAGGCATTTAGTATTTTAACATAAAGCAACTTTCAAAGTAAATAACGTTATTTGTTTCTTTCTATCTGTTTTAAAACTTTGATATTGTTATCTTGATATATTATTTATTATATAATAAATATATTAATATTTTTTTAAATAATAATTTTATTAATCCTTTTATTCATGTAATTTTTTATGAATTTATAGAATAAAATGTGTAATATTGATGTATTTTATTTATTTTAATAATAATGTGTTTTTATGTAAAGCAATTAAATTCAGACATTGGCGGCTGATTACTACTTTTATACCGAAATAGATTTTTTAAAAACAAGGCCAACAGCCATAAGTCGCGTGCTAAAACGCATAGTGATACCGGACCGACAGACAGACCGACAGACCGACATAGTGAACTATAGAGTTCTAAAACGTCAGAAAAATACTCAACCGTGTGACAATTTCGAGTGCATCACGATAAGGGTAAAGTGAACAAGACTAAAATTGAACAAATAAGTGAACAAAAACCGGAAGATGTTGGACAATGAATCAACTGGTTGATTAAAATGCAGGTGAAATTGAATTCTTTAGACAATAGATCACAATTTCATTTGAATTGTAATTAAACAATGCAGGTGAGCAGTGGAATATTGCTTAAAGCTTTAACAGGCTATCGAAGCAGTAGAGCGTGACATTGATAAGAATGATACATCGTACTATTTAAGTATTTGAAACCAACAACAAGAAGGGGAACACTGTTTAACGTTAGCCCTGCGACCAACACTGTGAACCATTGACGTTTTGTTCGTTCGGCTCGCGTCAATCAGTGCATACCTTTACAACTACGAATGAGTTATTCTTGTTTTTCTTACTCAAGTATAGTACAGACATATACAAACTTATAAAAGTAGATGTTAATTTGTCATTTTAACGAATGAACATAGGTGACATTTATGATTGAAGATAAAAAAAGATATCGGTTAAAAGGATTGATGCATGCCATTCCATGACCTGAATTGTGTCTATTCTAGCAAATATACCCGCCCTCGGAAATTGTAGAAAGAAGGGTGCGTCAAGGATGCCCTGCTAGTTAACATCAGAGGCACAAAAAGCACACGGTTTAGGTCCTTCAATTAAATGAGAAAGAATTAAATTTTTTTTACGTAGCGAAACAATAAAATACTCCAGGAACAAGACCGGGGCTACTCGAAAAATGAAAGTGATTTAATAAATGAAATCTCCATATAGAGCAACTCGTAATGACAACACAAAGGAACTTAAACATAGAATAAACGAGGCGCGTAATAAGCTTAATGATATATATCACAATAAATTTCAGGGAATTGTCATTCGCTCTAGAGCCAGATGGGTCGAAGATGGTGAAAAGAGCACCAAGTATTTTTTTTAATTTGGAGAAAAGGAACCGGATAATAATATCTCCTGACTAAAAACTAAGTCAAATAATTTGGTGTCTAATAATGAAAGTATCCTAAAGGAAATTAGAGATTTCTACCAAACACTATTATACTCGTGATTCGACCTGTATACCACTCATTTTCATATATGCGCTTCCAGAATTTGACAGAGAGGATATTGATTATAATTTATGTAAAGCCTCTGACCTTTTTTCCATACCGAGTGGTAAATCAACTGGTACCGATGGTCTGTCGACTGATTGTTATAAACACTTTTGGCCTATTTTAGGACAGATTGTGATAGACTTATTTAATTTTGCACAAGAACGCCATTTTTTATCCCCTGAACAATCCAGAGGCATCATCTCACTTATTCGCAAACCCGAAAAGACCACGACCGCCTTACAAATTATAAACCGATTAGCCTGTTGAATACTGACTACAAAATCTGCGCCAAATCAGTAGGTAATCGCTTAAAAAAAGTAATCAGTCATATCATAGGCGAATACCAAACTGGGCGTTTCATAGGAGAAAACATACATACTTGATGTTATTGACTATACAAATAAACGTAAGATTGCCGGCCTCCTTCTCTTTTTGATTTTGAAAAGGCATTTGATCGGGTAGACTGAGGTTTTCTTAGCAGTACTCTAAATTATTTTTACTTTAGAAACGATTTTAGTTCATGGATTAAAACACTATATAACGGTAGCACGGCCTGCGTGTTAAATAATGGTCATTCAACGGGATTTTTCTCCATCGAAAGAGGAGTAAGGCAGGATTGTCCTCTCAGTCCCTACCTTTTTCTGCTCGTAGCATAAGTTTTGGCCAGAAGAATTAATAATGATAACGGTGTAAGAGGTCTTAACGTGTTAGGGCAAGATATTAAAAGTTTACAATACGCGGACGATACCACGTTTTTTTTTAGATGGAAGTCGCAACTCGACGACCAGATTAATTGCTTTACTGAATGACTTTAACTTATCATCCGGCCTTAACATGAACAACAGTAAATCGCAGTTCTTTCCATTAGGTTCATATGTGGCAGAGCATCCGCCTTACATAAATGATACAGTTATCGCGGTTACTGACGGTCCAGTTAAATATTTAGGTATCAATTTTACACACGATGGTAATTACCTATTCCGCCTTAATTATCTACAAAAATTATCTAGACTAAAGAATCAGCTTAAGATTTGGAGTGTTATTGTTAAAACATTTGCTATTTGCCAGCTTGTTTTCTTAATTCAAGTTCTCCCAAATCCTCCGGAATCATTTATTCAAAAAGTCCAGAATGCAATCTTTGATGCTGAACAACGGGATAACTATAGTAACCAAATTTTCTGGAACAATACAAACATCAGAATAGACAATGCACATGTTTATCAAAAGAGGTTATACGAAGTGGGAATTACTTATATTAAAGATCTTTTTCTTCTTAATGGGGAAGTATTACCATATGAAATGCTTTTGAATAGATATAATCTTATTAATTTTCCTTTTATCACATTTTAATGGAATATTAGTTGCTATACCCAATCATTGGAAGCAATTTGATCCCAATATCCCTTTTAATGATTCCGATCATATTTTCTATAATGTAGCCCATACAATTAATTTGTCACGTTTAATTTACCCTTTGTTAATTATCGATATTATTAAACCTCCAATAGTATATGACAAATGGGGCTTAAATTTCAATATTACGCCAGAAAATTGGGAAAACATATTTGAAACACCATTTCGTACTGCTACTGAGGCCAAGATACAATACTTCCAATTTCGCTTTTTGCACCGTAAATTGGGAACTAATAGGCTTTTCTTCTGGGTATAGCAGATAGTCAACTCTGTACTTTCTGTCATTCAGAAATAGAGACACTTAGAACACCTATTCTGGTTATGTAATGTAACCTCAAGATTTATTTTAGATTGTGAACAACTATTCTTTGGAAGACAGTTTGTCCTAACCAAGGAGGAGTTGTTCTTTGGTAAAATTCAAGATACTTACAACCCAGTAAATTTTAAAAACTTTATTGTAAACAATATATTTTTAACTGTAAAGTGAACAATAAGAAACCAGACTGTAATGTAGTTTTTCAAAAATGAAATTTACTTTAGAGGTTGAGATACACATCTCATTAGAGAAGACTGCTTCCAAAAAAATACATACAAACTCCTCAGTGATCTATTCGTAAGATGTATGAACCAATGATAGACATCTGTTATCAAATTGAGTTATTATTTTGCTTACACTATGGTTAAGAGCTCTGTAACTTATGTATGTATGATTATGTAAGAGAAATTGAAATTGAATAAAGGAGATGAAAAAAAAAGGATGCCCTGGTAGGGTAGCTGCTGCTGCAAAAAACACTCACCAACCATGTAGCCACACCTACGTACGTATAGCATTAAACATTGAGTGTAAATTAAATTGATTAAGAATTTAGGCATAGCAAAAATTATTCCCTCTATATACATGGGAATCCATCTTTGGAACTGCTAATGCAAAAACAAAATAAAAACAAAAACGTTATAATATATATGTTGCTTATGTTTCTGAATTTTTTTTTTTCGTCCAACAATGTACATATTAAATGAATTAAAATATTTAATTAAAACTTAGGCCTACACATAACCTTAGAATCATCAACGGTTACTTTTTTCCGTTAATCAAGGAGGTATTTAACTCCAGGCTTTAAATTGTGGTTCACATTCAATGTTTATTATTTATGTTATACTTTTTTAAATTACATGGTACACATGGTAGCTAATATGTAGTGGTGCGCAATCATGACAATTATTCTTATTATTATGTTTTTAATAAGTTACTTTTTTGTTTTTGTGGTAAATAAAAGCTAAATATGAGGAAACATAATTTTCGAATTTACAGCGTCTACTGTATCAAATGATGCTTAGTTGATGTGATCCAAGATCCTATGTTCCATGTTAAAAGACTTCGTATGCAGATATAGATTTTCTGTTCAAACCATCAGATATACAGTAGGCCTAGTAAGTATAGGCCTACAGTTGAATATAGTGCAATTATGATTATACAGGTTTAATTATAAACCAACACTAAATAATTAAATAATAAAGGGATGCGCTATTATAAATTATGTTAAAATACCTGAACGTATCCGGACAACTACCCCCTGGACAATTACCACCCGGACAACTACCGCCTGGACAATAACCCCATAGGACAACTACCACCCGGACATTTACCCGCTAGGACAACTACCCTCTAGGACAACTACCGCCTTAGGACAACTACCTGAAGTAGGCGAACAAACAACTTAACAACATCGAAAGAGAAAAAGATTCCGATCTCCGAACGTGCATCAGACAGTGTGTTTTGCAAGTATGACGTCATGAGATCACGCATGCATCATGCATATTCATGCCCACCCTCTATAGTTTCTGCCTTAACCTAATACGGAAAAAAATAATTCAGATTTGTGGTAAACCATACACAGAAATGTTGAAACATGTTCAACTTTACTTACTCTACAACACACTTTACATTACTATAGTGTTTATTCACAATGCAACCAGGTATATAAACATTTTTAAAGTAAACACAACAGGCATAGAAATAAATTCCAAACCGCCCGGTGATACACTGAAAATTATTTAATTAATTTTTGAAACGATAAAGATGAGGAAATCTGGCAGAATGAGAAAAAGTCGCCCCAACCGAGACTCGAACTCGGACCGTCTGCTTGATATGCAGTTGCCCTAACCATTAGACCACTGGGGCTTTCATGGTATTGTTCTTTAACTCGATCGCATAACGACCCTTTATAGTCCAAGAGCATTAGGGTTTGACCCGGACATTTCTGGTAACAAGCTAATTTTTTCAGGAAAGGTCCAGAACTATGATTGGAACATCATACTAAAAGTCCTGAAAAATCCTCCTTGTGCTCTCCGAGAAATTCAAGATGGCGTCCAAAATGGCTGCCATTTTAATTAGTCTATAACTTTGTAACCGCTTGTCGTAGAGTATTGATTTTGGTGTCAAATAGTTCACGATATATACATTCCTATTTACTCTAACAGAAAATTTTGTCAAAAAATGGTCGCTACTGCAGTTTCTGGCAGTTTGACCTTTGACCTGGTCTTATCATATCTCGGTAATGGCTTATCATAGAAAATTGGGATTAGGCCCAAATTGTTCAGAACATGCATATTTTTATTTGGTGTAATGAAATATTTTATCCCAAAATGACCGGAAGTGAGGTTATTGACCTCTTATTGACCTATTCATATATCTTTTACCGTATCTCAAGAAATATTTATCGTATAGCGTTACTTTTGGTGTCAAATTGTTTGGAACATATACATTTCTATTTAGTCTAATACAACATTTTGCCCTAAAATACTCGAAAGTAAGTTATATTATTGAAAATTAAAGAAATCAAAGAGCTGCATAGTCAATAACTAAGTTGGTTAATTTAAAAAAAAAATGGGTTATTCCACAACAAGCGTTACATTTTATTGGGTAGTTGAAGAGTGTTTTGTTGTTTTCAACAATAACCTTGAGGGTAAATTTTACTTTGATACAACAAAGAATATCGGTAACACTTGTTACAAAAAATGGACATGACCTAAAAACAGGGAAGCGTAAATTCTCATACTAGTTATGGTTGAAATGTTATTGCTACAAAATGTCACCCATATGTAGAGATGTCATGAATACATTTTAAATGCTTTATTCGTCTTTAACTCGCGTTACATACGCGAATTAGTGCTTTGTTGAAATCACGTCGTTGTTTTTGTTATTTTATTATTTTTGTTCATAAAAGTATAACTTTTATGTAATTTAGGAAATGTATAGACTTTACGATACTGTGAAAATGAACAGGTCATATACATTTCGCATGAAAATGCCCAATTGGCAAACACTACAGTATGTACATGGAATATATTATACTCAGGATTGTCAGAAACAAATGTAAAGAACATTTTATTTGTAAAAATAATGTATTTTAAAACATGAAACCAGGTCATTCCTTGTTTTAAAAGAGAATGCACTCTTGAATGTTCTCCAACTGGCAAGCCTAGACTTTAACCTTTTAACTGTTTGAAGATGAAAACAAAACAACGTCATAACTGTTTTGGGCAAATATGCAACACCTACAGATGAACATGATAATGATGTGAAGAAAGCAACAAACACCAAGATGTTGAAGATGCAACATCAGATGATGAATGAATGTAACAGAATGCTGCTGATCAATGTTACAGAGATTTAAAGACCCTTATTTTGCATTATTTTCAATATATAATAAATCCTATATAGGGCAAATGGCGATTATTTTTTCATCTTTGAACAATTAAATATGTAACTGGGGGACTAGCTCAAATGGTAGAGCACTCACTTAGTAGAGGTACCGGGATCATTGCCTGTGTCTTTCAATCTATTTTTTCATGGATTTTCACAAGTACCAAATAAAATCTGAATCTGAAAAAAAAGTCTATGCATGCTTGGTAAAGGGTGTTTGATGCGAAATACCTAGGGTACATTCTCTTTTTATCATAAATAAACCATAACGAACATTTAAAACAAGGAATGTTTCAAAATGCATTATTTTTAATAAGTCAGTCCATATACATGGCTGCATGCGCGTGTGCAAATTTGAGTTATTGTTTACTGACCAGCCGACTAAAATTGGTGAAAATGTTTAAAAATGTTGATAACATTTTAAAACATGTATATTTTCCTCCAAGTATTAATATCCACTGTCAAAATAACGAAAAAATATGAATATGAGTTAGTCTTTACCTACCGACCGACCGACTAACCGAAATTGCTGAAAATGTTTAAAAATGTTGAAAAATGTTTAAAAACATTTATATTTGCCTCCAAGTATTAATATCGAGTGTCAAAATAACGGAAAAATATGAATGAGTTAGTGGTTACTAACTGACCAACCGGCCGAAATTGCTGAAAATGTTAAAAAAATTTGAAAAATGTTTAAAAACATTTATATTTGTCTCCAAGTATTAACATCCAGTGTAAAAATAACGAAAACATCGACATCGTATATTGCAGATAAAGGGTCTTTGACATTTGTTTTTGACAATCCGGATATGTGCCATGTTCAAACTTTGATTAGCCACAGACAGTTGTTCTTTGTAATTTATTGACTTTATATTTTCTTTTTGTAACAATTCACTTTACCTGATGATGTGCTACTCCAAAAACATGTTTTAAGGCAGAGTTAAAATTTTGTTTTTGATTTTATCTACAGTATTCATATACTCTGCCTTTATGCAGCTCTTTGATTTTTAAAATGTTCAATAATTTAACTTACTTCCGAGCATTTCAGGGCAAACTTTTGTATTAGACTAAATAGAAATGTATATGTTCCAAACAATTTGACACCAAAAGTAACGTTATACGGTAAATATTTCTTGAGATACGGTAAAACTAAAAGATATTTGAATAGGTCAATAAGAGGTCAATAACCTCACTTCCGGTCCTTTTGAGATAAAATATTTTATTACACCAAATATAAATATGCATGTTCTGAACAATTCGGGCCTAATCTCAATTCTCTATGACAAGCCATTACCGAGATATGATAAGACCAGGTCAAAGGTCAAACTACTAGAAACTGTAGTAGCGGCCATTTTTTGACAAAATTTTCTGTTAGAGCAAATAGGAATGTATATACTGTGAACTATTTGACACCAAAATTAATACTCTACGACAAGCGGTTACAAAGTTATATAGACTAATTAAAATGGCAACCATTTTGGACGCCATCTTGAATTTCTCGGAGAGCACACGGAGGATTTTTCAGGACTTTTAGTATGATGTTCCAATCATAGTTCTGGACCTTTCCTGAAAAAATTAGCTTGTTACCAGAAATGTCCGGGTCTGCCTATACTTATGAACTAATGCTCTTGGACTATTAACATTCTCGGCGTGGTACGGTTGGAACACAACTAGTCCTCAGTGGTACGCACGCGCACCAGAGATCAAATTGATACGCCCTCATCTATAATTCAGTATATTTATTCACTAAGCGGGATCTCGAGAGATACTTTTATATATATATAAACACAACAGGCATAGAAATAAATTCCAAACCGCCCGGTGATACACTGAAAATTATTTAATTAATTTTTGAAACGATTTTTAAAGTAATGAATGTTTTTTCAACGTATTTCTTGCTTTCATTAGTATTTTTATGACTTTCATTACTAATTATTTTACATAATTAAAGTATCAAGCTCTTCAAATTTGCCACCGGGACAGGTGAACAACGTGTTTAGCATTGCCTCCTTTCCTCAAACATTACACCTTGACATAAATTGAAGAGAAATTTGAAACAGTTGAAGTAAAATGAACTATATTACCAGCAGTCCGTCTTTTTCTGTCTTAGTATGTGGTTATATACTCATTGGATGAGTAAGTAGATTCGTTTTGTTTGTGTATTTTTATTCATTTACATTTTTTTTATTTCAATGATTTTTTTAATATTTTGCAGTTGGGAGCTTTGTTATCTTTTTTGCTACTTTTTAAATTAAATTGGGTTCTGTGGTTTTGATGTTTTGCTTTATGTGGTGATACTTATTATTTACACATTTCGCGTATTCAAACTCGAATGTACTAAGCATTGCTATATCATATCATATCATTTATTTCGCCAAATAAAGTAAAAAAAAGACATAAAAACATTAAAAGTAAATCGATGAGGCAGAATCACCTAAAAGTTATAAATACAAATAACCGTCGAGCGGCTCTCTCCAAATAGAAATACTTACTTGAATGAAAAAAATGAATTACACACATAATAATCATCAGTTACTATAATATTAAGATAAAACGTTAAAATTCTGCAATTGTATATAACATATTGTTAATTTAAATAGATACAGCTAAAAAATATCTTTAAAAAAATTATATATATACAATTTAAAACAGGTTGGTAAGATATTTCTTAAGGTTATGCTTAAAACGGTTTTTATTAATTAATAATAATAGGTCGCAGAGATCCACGGGTAGGTCTCTGAAATGTCTAAGAAAAAAGTTAAAGACAGAGTTATGAAAGGAATAAGTCCGAGCAATACATTATTACGCAACTTAAGATTATTAACATGTCTGCAATTTATAGATATATAATTAAAATCTACAACATGATACATACATTTGGTAACATAAAGAATACATAAATACTTAATACGATTATTAATGGACATTAGATTAAGGCGTTTCAAACGTTCAGGGTAAAGTATAACTAACGATATAATATATAGTCGCAATATAATAGCTTTATCACGACATTTAGCAATGCTCCTCACAAAACCAAACATGCTATTAGATTTAGATTTAATAAATTGGACATGATCACCCAAGTGAGTTTACGATTCAGGTTAATTCCAATATATTTTAATAGAATTCGTAACGGGCAATCTATCATCTCCAATAAAATAATCACATGCTTGTTCAAGACGACTGTTAGATCTAGTTAGGTGCATCACCAAACATTTAACTGTATTTAATTTTGTTTGTCACACATCAGTTGTTGGTAGCATGAAGATACGACCATCGCTATGGTCATCTTTTGATGGCTCTGTACATCAGCATATTGTTGTATCTGTGATTTATTGCAGGAGGGGAGATCAGATACAAAGCGATTAAAGAGGATTGGCCAGATCACTGATCCCTGAGGAACCCCGAATTTAAACAATAATATCCTCGAATATCCCCTGAATGTAACTCTTTTGAGATCTAGGATTTAAACCAGTCCACCATTGAATCACAGATACCACAATTATGTAATCTATTTAAAAGAATTGTATGACTAATTTTATCAAAAGCCTTTCGCCATCAATTTGGGGCGGAGAACGTTCATCAAATATTTTATACCAATCAGTTATTGCATCTGTAAGTAAGGTGGTACAAGACCTGCCATTCACAAAGCCATGCTGTTTCTCAGAGAGAAGTGTTTTGTTGTCTTTACGAAAAGATAGTAACTTTTGAGCAACAAGCCTCTCAATCAATTTACCAACTGTCGAAAATAATGAAATCGGTCTATAATTAGAAACATCACTACAGTCACCTGATTTATGGATTGGAGTGATGTTGGCTACCTTCATGAGAGATAGATTAAATATTTTACATAATGGTTCTACTATGTAGACAGCAGCAATTTTAATCTTAGTTGTAGTTATGCTACTGTACCAGGTCCAGGAGATTTTACTTGTTTTTAGTTTGTTGATAATAGATAATATATCAGCACCAGTGGTTTGAATATCTGTGAAATGAGGGTAGCCAGATATTGAGATTAGGTTTGAGACTATTAAAAATGGTATTGTTGGGCTGAAGACCTGGATGACTAAATAACTTCCTTAAACTGAATGATGGTATTTGATCACATCACTCCGATTTTGAAAGACGTTCACTGGCTGTCGATTTTCAAGATTTTACCTATAACGTTCAAGACATTAAATGGTGAAGTTCCGCGTACCTACGTTATTGCTGGTCTGGCATCGTAGGTCTAGTAGTCTGCATCATCCTCATGTGACAAGGTCCAGGCATTCATGGGATGATAGGTCATTTAATGTTGCAGGCACCTCGTCTCTGAACCATCTCATATTAGATCTAGCAAGTGTGCGCGTAAGACACATCTGCTGTCGGCTGTCTTTGGAATTTGAAAGGTTATTGTTTAGCTTTAGATACCCACATTACTGAAAACACATGTGAGTAATGTTCTGGCAGGTCTGTACCTTAAATTGCCGGTAAACGGGAGCAGTGGGTTCGATTGGTCTGCTTTTATTTCGGTTTTTTCAAATTTTGTTGTTGTTTTTATTTTCAAGGTTTGTATTTTTCATGATTTTCACAAGCGCCTTGAGCACATATGTGCGCTTTATAAATCTTATATCTTAATTTGAGCATCACACCTGTCACTCATCCCGATGATATACTTAAATATGCAAGTTAAGGTGAAATTACAGGGTTACCATATCTTAAAATCTACTAGCAAGAGAGAGTTGATTTTTTACTGATTTATTCAGAATGTATATATTTACGAAAAAAATGACCGGTAGTATAACATTTGACCCTCGACCCCATTTCTTAATGTTTGCATACATAATGTAACTAAAATGTTCGTAGACTTTTCTTTGCCCTCAAATGACTCAGATACAGGTTTCCTTATAATTCCCAAAATCACACCTTTTTCATGCACCTCGAAAGTATGCAAATTAGTACAAGTTAAATTAAATATGCAAATAAGGGGATGAAATTACAGTCGTCCCATATCTCAAAAACCACTGATGCTAAAGACTTTTTTTTCACAGACGTATTCAGAATGTACATATTCTTATTTGCTCAAATAAAACATAATGACCAAAACTACTACATTTGACCCTCGACCTCAATTTTCAATATTGCATATTTAATGATTATAATGTCTGTAGAGACTTTTTTCGCCCTCAAATGACTAGGATACAGGATTCTAATAGTCAACATATGACTGTTAAGTAAAACTCAAAATCATATCTGTATCACTCACCTTGAAAGCATGCAAATTACTAGTACAAGTTACATGAAATATGTAAATTAAGGGTGTTAGGGGTTCCCATATATCGAAAATATTTTTCAAAAACTTGCTCAGAATGTACATATTTGTATTTGCTCTAATGAAACATTTTACGAAAAAATGAATGGAAGTAAAATTTGACCCTCGACTCCATTTCTCAATGTTGCATACATAATGCGACTAAAATGTCTGTAGATTGGCCTCAAATGACTCGAATACAGGTTTCCTATAGGCAGCGTAGGACTGAAAAAGGAAGGACTCAAAATAACACCTTCGAGGGTGCAAATTACAACGTACAACGGGTGAAAGTTGCTATATCTCTATCATTAGCATTTTTCGAGATGGCAACACTGTAATTTGCATATTTCATACAACTGGTACTAATTTGCATACTTTCGCGATGCGTGGAAAATGTGTGATTTTGGAATTAGAAAGCGGTCATATTCTGGCTTTAGGAAAACAGTATCCGATTCATTTAAGGCAAAAACGAAATCTCTAAAGATAATTAGTCACATAAATGCAAATATTGAGAAATGGGGTCAAATATTGTACTTTCTGTCATTTTTTTTAGAGCAAATACAATGTGTATACTTTTTGCATACTTTTTTCGAGGTGCGTGACAAAGGCGTGATTTTGGGAATTCCTAAACGGTCCTATGTTGGCCAAACCTGTATCCGAGTCATTTAAAGCCGAAACAAAGCTTGTGCAGACATTTTAATCGCATTATATATGCAAATATTGGGTCGAAGGTCATATGTAATTTCAGTCATTTTTTCGTAAAATGTTTTATTAGAGCAAATATAAATATGTACATTCTGTAAACTATTTGAAAAAATCACCTCTATAGCATTATCGGTTTTCGATATGCTGTATGGCAGCCTGCAATTTCAACCCTAATTTGCATATTTCATGTAACTTGTTACAGTCCTATATTGGCTATTAGAAACCTGTATCCCAGAAAATGAAATGGGATCGAGGGTCAAATGCTGTACTTCCGGTTATATTTTCGTAAAATGTTTCATTAATAATAATAATAATAATAATAATATTTATTCGGCAAAAGTTCTTAAAAGTACGTTTTACAATTCATCTTGCCAGGAGCAAATAATATTAGGGCAAATATAAATATATACATTCTGAATAAATACAATAATCAAACAAAATCTGCAGAATCTTAATTTATTTGAAAACAAAAATGATCATATGATTACTTACACAAGCAATACTAATATTAATAACTAACTTTATTATATCAAAACATACGTTTCTCCCATTATGGAGTACCTAGAATAAATCCCGTTTTAAGTAGTAAGTATTATCGTGTTTGATACAAACACACATTTTATCCTTAAAGCATATACTTCTTGCTTTTACATTTTTTATTAAACTAATAATTATTAAACTATTTATACTAATTATTATCTGCCCTGAAATGACGTGCTCTAAAAAAGAAAAAGTATTGTAAGTAAAAAGTATATTGTAATTTGTATATAGAAGCAATTTTATTGAAATAAAAACAATACAATAGTAGAAAAATGTATTTAAAAAAAAAGAATAGAAAAATTAATTAATTAACACATAAGCCTATCACTTGTAATTTTGCTAAAAAAGGCGATAAATACGATAAAAAGTTTGTTATAGTTTTAGGGCAATAGTGGAATTGCCATTTATGATTTATTTACATACTTACATGAATAAACTTTGATAAAACAAGCCTACAACTGACGGTACTACAGGAAAAGTGTCAGCACCAACATTTTATGATAATATACAATGCCAAAAAAAGAAAGTGTTTTAATTATTATGACGATCGTTTTTAATTAATAACCTGAATAGGGGTGTCCCCTTAATAATTTATGGTTTGGCCGTAGTGATAACACATATATTGCTCCTTGTTTCGCAGGAAAGTGTCCCCTTTAATATGTTGTTTCCTGAATTGGTATGTATTAACATAAATCCATGTCACACCAAACGTTTCCTAATAACAAATACAAAACTTAGACAATTGTATTATTAAATTCTAGTGTTAAATTGATGCTTTAAAACATAATAATATATATTTTAATGTTATAGTCATAATACCACAAGTACACTAATATTTATAATAGAAACTCATTCTTATACATTTCAATATTGTTTATGATTTAGAGAGTTCAAAGAACATTCACTTAATGTTTTTATGCTTTATTCTCTTTTAAAATATAATTATTTCAAATTAACTTCTTTTGTTTGGGATTAATCAATATTTATTTTTCTCTAAGGGTATATAATTAATCATAGCTTCATCTAATAAAATGAATAAGATTTTTTTAACTTTGTGATAATACATGCTAATTTCATCAATAAAAAATATTCATTCTGAGAAACCCACACAAATTCAGACAAATTAAGTGTAATATAAAGACTAAAAACCAGTTTCCCATGAAACTGAAATGAATAATAACAAAAAATATGCCTTTGTATATACACTTTCAATAATTTAGGCCTAGTATGTAAACAAGCCTGATTGTAGATTCAGTTTCTATTCAACACTTCACTTGTCAACTATTAAATATTTCAGAAATATAGGCTCATCATAATGTCAAAAATAAATATAAAAAAGTAGTTCATAATTTTATTGTAGCTGGAAGTGTGGGGTGTGCGCTGAATCCGTTCCTGAACTAACACATTGGTCAGATGTTTTATCCTACTCTGCAGTAGTTCAAAATCAAGTTATTACAGTTACACACACTGCTTCCCTGGGCATCAGCTCAAGAGTCCTATCCCACCTGAGAATTACTTTCAAATTTATTTGCAAAGTGTTCTCAATGTACGGAGTACAGAAAATGGTAGAATTACATCAGAGAGGCCAACAAATCTTACCAAATAAAATATAGACCTTATTCAAAATAGAATAATAGAAACACAAATCCATGGAACTGTACAGGCACAAAATATCATATAATATACATATAATGTTCTTCAGAATAGTTATATACACTGCCACCTTGTAAAATCTGTAGTACTACTTAGGTGTTTATTTCTTTTCTGTTGAAAAAAAAAAAGAGGAGATTTATTAAAACGATGAATGCTTATTTTAGAAAAAGCCTATGTTACAGTAAGACAGAAAAGTGATCTGAATATGCTAGACATGATATGTATTCACTATTAAGCTCAATAAGTACAACTGTGAGGAACCTAACCTTCTCTTACATCAAGTGGTTTTAATCAGTACTGAAAGTATGAACCACCTTTATATACCATCAATAAAACATTCTACAAGTTACTGAATTTTGCCCTTGCGTAAATTTATATATAGATACCGTGAAAATATGGGTTTTATACCTAATTTGCATATTTAATGCTCATTTGCATATGGAGGCGGTGGATGACGGAGGGTTGATTTGTTGTATGTGGTTTGACAACATATACATTCATTTAAAACCGAAAAACCTTTTCCTACAATTTTTTCCCATGTTCACCATATTTTTTAGCTAGATTCAGTAGACTATATATCTTTACTGTGTGTTATTGTATGAATGTCATATTTATTTACTTTGTATTATATGAAGATATCAATAAAATGAATTCTGAACAATTATTTGCATTCTATTTGGAAATTTTATAAAGTTTTATCTGTGATACAAGTAAAAATAATGACGATGAATATTGGATTGAAAACATAACTTAGTGTGGGAGCTGCATCAATGCCCAACTCAACAAATATGAATTGTTTGTTGTTTAAACCAATGAAATTAGCTAAAGGGCGGACTTAAATGTTATCACAGTGATTCGTCATGGAGACTGGCTAACAATGCAAACATTTGGTATGCCAGTCATGCACTACTACGTCTGTGTGTGTTGAGTGTATCAATGCCTAAACATATTATAGACGATCCTTGTTAATTAAAAAAAACTTCACTGTACTGTGATTTATATTATTATTTTAGATTACTATCTATATATAAATAATTATTTGAACAAATATGGCAGCAATTTCATTAGACAACCTCCTGTTGTAATCACTTTGCTTTCAGGATTTCGGCCTCAAAATTGCAGATATACAGGAAATCTAACTGTTATTGTACTATTTTAAGAATGGTTTTAAAAAATATTTTATTAGGTATTTGTTTTAGAAATACCTTGTGTATCCATACAATAAAAATATGTAGACTGTGAACTATAACCAAAAGTCATTTGTTATTACCTGTGACCAGACCTGTTTTGCAGACTGCAAATAAGTTGCCATAGTTCATTACCAGATACTTCCGTTAGATAATCTGTACGCAGTTCCCAATCAACAGCATGGGCTAATTCTTCTGTTGCCATGTTGTTACAATTCCTAGAATAAAAATATTTTAAAATAAACTTACTGTAGCTATGTGTAATAAACAAATTATAAATTGTACCACAGAGTTAAACAGCTTTGTTTGTACATGATTAATATTAGTTTAAAGTTTACATCCCATTCGAAGGATGGGAGACAATGGGAGTAAAGCATCATTCCTATATGGAAAAGACAGGCCTCAGACACATGCCTAATAAAATTCCTTTATTACTCCATACTTCTCTCTACCTGTGTGCCCAGCTGCTTCTGACCCATGATTTCCTGTTTACAAAAAGTGGGGTTTATGCAATTAAAAAAAAAACAAGGTTTTTAGTATGGATAAAATGATTAATACTTTGCTATTACATAGACATGTCTTGTGGCATGAATTATAATACTGTTTTAAAATCATATATGAAAATTAACTATTACACTAGATATTTCATAGTCTATTTCATTATATAATAATGTCTGCTAAAAACAAATGCTATGGCCAATATTTTTGCTGGCTTAGTAAATTTTCGTGATCTTACATTTCCAACTATTTCTCGACCTTTTAATTTCGCGATTTGAGTTTCTTGTCTTCTACAATTTGGAGAACCAAATTGCAAATGTATTTCGCCTCCGCGATGAATGTCAAACAATTGAATAGCGTCAGTAAAATGACTCAATTGTAAATTTAGGGATCTAAATAAATAAACATTTTGGCTACACAATATGCTCTTAGATAGTGAAAACCCCCATAAATAAATAAACAACGCCGACCGGATCATGAAGTGAGCAATCTCCACAAACATTACAGCGTATTAAATGATTTAAGTCAAGTAAGTACAGTATACATTTAATACAAAATTACCTAAGAAATGTCGTAAGCTTTTTTTTTTCAATTCAAACATAATTTTAGCGATCAATCCTCCACGGCGCAATGTTTCTTGATCGCTAAGAAATTTTTCATTTTGAGAGAGGCACAGGTTGAGTGGGGCCTAGAATTTTCGGTCGGTTCTAATTTATTAGTTATCTGCACATTGGCTTTACGGTATTAGTGATAAACTACACCAGATTCAGCTTTTATCTAAATCTGTCTATCTAAGTGGCTATACATTTAAAGAAGTTGATAAAAAGTTAACAAAATTGATGTGTTCAATTATTGTGGTTGAAATGATGTCATTCTTGGCCATCACGTAAAGTTACATTTTACTGTTGGTACACCACAGTATATTGTAACATAATATAGTAATTACTTTATTTCAAAATATAAATAGTGACTTACTTATCTCTTAAATCTGGTGTTTGGGAAACTAATCGTGAACACTGCGATATGACCCATACATCACAATCTTGTTGACTTTGCACTTCATCAACTTTTGGTCCATAAAGCATCATAGAGGTCCTAAAGAAAATAAATTTAAAAAGAATAATTCATATTAAGGTACTGAATTACAATTCAAAAGAATTCATTAAATACAGAAAAGTTATAGTAACTATTTAACTTATCATATTGTTATATATACTGGGTTAGATGTATACGCAAGTTAACGATCGGTGAAACACTGATTTTATTATTGATAAAATTAAGTAAATTAAAAGTATTTCAAGATTTATTTATCTCTTTGGCAATTCGGCTTCAAGAAAAATTAGTTAGAATTGGTATTATTAGGCCTATAAAGTATAGAATTATTGATGGAAATTCTTTTGTTAATGTACAAGGCCTAATTAAAAGTGAATATGTTATTGCCAAGGAATCATTAATATCAGTAATTATTTGCCTTTATCAATCATTAAGTAAAAAGATCTCCAAAACTTTAAATGAGTAAAATATACAAAATGAGTTGCTGACACACAGTGATAGGGTTACAGAATCTATTGTCAGAAAATCGGTAGAGTTTCATCTGAGATTATTTGCCTAATGGAAAATATGCTATAGATATGTTAATAGTTTAGATATTATAGGACTAATGCTCAATGTAAATTAAAGGCGTTAAAACATTGTTCTGAGATTTCTATCTATGTCAAGCTAATTCTATTCAATAATGTATACCTAAGTATTGCTTCTTTCACTGTAGGTCTATTCTGTGATTCCTTGGCAAACATTTCCTGTAGAAGATCAGTGAAAGTTTTGGAATATCCTCTTGGCACAACCCTCCAATCTGACATTAAACATGGATTGATCATATTTGGTGTAGACTGAGGTGCATGCATTTCTTGTTTCATCAGACTGAATATCAATCTTCCAAAGTTATAGATATCTGAGCTTTCATAAACTTGGCTTAACATTATCTGAGAAAACAGAAAAATTAATAACTTGATAGATATTGATTTTGTCCTGAATATGAGAACTGTTTCTATAATTTTACAGTAAGATTAATATTTAATTAACACAGTGCTACGCAACACAATTGATTTATATATTATATAAATTTGCCTTTGGATTTATATATATATATATATAATAAATAAATCCAAAGGCAAATATATATATATATATATAAATCCAAAGGCAAAATACTGAAAAAATGACAATGCTGTGGGTATCAGTAGCTAGATCTCAATGGTGATATAAAAAAAAGCGAAAAGCTAAATCAAAACAAAAGTAAAACAGCCAGAAATGTTAGTAGAGCTTTCGGGCAACACTAGCCCTTCATCAGTGCAAGTGAAGATACTTGGACAAGATAGATAGATATTGTCAGGCAAGCACTGCATGAGTGGACAGGAATAAAAGAAATAAAACAAAAGAGGCATAAGCCTGGTGAGTAGAGGGTGGAGATAGTATAGTAGAAAACAAAGAAGATAGTTTGACATAAACATTTTTGGAATAAAACTAAAAAAAAACAGCTTAAATGGTGGTTAATATTGAAACTTTTAAAAATGTTGGTAGTCAATGGAGTAATTTTACCGATCTGGGAGTATGTTCCTAATGTTAAGTCCAAAAGGTTTTGTGGATTTAAGTAGTAATTCCCAGTGGTTTTCTTTGTCTTGCGAGTTTTGGCACTCCATTTGACATCGTGGTCTATTGCAATAACTCTGAAATTTGCAATCGAGTGACCAGCTGAATTAAAATGTTCGGCTACAGGTTGATCAAGCTTTAATGTTTTGATATCTGATCAGTGTCATTCTCATACGGAGCAAGTTTTTTTGTTTCCCCGACGTACTGTTTAACACAAATATTACAGTATATGAGATGATGTTTTTCAGTTTGGTTTCTCTTAAATTTTTCAGTAGAGTCAACCAATGAACAAGTCAAAGGTGACTGCCCAAATTGTGGCTGTCATGAGAGTTAATTTCATTAATTTAAAATCATCATCACCAGGATTGCCTGCTTTGTGGATTTTAGGTAAGAAGTAAAAATCTGCCTGGAACTGGATTAACCTGTGCCAAATGAGGTCCAATCTTATGATCGATAGTGTTTTTTTACCATCACAGAAACAGACCTTATCCACAATTTCCAGGGTGGGATCTGTTGTAAGTTTACGATAATGAAGAGGATTGTTTAGCCGTCTTAAGGACTCCTCTTCGTAAAATTTGCGACAGTGGCAGAACCTTTATCAGCGGGCTTAATGATGATATCATTACGCTGATGCAATTTGGCAATGACCTGCCTCTCTTGTTTTTCAAGAGATTGTCACGTTGGTCTGGACCATGGGATGTAGTTTTGTATATTTTCCTCAATAGCTTGAATAAATGATTTTAAAGCTGGACAACAATTTTCAGGTTGATTCCAGGAACTTTTTGGTTTAAATTTATTAACGTTGCCCTCGTTTTGCGTGGTGTTGCTGTCTGAATCAGCAAAAAATGTATTCATGTAATCATATATATATAGCATTAAAGACAATCTAAATTACAAAATAAAGCTAATGAATCAACAGGAACATTCAAATGTAATAGAAATAGATGTTCGACGTTTTACGTTTCATGTTCAAACAAAATAGTAGGACCTTCTGGTAATCATTATTACAATTAATAATAATAATAGTAATTATTACAGATCATAGTACATGCACAACTAGAAATCTAGTTTATTGTATCTCGTATACTAAATGTAATATATATATAACACCTTGACATTTTTTACAATATAAATGGTGTATGTATGGTATGTTTCAAAATGTTTTTATTTTCAATTTTGATTTTATCGATAATAAGCCCTATGTTTTTTAATGAAATTTACCTTTCTTTCCCATGTTTTTGGTGGACCTTCTTTCTCCCACTTTTTAAGCTCTGGTGTCCAAGCCAGTGGGTTACCTGCACCAATTTGACTTCTATTAGTAAATTGAATGGGTTGTCCATTTTGTTCCGTTAATTTCATTGCCATTCGAAAACCACCAAGTACAACTTGTAAACTTTCAGTAATGTAAACGCAATCTGGTTTGATGTCTCTATGTGCAATATCATGATCTTGGAGATGTGACAGGGCTTTTAAAATCTGCAGAAGCACCTGTTGAAAGAATGTCTCGCAAAGTGCAAATGCTATGGAAGGATTCTGGTTCTGGACTTTCATTAGCTTGCACAATGTCATAAGATATTCAGGCATTAATGCCATCGTTGCTCTCTGATCTCTCAAATTACTGAGGTTTGGATCAAGATATCGTAGAGGCAATTCAAAGTAGTGAAGTACAGTAACAAGATTTGAATGTGCAGGAACATTTAAAAGCACTTCTCGTTCATTCTTTACTGCATTGAAAGAGTTTTTAGAACCATTACCAAGAAAATTTATATTTGGTATATCTGGCTGGATTGGCATTACCTAGAAAAAAAAATTTATATGAGCAACAACAAAAAAAGCAGGAAAGAAAATCTCTGCAATTAAATATAATTAAGATGCATTTTGTAGAATGTAAGTAACAACTTGTGTACCTACAGAAAGAAATTGGTACTTTACTATTAAATGATTTTGCACAGCAACAATAAATCAATTAAATCAATGAATGGTATTACTAAAATATAGACTATACAAACCTTCATTATATATTTTTTATCCTGATGAAGAATTTCAAATGCTACAGATATATGTCGAGTTAAAAGATAATTGACTGTTTTGGTAAATTGTGATTTCTGTACAAGTTTATACTGATGACCCATATTCCAAACCTGTCCTGGTCTGTCTAATCGGCAAGTGCGCCATTTTTTAAAGTTACACTTAACATTATTCAAATGATCTAATAGTTTCTTTTGATTTTGCTGTAGAGTCACAGAAGATATATCTGCCAATGTGTTGCTCATTATTGGGAATAAACTAGTGTCCCTTTCATTAAACATTTTTCCAATTTCAGAAATTGCTTTAATAAGCTGTAATCCAAAGTCTGGATGTTTTATTGCACTGGCTATGTTTCGTGGAGTTCGTGCATGATCAAAAGTAACACCTGACAGATTGTTCATAGGTGTTTGCATACTTGCCCTTTGACCTGAGATAGCATTTTCAAGTTGCTTATTTCTTTGTTCAAGATTACATAAAGCTTGTTTTGTTAGAGCAAGCTCACTTTTCACACGTTGTATCGAGCTGTCCTCTATACTTGCAGTTGATAATGAACTATCTTCAAAATATCTTTTTTCTGCAACCTTTTCAATCTTAGATTTGAGGGCATCTTTCTCAGATTCTGCCATAGCTAACTTTAATTGAAGATCATCAATGATTCCTTTTGCATCCTGACTTGCTAGTTGCATTGCATACACATAATTTCCAGGTGAACCGCCCTCTTTTGGTTTATATAAGTTTGATTTTTCTGATGGAGAGGGGGGTGCTGAAAATGTCTTGTGAACTGGTTGATTTCTTGAAGATATTGTGGGAAAAATATCCCTGGTGTCTCCAAATACAGGATCTGTTCTCGTTGGGACATCGCCCACACTCACTCCATACCGCTTTTTATCGGGCCTAACAAATACAAACATTTCAAAATTATTATGGTTGATGAATATAATGAAAGTACAAGCAAAAAATTATCATTATTTGACCATAAGAATTTTATGTTTTGTACAGCTGCAGGATGCAAACTGATAAAATAAATTGTTACAAATAAATACAAAAATATATAGGTCACAACACAATAGACTCATTGTGCTATTAGTTAATAGACACTACAGACACTGGAAATTTTTTTTTCCGATACTGTTGAACCTCCGTGAACGGCCACCTTCCGTAAACGGCCACCTCGCGTAAACAACCACCTCCCTTAACAGCCGCACTTTCAAAAGCCTTCTTTCTATCTAATTAGTGCATTTTGTAACTTCCATAAGCGGCCACCTCCCGTAAATGGGCGCGGCCACCTCCCGTAAATGGGTGCGGCCACCTCCCTAAAAATTAGATTTTTTGTATGGTAAATATGATATGTTGATATAGCTTTTCTTTTCCATAGCACATATGCCAGTGTTTAGATTCTGTTTTTATTTCATTTTTCCCACTCTATAGTATGCAACAAGCCCTCCCACTCTATAGTATGCAACAAGCCCTCCCTCTATAGTATGCAACAAGCCCTTTTTGGCCTTCACGTCAGATTTCACTTTTTTTTTTGCTTCTATACAGTATCTTCTGAAATCTATGATCTTCATCAACAAACATCATATTTGCTAGTTTATTCAGAAAGAATTTCCAACATTAACTACAGTATTTGAGCTTACATGATATTATACTTTTTCAATTCCTGATCACTACTGGAATACCCATTTGAAGGTTGTCTTTTCATATTTGGTTGGTACCGAGGATAAGATGCAGGCAGTCGGCCTAAAACAAATATAATAATACAATACAATTATAACAATGAAAATACATATTGCATTTATATGATTTGTTAGCAAACATGACAAATTAGTACAGACCTTTGGATTTTTCTTCAAGCATTTTAGCAAGTTCAAAGTGTTGTCCTGCCTGAGCCTCCTGCTTGGCATTCTTGCCTCCTTTATTTGGAATGGTAAGGTCGACATCAAAATCTAAGAGAATTAGACATGCTCTCTCATGGCCCCTGAATGCAGCAAGGTGAAGAGGAGTATCTCCATTTTGATTTTGGATATTTGGATTAGCATTGCTACAAATAGAAAACAGAATGGCATTATAAAATCTACAATATTCATATTAGAATTATTAGAGTAAGTTTTGTGTATCAGAGATTTCAGTTCCTAAAAGCTACTTCACCATTGTTACAGTTACAGTAGTTCAATTACCATAATACTACTCTGAAAAGTTTGAACATAATAAACTGTGTCTTACTGCTCAAGAAGTAACTTCATGCATTTTGTGTGTCCCCTGTCAGCTGCTGCGTGCAGTGCAGTTGACCCCCAGTTGACAGTTTGATTAACATTCGCTGCATACTCAAGAAGTATAGATACAACTGAAGAGTGACCACTAAAAAATGTATAACAACTTAAATTAGGGTTTGATGTTAAAATTATTGTTAAAGAAAAAGAAACTAAGGTTTAGAGAATCATGTACACCTTTCACATCAAACTTCGTAGTGATACGCTGGAAGAATCCAAGAGAATATCTGAGGTCGAACAACGAGAAACCCTGGGGGGAGACCCAACTCACATCGACCTAGTAACCCAGAGTAGTAAAGTAAAGTAAATACCGCTATTCTGTGTTTACATTGCAACAATCATTTGAATATTTCATTCAACACTAGCGGTTACACATGCTCCGCACAGTCTTTTTCTGCTTTAATACTGTATGTGGTTATATACTAATTCACATGGGAGGAGTAAGTACAATAAAAGCGCACTCTTCCCTGATAAAAGTACTTTGACAAATTAAAAAAAAAAACAATTTTATCAAAAATAAAATTCAGAACTATTTACGGCCATTGATTTTGTTATACACAAAGTATTTCTTCACTTTGAAATATGTAAGAAATGAAAGCAATACTGGACGCAATGTCCCCGAAACCACCGGTAGGTGGCACTGTACACGACTAAAGTTTTCATGGGACACACTTAATACTTTTGTAGAGAGAAATCAGGTAATGACCTAAAATGATACGTATGTTGTAGCCAACATTTTGACATTGTATCACATGGTTTTAAGAGGGTTGGGAACGCTGAAAACATACAAAACAGTATCTGAGCCAAAAAGTACCTGTGACGTCACAAAGAACGTCATCTTCGGCATGTCTTCGGAAGCAACGTCTTCGGAAGCAACGTCTTCGGAAGCAACGTCTTCGGAAGCATTGGGATGTTTGAAAATATCACCCAAACAAAGTTCTAAATGATCATGCTGATTGGTCAGTTAAAATGCTTACGTATATATTTTATTCATTCATATACAAAATAAAATCCGATTGAATCGACGAGCTGGATGGCTCAGTGAGCTTATATTTAGGGTATTGCCCAAGGCGTTGCAATAATTCTCTACTGGATAATCTTTCAAAATATTTTTTTAGTTTAAGAGAGATTATTAAAAGGGTTAGGTTTGAGGACAAGTTTTATTACTTATGTTTTTATAAAGAAAAGTTTATAGTTGATAAAACTAAGCCGTCAGACAGATAGATGCACTATTAGACTAAACAACGATGCCACATCCAATGTGAGTACAGACACAAAATCACAAAATCATAAATATTTTTTTTTTTTTGATAATTTGTCAGGGGCCGGGAAGAGTGCTACTTAGTCATTCTATGCGAATTACTATTATGGCAAACAAGACCGTGCGGAGCACAGGTTACTGCTAGACCACAATTTAATTTTAAAATAGCAAATAGGTAAAACTATCATATTATAACTATAAAAATAAAAATGAACACATACAAACAAAATGACTCCAAATGGTTTGATTGTTAAACATGAAAACAATTTTTTTAAAGTTGTTTTCATGTTTAACAATCAAACCATTTGGAAATTAAAATTTCGTGTTTCCACAGCAATGTGTTTTTCATTCGATTTATGTCCATTTTTTATTTATCTACAGTATATGTATCAAATAATTAATACACCAACACAAATACCAAAAAAAATATAGTTTGGCTATTTATACTTTCGAAAAGTGTTTACAAACATCATCTGATTTACACAGCACAATTTTTAGTCGCGACTGAACAGCTCACTATGTCGGTCGGTTGGTAAACACTAACTTAAATTTTAGCACGCGACTGCAGCCATTATGGCCTTGTTCTTTAGTGTTTTTTATTTTCGTAAAGTCTGAACAGTCAAAAGTTCCATATTCAATTTTTTTCTTGATACAAATTGTTTTTATTTTAAAAACTTGTCAAAGTACTTTTATCAGAGTGTGCTTTTATTATATTAAGGCATGAAAAGACCATGCAGAGCATGGGTTACTGCTAGTCTAACTAAAAAAGGTAGTACCTGCATGCTGCCCAGTAAAGAGCAGTGGCACCATCCTTTGAGTCGCAATGGTTCACATCAACTCCAAGTCCTAGTTGTTGTTTAACCTTCTCTAATAAACCATTCTTGGCACCAAATATCAGATCTGCCATCCTGACATTGTTCACTCATCTCCAATATTCCCTCTAAAGATAACATTAGGTATACTGAAGAGAAAAGAAATTATAAAATATTAAAGTTAAGAATAATTCACAGTAAAACCACAATTTAGAGAAAACAACAGAACAATATTACTTGGAAATATTTTTAACAATTTTGTGGATGATAAAAAAAACAGGAATAAACATTTTTATAACGAACAATACAATATGCTTATAACAATACAATATGCTTATAACTACACGGCTGTTTGTTGCATTTCAGCAACAAATTATCGCAATGATATTTATGATTAAATACAAAATCTTTAAAAAATTGGACAATTTTGATAAAAAGGTATTACCACTTTTAACAGATGTTATTTTGCCTTGGAAATGACGTGCATAGAATGAAAAGTCATTTCTGAGGCAAAACAACGTAACTGGAATATTCTGTGTTTTTCACGTGGTACTACAGTATCTCTAAAAATAAAGATCTTTGAAACCTGAAATGTTTACAGATTGTTCATAAATTTGCAATAATTCCCCAAATGTAAAAATCTCAAAAACATAAAATGCAAGTTACATGGTCTTGCCTTGGAATGGCTGCACAATACTATAATTATATATCAAGTACTACTAAATATATTGTTGGAAAAGGAAATACAAAATCATTATACTATTTATTCAAAATATATTGTATGCAGACATGCTATATCCTGAACTTGAGGACAACCAGATTAAATACTGAATTCATTTTGCAATTTAGTTATGTCCATTGTCCTTTACTTGCCAATAATGAATCCTTAAGAATTTAAACCAAAATCCTGAACTACACAAAAATATATAATTGATTCACTCAATTTTCACCATTTTTATATTTTGTTTATTTTTGTTGAGTTCGGGTTATCCGCGCAAATGTAACATGCGCATACGTTAAGATATGAACGGCAACAAATATTATGCCATCCTATGACATGAACTAAATATGTTTCCATGAGTGCTGAATTGTACCTATTTTGTGTCATAAAGCATAACAGTATTTACAGAATACACTGTACAGTATATGTAATATAGTGTAGCATAGATGAAATTACGAGACCCATCTTTTAATCCAATTTTTAACATGATGATGCCATCAAAATGTAACATAAAGATAGCAATTTTGGAAGATAATTATCTAAATTAAATTAATGAAAATTTGAAGAATTTTGGTCAGGAAAAACGCGGTGAATTTTTAAAAAAGAGATGAAAATCAAACTTTTTGAATTTAACTGGCCATATGATGACGTCATGACATCTGATAGACAAAATTTTTATATGAATTCATATCTGCAATCCAACAGCTTCCATAATAAATTTTAAAACCGAGGAGCTATAAAAGATTGAAATATACTGTATAGATGAAATTAAGCAAGTCACGTTATTCTAATTTTTTTATATTATATGATGATGTAATAAATATACAAATTTTTGTAACACATGTGAAAGAAAATTGATTGAGAAAGAACATATTAAAATCTAGGGCGAAATAGTGATGAGCATAAGCGCAATGCACTCTATTAAATGGGACTAAAGCGAAAAAAATCCTATTAAAAAAATTTGAGTGGCCATATGGTGACGTCAAAACATCCAGTAGATATACATTTTAAATGCAATGATATCTACAACTCATCGGTTTCCATAAAAAAGATAAAAGAGGGGTCACCTTTGATCCTATAAGGAGCTACAATCGATTCAAATCAATTATTTTGCAATAAAAATTTATAAAAAGTAATTAAATTGATCAGAGAAGGTATGAAGGTATGCATTTATGCTAAATTTGTGCTCTTAAATAACCTTAAATCAATCAGTTTGGTATTGGTAAACTTTCATCACACAATTCAAATCACATCACATGCAAATATAGCGGTGTAACAGTTAGGTCTACACGCCAGAGTTTCGTTTCGTCTTTCTAACTCTCAATGTAATTTTAAAAAGTGTTGTCTGTAGGCCTACATTATTTAAAGCTCTATTTTCTATTACACAACACAAATTCTAAAAATACATTGCAAGTCATGCAAGACCATATTTTTATTTTGTTCTGCTCATTATTAAGTATACTACTTTAACTAACTATTTTTATAAACTAAATAACTATCTATCTATAACAATCTCGTTTTGTTTTACAACTCCCTGGTTGAAACCAACCATGCAGGGAACTTGATACCGGAAATTACTTCTACCGCGCGTAGAGTTAAAATTTACCGATTGAAATCATAACATTTCTTATAAACCCTTTATAATAATATCTTCCTAAGATAGAAATATGGAACAATATCGTAATAGTGGAAACTAATGTTATCAAATCTACGTTTCACGGTACATCCGAGATAGATAAGGTACTGTACAGTAGGTATCCGAGGCGGAGATTAGTACCGAAGTTTTTCCATTGTGCTCGCTTATGTCAGAATTAACCATAATTTATATATAGATATGCAATTAATGATGATGTAATCCACTTTTTTTTCTCCTAATTTCATAATAAAAATCATAAATATAATACATACACTTGAAAATGAAATGAAAAATTGGGTTCACCGAGCATTCTGACGATCTATATTTATTTTTTAAATTAAGTGTATATTCATAATTGTTTTAGCTTACACGTGCATAGCCTGTCACTTTTGACGTGCTAGAATAATGTGAAAAGTGAATAAAATATGATAAAATTGCTAAAGAAAGGTTGTAAACATTTAATGCACAAAAATTTAATTTCATCATAAATAAATGTTGACAATTTTGAAAATTTCAAGTGCGCATATGAATGTATTATATTATACAGATATTGACTGCTTAGAGGTTAAATATAAGATTTGACATCCCCGAGGGAATGATATTATGTTCGAGGGAATATATATTTCCCAAAGCGCCAGCTTAGGGATATATAATTCCCCGAGAACATAATATCATCCCGAGAGGATGTTAAATATTATATTTTATCGATATAAAAGGCAATATCTGTTATACATAGCCAACAACAAGTAGAATATCTGCTGGGTCGTCGGGTAGCTAGGCTAGGCCTCCTTTTTGTATTTTGAATGTAAACAAGCTGCCCAGACACTTTACCTTGCGAAGAATAATATACAGATAATTACTAATTAATGATTCCTTGGCAATAAAATATTCACTAGCCTAGGTCGTTTAAATAATAACAGAAGAATTTCCATCACTAAGGCTACATTAATATTATCAGGTAGGCCGAATAAATAATAATTTGTCTACTTCGAGCCGTTCCGAATCACCGGATGTTCACCGGTTACTGCTTGTATATATGCACTGATGAAGGGCTAGTGTTGCCCGAAATCTCTGTTAACTTTTCTGGCTGTTTCACTTTATTGTTTTAATTTAGTTTTTTGCTTTTTTTTTTCGTATCTCCATTGAGATCCAGCCACTGATACCCACAGCAGTGTAATTTTTTCAGTAATATATATTTATAAATCCAAAGGCAAATTACTGGAAAAATGACAATGCTGTGAAATAGCGAAAAGCTATTAAATCAAAACAATAACGTAAAACAGCCAGAAAAGTTAACAGAGCTTTCGGGCAACACTAGCCCTTCATCAGTGCATATATATATATATATATATATATGTATACAAGCAGCAGCTTTTAAAGTTAATTAATTAAATTATTAAAAAATTAAGATTAATAACAACCTTCTAATTAAAAATTACTTACCAATGGTAATGGTACAACTAGCTACAGTGTAAGTGGCAACTATGTACAGCACATATTAGTATGTAACTACCAGTGCAGTGTAAGTGGTAACTTCCAACAGTGTTGGATAACAGAATTTGATGTACCTTGTGTAAAGTCCACACTTGTCACTGTGTGCAACTCAGCTAATTTTCTGGCTATAAACTATACAATATTGCTTGTGCACAACAAACAATGCTGTTTGTATGGCCTGATAAAACTGCCATGTGTGGTTACATCTATTAAAAGTTGCAAACCTTTTACAGTATAAACATGAATACTGTGTTGAGTGTTTGCTATACAAAGACATACTTATAAGGAAATATACAACAAAGAATTCATAGCAAACACAACAAAAGACTAAACAGCAACAACCCAATAATGGGCATAGACAGTTTTGAATAAAAGGAAATACTACTTTCATTAACAGAAAATATTTTAGAAAATTCCACTTTCAATCACAACAAATTTGGTGATTGTTTGTCACTCGAAAGTATACAGGTGTGGCAAACAGCACACTTTGTACATTTACAGTAGCACTTTTTGATTTCAAGTTCATTCAACACAGAACACTTAAAGACACCTTCCCTACAATTTGTGACGTTTTGTAAAAATAATACATATATATTACTTTAAAAACATTAAACCATTCCTTGTCTTAAATGTACGTTTTATGGTAAATTTTGCCAGACTCCGTTGATAAAAATTGGGGAAAACCCGGTATTTTCGCTGAAAAGTTAGGTTTCCATTTGTTTTAGCCTCACGATCGATCGAAAAGTGGATGAATTACCGAAGAAAAACAGAAATATCAATCCGCGCGCAATGCATTTTGGGATTTATAGCGGGCCGCTATAATTATTAGAATCAACTTATTTTTCACATTTTAACCATTTAAAGACGAAAAAAGTTATCACAATAGGATCATATAGTATTATTTTTACATTAAATATAGTTTGTGATCTTAAATAGATCTAAAAAACGTAGGGAAGGTGTCTCTAAATATCATAGATCATAATATTAATAGCTTTTGATTTTTTTTAAATAGTAAATAAATTATTATATTTATCTCATGTTATATTGTTTTGGCCGTATTTTGCATTTTAAATTTTACTTTTGCTGGAACTGTACGGTATTTTTTTTGCCATATTTTATTTTTTTAGTTTACTAGTGAAAGTATTATACCCTTTTACACTGCCAAGCTTAGAACAAACCTGTGTCATGTCCAGATAAATTTCCATTTCACACCTGATTCATTAAACCTGGAAATTACACTGGTTGCATGTATTTACACTGCAAAATACCCCAACCAGTGTCAATGTTCTAGATTCATCAAAACATCACCATCTCACGACGCATGAAGAGACACCCTTAAATGGTCTGCTTAAGAGACACCCTTAAATGGTCTGCTTAAGAGACACCCTTAAATGGTCTGCTTAAGAGACACCCTTAAATGGTCTGCTTAAGAGACACCCTTAAATGGTCTGCTTAAGAGACACCCTTAAATGGTCTGCTTAAGAGACACCCTTAAATGGTCTGCTTATTCCTAATTTTGTATTTATGGCTATACAAACAATTTGAGTCTACTCATGAAGACTAATATTTCTTTACAAAATGGATAACCAATAACCATACATTTTATTTATTAAATAAGCGAATAAACAACATCTTAAGTGTTATCTTAATTGTATAAATTAAATACTATAATGAGAGAGGATAACAACCAACCGGCGAAACATATGCAAGACTGTTTACACCACGGACAGGCAACTACACACAGGTTTGTCCCGGGTTGACTTTCTGCATTAATTACCCAGGTGGTTCATCAACCCGGGTAACTTTTTACATCTACACTGACATACATTACCGTATTCGGGGTACAACTCGAGTTACACAATTCCAAATCAACTCCGCATAATTGATGGCAGTGTAAAAAGGGTACTATTCTCAATTTCCTCACAATAAATAAAAAACAAAGAATTAAGTTTAGTTTAAGTTTAATCATTTTATTATTACCGATACTGTACATTGCAAAATGCCACAATGTAAAAACTGTAGTGTAATAAATAATTATTTATTGTCAATTAGTATCATTCTGTTTGCATACATATTTCTGAAATTGTAGTACTACAACAACTATTTAAATAAAGCTGCATTTTAAGGTTGAGAATCTTTCAATTGAGCATTTAAGCTCAATATCTATAAATATAAAGTATTTTGTTTATGTTTAATTTTAGCATTGCAATATGGATTGTGCATTTAAAGCATTGTCTTTAATCTTAATTTATCTACAATACTGGATAGTAATATTGCTATATGATGCTAGATTAGTAAATTATAATTACTGTCCTCATTATCACTGGTTCCATTTATGGAAAAGTATACATTAAAAATAGTTGATATTCCATTGGGACTTGGGAGGTTGCCCTTTTCAACCGTTAAAAAGTCGTTCACAGTCATGTTACTACAGTAGTCATGATTTTCTAAGTTTTGATTGAAAATGGATGATTAATTGTGCCCTCATTCTGCTGGCAATATTACAGTATGAATCCTGATAATGACAACAGTGATGCAATAAGTTTTATAATAACATCATAAAAATTTAATGTAATGTTCTTTTTTGCCATTAGGTCAATCTGCAATGTTTTTTAAAAAAGGAAATAAATCATAATTTAGGCTTTAAGCGTGAGAATGAATTAAATGCGTAACACTTTATTCTATTCTACCGGGTATACTAGATTTCATTTCTCCATATGTACAGTAGTACACTAACATTATTCATCAAGAAGTACAGTACTGTATTCCAGTACTATTTTTATAAAACTGCCCTGGAGAAGATGTCAAATGTCATCCGTGAAATGATTGAATACAATCAATTAAAATATTAATCCGAACCAAAAACAAAGCCTTTTTCATTACAGTACATCAGGCCTATAATCTTATAATCTTATACCTTAAACAAAACAATAACAATATTTTTACTAAACAAGGAAGCATGAGGTAATTTGGCTTCACACAATTAACATGCTTTACATAAAGAAAAGAATAGGGGAATTCCCTTTATATCTCCCTTTGACATCATTTGTCTATAAAGCTGCTGATATTTTACTTTTTATTACAACTCAAAGGGAAGCTTTCCAGGGATACTTAAAGTCTTTTACAGAAACACATTATTGCTGGTCTGGGAATCTATTTATAAAAGGAATTTGAATTTTTTTTTTCAAATAAATGTACGTACATATCAGATACACTTGTCTTGTGTTGTATAACAAATAAGTATTGAAATAGTTACTGAAGTTACTATTACAAACTCATCAATGAAAACACAAATATGTATATGGTTATTCACTTATTTATGAAAACGCATACAGTACTACAAAGTTTCCTCTGTAAAATTATGTAATCAAGCTGTTTACAGGAGTAATTAAAAAGCAAATTGTAGTTAGAGAAAAGAAACTATGAAGCATGTTTATGTTATGTTGTGTGCCGTTATGTTTTCACCATTGACACGACAGCCATTTGGAGTGTAGCTGTATCATGGAGGTTGGTGTTTGCCTTTTAATCCCAAGGTCCGGGGTTCAATCCTGACTTAGTGCCATATATGGTTATAACTCACACTCTTTCAACTGCACTCCCTAAGCCTGAAGTGAGACTGCATGTTTTAATTGTCAATAACTAATTATCGAACTCAATTTAATTAGTAAACAGGATTACATCAGGTGGTTAAAATTAGTACCAAAAATATGAACCAACTTTATATACCATTGAGTAAATATTCTAGAAATAACGCGCGATTTACCGAATTTTGCACTTACGTAAATTTATATATAGACACAGTATGCATTGATTTAAATAAAGATAATTGATTTTTTAAAAGATATATTGATTTTGTCATGATATTTAATTAATTTAAAAAAAGCAGAAGCCAGTATCACTGCACATCAAGTCACTTGAATAAAAACAACCCGCTCAAAGATCCCTCGGCGAATATATGTCATAACCACCCTTGTTACATAATAATAAATACATAAGTTTCACTAGATTTCATTATAAATCAGGCGTATAATTAATTAATACATTAAGAAATAAAATTTAACAAACAAATAGGAAAATTTTAAAACAGTCGTCATTCGTTTCGTTTCACAAGGCAAAAATCCTATATTTTACATTTGTGTGGCCATAACAATGATGTCACAACATCTGAGTGGTAAAGATTCTACATGAATTCATATCTACAACATATCTGCTTACATATTAAGTTTCAAAAATTGGGGGTCATCACCATTGTATAATAGATTCAAAATAGGCATAATTTTGAAGATAATTTGTAACTTTTGCAACTAAAACGCACGCAAATAGTCTAAAAATCAACGTGTTCATATGACATAATTTTAATTTAAAATGATGTCAATCTTTTTATAATTGAATAGGAAAGGCTGGAAATAACAATTCATGAGAAAAAACAAGATTTTTATGCTCTGTGCGCACTGTATGCGTAAAATTGTTTGCTCGCAAAGGCATTTTTGAAAAAATGTCATGAATCGCATAGAAAGTTGATTAGAAATTAATTTTGCGCAATTTGAAACTTTAAAACGGCGTGACCCTTTACTGTAGAAGTGCAGTACAAAAGTTGAATCAAATCCACAATGGCTCCAACCTTTATGAAATTGTAGCTATTTAATATGTAAGTCTACAGCATCATAATGTTGAAGATAAACCAAATTGCTTTAAAAAATACTATTTTGATAGATTTAATCAATTCCTATACGTTAATATACAAACGTAATGCTTGGCGATGAATGAATATTCTGTCTCCCTGTAAAGCAAATAGGTAAATTCATGGGCCCTTGGGGAATAAACTTAAAACCTTTAAATATAGTATATTGCAATACTGTAGTTAGTTATAAGTATTGTGTATAACCATGGAAGAAAACATTTTTTTCCTCCATAGTATAACATAATTTAAACAATACTGTAAATACATGTATTAACCATTTTGATCGCCATTTACTGTACGTGTGGGTACTGTTAGATATCATATATATAAACACATATACAAATAAACTTTATTACTGACAGTTGCTTCTCAACGTTTGTATTAATTAATAATGACAACAAATATAAACTTCGTAGTGGTGTATCGTGACAGTGACAGTTTCGACAAAGTATTAAATCGCAAATGTTTTATTAGTGGTAATGGTATATTATTTTATAAAACATGAAAACAAATATTTCAATACTGAGTGGATAAAAGAACACATTTAAAATGTGTTCCTCTTTGCACCCATCATCTTCTCCATCCCTCAACCATAATGTTACATACAAAACACAAATTGGGTTTATTTAAATTTGACTCAAAAATTAGTTTTTTTCGAAAGTAATTCCCAGGGTGCTATTATTTTAGTTGAATACATATGAATCATCGTGTCTATCTATTCGTTCCTGTAAACGACATGTCTTGTGGTACATACATTTGAAATAGCCTTTTTTTTTTACGCAGAAATTACTAAGTGTATCCAGGAATTATCTGTTATCTTATTCGCTCACGTACCATCTATTTTAAATTAATTCAACTAAAAGTAGGTTTACATATTTTAATACATGTTTACACTGACTAAATTACATTTTTCTGTAAAAAAAAAAATTCTTAGATAGAACATAGTTCACTGGACAATTTATAGTACTAACGATTACCCATGAATTCCCCCCATTAATGTTTCTTAAAGATGTATTGTCCCTTTGACTATTCCAAAAAAAATAAAAAATAAAATGTTTCGAAAAAAAGTGGGTCATTTTGAAGTATCATAATACCGTATATTTCGGTGTATAAGTCGCACTTTTGACACGCAAATTTGACCTCTAAATTAAGGGTGCGTCTTATACACCGAACATAAATGCCTCACCACACAGATTGTACATAGGCCTAGGCTATCGTCACCTCGTTTTCTAGGCCTGAGTAGGCTAGGCCTAGCTACAGTAACTAACTAACGTAACGGCAACCTGCTTCTGCCTAGGCCTAGTTTTCAAGTCATTTTAGCATGATTTTATACTAAATATGATGAAAAGATTTGTTCATTATGGCGCTCCGATAAAATATCATTTGTAAACGTTTACGTCGTACGATTGGAATAGTATTTATTTATACAGTAGTTATACGCACGATCGCCGTACCCCAAGCGCAAGCCCTTCTTTTGGTGGCACATGGTGTTTACGGTATTCGACTAGTATATTCTCCAGGTGATTATAGCATGGACCATGGAGAAATCAGTTAGCTAACTGATTTCTCCATGCATGGACCTAGCGTACACACTTCTCGGATACATAGATACTAATCGAATACGATTGTCCGTGAAAACGTGCGCCTTCTCGAAATGATCGAGCGAGGCTAGCCCACACACGTGCGTGTTACACACACGGTCATGCACTCGATGTTGCGGCGAAACTCATGAATAACAAGTTAGAAAGAACTTGTTGAGGCTGGGCGCGGCCGAGCCTAGGTAAGAAAAAACCTAAATAAAGGACGCCGTTGTAGATATAACAAAATATATTATTACAATAATATTGATTACAATTTAAAAAAACATTGTTTTGATGAAATATAAGGTGCGTCTTATACATCGACGATATAAAAAATACCAATATTTTACTCTCAGTTGGGGGTGCGTCTTATACACAGGTGCGACTTATACACCGAAATATACGGTAGTTATTAACTTTCAACAAAAATTAGTCGAAAAAAAAATCATTTAACTGAAATACAGACGTTTTTTTGTTCAAAAAATAACTTTGACTTCCAGTCAAAGTTTTCGATCAAAACATAAATGCAACGCGCTTGTTTGGCTAATCTGTATGCATAATCATAAAACTTCCTCGCAATCTGTGTGAGAACACCTTCTCAACTGTGACGAGTTGTAAACAATCCTAATTAGCATCATGCATAATGCATACTCGTGGTTTGAAATCTTTGTTTACCTTCGTTCGCGACAATTTTCAGACGAAATGTAATCAAATTATTATTTACCTGTTAATTACAGTACGTAAACTTGTTGTTTTTGGCTCAAATTTTCGACTTAAAGTGAATAACTTTAATATTACATTGATATGGTCAATTTAGATTTAGAATATTTTGACTTTCATTTTTGTGTGTTTCAAGGGACAATACATCTTTAAGTACAGTATTTTGGTCATCTCTTTTTATAACAAGAGTTTAAATATTAGATATTTAACATTCTATCGAAGTTGAACATATGATTATTTTTGGTTTCTTCTTGTCTAGTATACTGTAGTTCATATATTCTTAAACTATACCCTTACAGTAAACATTTACCCTTTAATACGGTTATTGTATATGAAAATAAAACACTAAATTCTTGACTACTCACAAAATTTAACAAAAGTTACGATGGAATAGCCCATTTGCCAAAATATAGCCTTTACCAGTGCTGTACTACATTTTCCACATTTTTCCATAAATTTCATACATTTTCCCTTCAAACAGTTGTTTTTATTATATCACAAACCATTATAAAAACACAATTATGTTGATTCTTGGGAATTTCCCCAGCAAACACCCAAACAATACATGACATTGTTCTTTTGATTATGATTTCCAGGTGTGTTCTATATATAAATTATGGTTAATTCTGACATAGGCGAGCACAATGCAAAAACTTTGGTACAAATCTCCGCCTTGGATACCTACCTTATCTATCTCAGATGTACCGCGAAACGTAGATTTGATAACATTAGTTTTCACATCGACGCTATTGTTCCATTTTTGTCTTTTATAACGACAAAATTTAGCGTTACCTATCGAAATTTGTGGATATCACAGGGTTATTTTCACACACTCGCGCTGTTGTTTAACTGGCTTACGGGTCCGTCACTTCCGGCAAAATGGCCGTTGGTGGCACCATTCAATATTACTAAATACAACAAAATTTTAGTGGTTCAACGTATAGTGAACTAGGCCTACTGCAATTACAGTAATTTGTTTTAGATATTCAACTAATCAATTAAATTGATTAATACAGGCATTTACTTTACGTGAACTACAATTTGTTTTAGTAATTTAACTATTATTGAAGGCCTTTACTTTTACGTGCTAAAATGTGGTTTTAGTGATTCAACTGAATCGTGAACTACAATTTATTTGTTTTAGATATTCAACTATCAATTATAAAGGCCTTTACTTTACGTGAAATACAATTTGTTTTAGTAATTTAACTAATTAATTAATAATAATGCTATTTATTAATCATTTTATCAAATTTAGGTGCGATTCAATGTTACTATAGGAGGCTAATTGAACTAATTATTTATGCTATTTATTAATCATTTAATCAAATTTAGGTGCGATTCAATGTTGGTGTCCACTACGCTACGAAAGTTGTTATTTGATCATTTTGTTCAAAAATTTAACAAAATGCTGTTGTCATGATATTATTGTGATAAAAATGCCCCGCTCACTGTCACCCACTTTGATAAACTATGCTTTTGGTCTCTTGGTACAGTCAAGTTAGAGACTGTTTCGGTGATTTATGACCCCTATTAACGGTTTCCTCCTGTGTGTAACATTCAGATAATATATATATTACTATAATATGTATATTATATTACTATAATATGTATATTATATTACTATAATATGTATATTATATTACTATAATATGTATATTATATTACTATAATATGTATATATATATTACTATAATATGTATATATATATTACTATAATATGTATATTATATTACTATAATATGTATATTATATTACTATAATATGTATATTATATTACTATAATATGTATATTATATATACTATATTATGTATATTATATTACTATAATATGTATATTATATATACTATATTATGTATATTATATTACTATAATATGTATATTATATACTATATTATGTATATTATATTACTATAATATGTATAGTATATATACTATATTATGTATATTATATTACTATAATATGTATATTATATATACTATATTATGTATATTATATTACTATAATATGTATATTATATATACTATAATATGTATATTATATTACTATAATATGTATATTATACGTATACTGTTTACAACTATTATTATTTGCATCTTACGTTCTTATGATTAGTACCAATTATTCATCAGTCTATGCATAGGTGTCAACCGGGCCTCAATTTTCAGAGGCGTTGGTCATGTTTTCGAGGACCAGTCGGGTACACCCACTAGAGGGTGCGCGAGCGAAGCGAGCGAATCCTCTAGTTGTAAGAATTGAAGGAATTGCCAACAATCCATTGATTGTTAAATGCTAAATTCTACTATGGCCTTTAGTCGAACGTGAAAAGTAGCCTAGAACAACATCCCGTGCCTCATCAAAGATAATACTTTTTGACACCATAGGCTGTTAATAGAAATACCATAATGCTAAAATGATAGAGTTCCACGAAAAATACAAACATTTGGTGAAAAAATAGCCTCTAAATCAGTAAACTTTCTAACGTTTGTTTAAAATTTTAAGCCAGAAGGATGACTGAGGGCGTCTATCATATATTTTTTTATCAGAGAGGGCTATGCAATACATCATACCATCAAATTATTGTCTATATTAACCCTTTCACTGCGTATACCCGGTACAACCGGTGTCACATCACCTTCACCTCAGTGAAAGCGAGGGAAAATCGGACCTAAGAAGAGAAGGAGAATAGCAAATACTATTTGGGAGAAGTTTGAGGAGCAAGTAGAGCCACAATCGAATTTCTGTGTCTCAAGAATGTATCTTCAGAAACTAAAACAACAACCGGGTGAGTCGATTGATGACTACATTGCTAAACTTAAATTCCATGCAGAAAAATGTGCATTTACAGCCGCAGAAAAAGAATCAAGAATCATAGAACAAATGACCATAGGAACCATATTTAAAGATCTCCAAAAAAAAACCAAGAATACAGACTTGAGGAGGCCATAACCCTTGCTAGGGGACATGAGGCATCCCTCATGCATCACAAGCAATTAGATGAATTTGATACACAGCATGCAAAAATAAGCTACAGTGTACGTGTCACATGCCAAAAACAAATGTAAAGCATGTGGACAAATGCATCGCCCTCGAGAATGTCCAGCATATGGCTCGACTTGCCACAACTGTGGTAAATTAGACCATTGGGCTAAAATGTGTAGATCATGAAAAAAAATTATGAATCCTCATAATGATCATAGTACAGACCGTCATCAACAAAAACGAAAATCAAAAAGGCATGGAAAAGGCAAACTAAAATCTAGAGGTGGAATACACTCAATGAATCAATATGAATCTGACTCGGATGACTTACTTGAGCACAATATGGAAAAATTGACATTTGGTTCAGTGCGCATGAGCAGCATCAACGCTTTTATTCCCCATCTCACTGACTTGACAGAACCTTTTCGTCAACTGCTAAAAAGGATACGCAATACAGTTGGACACCTGCACATACAAATGCCTACCAACAGACAAAACAGGCAATCTGCAGTGAAATCCTACTTTCATATTTCGACCCGAAAAAAACCTGTAATATTATAGGTGGACGCAAGTAAAATTGGACTCGGAGCAGTGTTGCTCCAACCAAATGACAAAAATGAAGAAATGCCAGTAGCGTTTGCCAGCAAGGCACTTACAGACACTGAGAAACGATACGCAAACATCGAACGCTAACTACTTGAAGCAGTTTTCACACCTACGTTTATGGAGGAAAATTCATAATATACACAGACCATAAGCTGCTCGAAAGAAGGGGAATGATGATGGACAACAACACTTGAACTATAGAATAATAATTAATAACTAGATTTGAACTCGTCACTACGGATGAGTTAGGTTATCCGCAGCGTAAACGCCACATGCACGTCATACGTTAGAATATTGCGCACAGAAAAACACTTATGACATTGGAAAAATGTTAGTGCGCTCCCTATTTTGTGTCACGTCTAAGTATATACGGTTTACACTATATACTGTATACGTACTACATACAGTGCAGAATAGGTGAAAATAAGTGACCCAAGTTATTGACGCTTTTGGACATGACGACGTCATCACAATTTTTAAAATGGTATATATATTCCCAAGGCAGCATGTAAATTAATGAACAAATACACCTTGTACTAAAAAGGAGGGATGTCACATCACCTTCACCTCGGTAAAAGCTAGGGCAAATCCGACCACTGGACAGCAACACCTGTTTATAACAGGTAACTCTCATTAGAAATCCCAATAGAGCAATTATAAATTCCACAATATACTAACTCAGTGAACAGTTAATAGATTATCATATTCTATCCAGTCTTCGAACAAGCAACATTAGTTCAATTCAATAGCTCATATACTCAACAGTATAAGTGTATTACTTGTTTTAATGTAAAATTTTATAGTTGTATTATTGTCTTGAAAATCATGCACCCTCTATAAAGTTTTCTATCGCTCGACTAGTTATTTCTATCTTGGAAATTTGTATTGAGTAGCGAAATGGTGCAACAAAGGCTATACGATGTTAGTGAAGTTTTGAATCAGATATTTGCTGATTCAGACAGTGAGGATGACTTTGATGTCAATGATTCAAGTCAATCGTTCCCGTCTGATGACTATAGTTCCGATGATAGTGATTCTAAGATGAGTGTTGATTGTTCGTTGGATGTGGATAACAAACCTGTAGGCCATGGATCACAGGATGAAACTATAAATATGTCTGTGGACAGTGATGGTGAAGCGGGCGTGGACAGTGACGATGAATCGGTGAGTTCTGATCGTTTATCAGTTGATGATGATGAGCCAGTGCCAGTTGTGCGTGGTCGTGGTAGAGGAAGACGTGGTGCACATGTTCTTGATGACAATATAGATCGACGTGGTGTATGCAGTGGCAATAGAGGAGGCAGACGTGGGCCATGTGTTCGTGGTGGTATACGTGGAAGAGGAGGTCAGGCAAGAGGTCAGAGGGGCCGGACTCGTGCTAGAGGACAGGGGCCTGCAAGAGATCAGAACCCAAAGATAAATTGGGACATTGATCCAAATGATAGTTTTCAACCAAAGCAAATTCCATTCTCTGGTGGTGAACGACTCAAAGTTAGAATTGGTAGACGTTTTTCGGTTTACTTGGACTGATGGGTATTATTCACAAGCCTAGGCTAGAAATGTATTGGAGCACTAATGATTTGATAGAAATACCTATATTTGGCCAAATAATGAACAGAGATAGGTTTTTCCTGATAATGAAATTTCTACATTTTGCAAACAATGAAGACCCTGCACATGACCCCACGGATGTCAATAGGGACAGACTCTACAAAATTAGGCCTCTCATCAGAATGGTTCGAGAATGAATGCAGCGTGTTTATTCGCCATCTAAAGAACTCTGCGTAGATGAATCCTTGCTTTTCTTCAAGGGGAGACTGCTGTTCAAACAATGTATTCGAACAAAACGTGCATGTTTTGAAATCAAGTTTTATGAACTATGTACATCCGATGGTATATGTCTTGATTTTATTGTATATTCAGCCGAGAATATTTTCAGAGACCATCCAGACCCTCATCCTCAAATGCTTGTTACTGAGCGTATTCCTAAACATGATGCAGCCTTTTCTCGACCGAGGCCACACACTGTATGTTGATAATTTGTATACATCATCTCCAGCTCTGGCTACGTACCTTCTTGATCACGATACATACCTTTGTGGCACTGTCAACCCAAAGCGTTCCGATTATCCCAGTGATCTACGGACAAAGGCACTTGACAAGGGAATATCATGTTTTATGAAGTCGCAAACAGGAAACATGTTAGTGGTAAAGTTCCGGGAGCTAAAAAACAAATCTAACAACAAACCAAAAGAAGTGTGCATGCTGACCACAGAAGGCAGGGCCGCTATGATCCCAACTACAAAACGTGACAACAATCTTATTCACAAGCCATCATGTATAATTGCGTATAATTACAACATAAGAGGAGTTGATATGGTGGACCAACAGCTGCACAGCGCGCCGTGAGCATTGTAAGAAAAACATACAAGTGGTATAAGAAAATACAGTAGCTCTCAGAATGTTCATGCAGTGTGCTCTAAGTGCCCACAAACTCCATCAGAAGTTCACACCATCTACCAAAGATTTTTTGGCTGATGTTAAAGATCTTTAACAGTACTTGTGTGTTCAAGCCCTAGATTGAACAAAGATGTAACACGTCATGAAGTAGTACAAAGGTTAATTGGAAAGCACTTTCCCGTGAAAAGAGAAAGTAAAGACGGCAACACAAAAAACAAGAAAGACAAAATGTGTCGGGTGTGCTGGGCTCGTGGTCACCGCACAAGTACTGGAAAAGAGATCAAGACAGTGTGGATTTGCAAAGAGTGCCCAAGTAACCCATGTTTGCATGCCGATAAAGATTGTTTCAGGGCCTACCACACAAAATTGGACTATTCTAAAGAGGATGATGAGTATTAGAGAAAACCAAAAAACCATGACGTCATGCCGGCCATTTTGAAAGTAACAAAATTCACCCGCCCCAATAGAACAACATCGTGTATCACAACACGCAAAAAAAAAAATTTCAAAACAATAGTTAGTTTTTGTACTATAATAGTAGTATATTTTTGCAAAAAGTTCATTATTTCCTCAATTTTACCCCAAAACTTACATAGAAAGTTGGATAGAATTAAGTTTGAGCATTTTCAAATTAAGTGCGTGTGCGCATAACTTAGGTGTGAAACATGCCTTTTTTAATCCACAGAATTAAATTTTTAAAGTGTCAATACAAAATGACTTTATCTGGTTTTTAATCTATGATAAATTATTGAAATTCATAAAATTGCGTGTAAGTCATTGCGTTATTCTGACGTTTTTCAAAAATACTGTCAATATGTTGACAAACTTACAAAATGTTATGTTTATATGTTTTAGAGAAATGCGAAGCACAAAAATAGGGTGGAAAGAAAGAAGAATAATACAGAAAAAAAAGTTGATGATGATCTCATACAATCACAAGGAGTTATCTGCGGATAACTAATAAAAAATATACTGCTTTAAAAAACAACATCCTGCAAGCATAAAATTCTAAGGAATCGATTATTTTTTATTTATAACTATTTTTAATCAATTATTATTGAGCACCCTTCAGAAATCCATCGTCAACTTAGCTTCGTGAATATCATCGCTAGGCCTGACGATAAAACTACGGAGGCCTCACAGGACATTAACATTGATAGAGTAAATTATTGCGCTCTATAGAGGGCGTAGTTACTAATGTTTAAAACACGCACTAAATAATAATTTGCAATAGTCCGACATGAGTTTTGTATTTTTAATAAAGAAATAATAATATTGTATTGTTGTATTCATCATTGTGTGTGTATCAACATCATGTTAATTTTTAATTTGTTCTTTCATTTTAATAGTAGAATTTTACACAGGAAAGAAGATAAATGGGACTGATGACTCTTGAAGATATAAGTACTTCTTACTGACCAATTTTCTTCTGTTCTACTTTATTTTACTATGGTTTGTAAGTCAAATAAACAAATGAAATGAACTAAAAAGAATTGAAATGTACCATAAATGTATACAGTACTTTGTTCAGTCCTGATATACAGTACATTGTTATAACACAATAAACAAGAAGCTTTTGACAACATCATTGCTTTAGTAATGTTATCACTGTACTAGAAACGCTCATGTTATGGTTTCCCAATTTTAAGATTTGTATAGCATATATATAAATTACCATTTTTTATTCAACTATGAAAGTACTCACATGGAATTACAAATGGAACAAAAACAGAAAGATATAATTTATTGAAATGAAATGTACGTATCAATGGATATATTTATAATAAAAACGTGATATGAAGCATTCTCCATCTATTACTAGAATAATCAATTTATTTTACTTATGATGACACTGAATACACCATTTCATGTCTTTCATTTTTTCTTTTTGTTTATCTTCTCTCCTTTTGTGTAAATCTACTATTTATTAACATAAAAACAAATAAAATACCTGTATAACATTAAATAATGATTCATCTATTCATTTATTTATTTCAACAATATTTACGAGGGTGGTCCATCCAGCCGAAGCTGATCATTGGGACCCTCACAAAAATACAATTTGACAAGACAAAAACATACACCAATTATTTACCTTAAATTAAAATAAATAGAATTTATAAAAATTAAAAAAACTAATTAAACACAAAAATATTTCTTTATAAAAATTTTTTTATTCATTTCACGACGAATATGTAAACAATATTATTTGTTATGGCCACATAATATGACCATACCAGCGTCCTCTATAGATTGCCAACATTCTTGATGCCCTGTGAGGCCTCCGTATTTTTATGGGCAGGCCAAGCAAAGATATTCACGAAGCTAAGCTGGCGATGGATTTTTAAAGGGTGCTAAATATTACCGTAATTGATTAAAAATAGTTATAAATAAAAAATGATCGATGTTTTACAATGTTATGCTTGTAGAATTTGTAGACAACTCGTGAGACAGTAGGTTAGATGAAGTATTGAAACAATTTTGAGTAATTTTAAGGGGTGGGTACAAAACTGCATTAGCGCCAAGTTGTAATTAATAGGTATTTGCAACATTCTGAGTCTCGTTTGTTTCCGTTTTGTAGTACGTAGGACCAGTAGTCTAGCTAGGCCCCTAGTGTATAGTCTAGTGTAGTGGGACTATACTAATACTATTACTATACTTTATAGGAGGTCTAATAAATAGGCGCATAGTCTTTCTACAACCAAGGTAAAGGTAGCTAGATGGAGTAACTGACAGGTGATATTACTTAAATATAGGCACACAAAGAAGGAATAGAAATCACCAACCTTATAAAGCCATCCGCGTTTCCACAACACACAGTATGGATAGATTCCTGGTTGATACAAAACAATGCCTCAGCTCTCAATATTAATTCCGGTTTCGAAAATTATCGGGGATTCCCCCTTTGGTTATACAGATATTAGAGGGCGCTGTTTTGAAATAATAAAAAATGGAATTTCTATTATAAACAATCAACAAGATGATTTAATATAGGTAGATTTTTTGGGAATTTTGCGCCTCTTATTTTAATCAAATTATTGTTAATTTTTATTTATTATGAACTTATAAGGGAAATAAATGTTACTTTGATTGATTGTTGATTGATTAAAACAGCCCAAAGTGACAAATTGCAAACAGACATTTTTCTTTTTTAAATGTTCACATATGAGACCGACAAAAACATAGCTGAATATGGTTTCCAAACAGAGGATCGTCCAAAAAGAAGAAAATAAAATTGCAAATACAACTATTAGTTCTTTCATCGTAATAGACACACCATTAATTCCCAAAACAAACAGCTTTCAAACTCTACAAGAACTCCAACCGAATGCCCCTAAATTCGTTCCATCTAATGATTCTCAAACCAATAACCTTATGGATCAGAGAAATGTACTCAACTGTGAACAGTAATCTAGTAAATTCAATGCTTAAGAACATTAAAACGCATGTTCTAACCAACACATCAGGGAAAACTTTCCGGGGTGCCACTGTCAAACGAATTACCAACAATATTAAAGAATGACCGTCATGTATCAAACATTATAGTTCATGTTGCTACTAATGATAGTAATTCAAACTACGAATTGGCCAATGATTTATGGAACTTATCTCGCATCTTCGGTTTCAGGGGGCGTATACATATCTGGTATATGGCCGCGACTGCCAACTACATATTCGAGTGCTTGAAACGAACGAAATGTTATTCTCTACTTTTGGACACTTCTTTATCGATCACACAAATTAATGATTTCCTCTTAACTTTTGGACTTGACGCTTCAATGTTCACAAACGATAGATTACATCTAAGCCAACGTTGAAAAACTACTATTTATTTACTTGATTTACTTGATGTTGAGACTTATAAAGCCGAAGCTTGTGTGTCCCTCGACGTGTTTCTATATATTATATTATCTTGTCTACTATAGGGGGCAAACTTGCTGTTTTTCCAGCCTTGACTTGAACTGGTTGATTGAGTCAGATTCTATGACCGTTGACGGTAATTTGTTCCACACGTTGCATATGTTTTGAGTGAAGAACTTTTGTCTAATTCTTTTAGATGAGATATGTCTTTATTCATTTTCAATTTATGGCCTCTAGTTCTGGACTCTCCTACTAAAGTGAACAGATTTCTGGCATCAATATTATCAATATGACTGCAAATTTTAAAAAACCTGGATTAGAGCAGATCTTAACCTTCTGAAATAAAGAGTAGGTAGTTGTAGTTGTTCAATCTATCCCGATAAGTATCTATTCTAATTCCTGGCACCAGACGGGTTGCTCTTTGTTGCACTTTTTCAAGCTTGTCTGACTCTTTATGATATATATGTTGCCAAACAGGACTGCAATACCCGATTGACGGCCTGATTATGGTTTTATACAGCTGCATGACAGAATAGTTATCCAGCTAATGAAAAACGTTCGTTTTATCATTCCTATTTTTCTGTTTGCCATAGAAGCCTTACTGTGCAACATGTAATCCAAAGGACAATTTATTATCAAGTATGATTCCCAAATCTCTTATTGATTCCACTGCTTGAATTGGAATTCTTCTTTGATCAGTAGGCCTACACATGATAGATAACTTTCCTATTCTTTCTTCAAAAATGCATAATTTTACATTTCATTAAGTTGAAAGGAAGTTGCCATTTCTCAGACCATGCAAATAATTTATTCAGATCTTCCTGTATTCCATTTGATTCTTCCACACTGTTCACAAAGTTGTACATTTTGGTATCATCTGCAAACATTTTTACTTTTGAACTAACTCCGTCAGGGAGATCATTAATAAATATACTGAACAGTGCAGGACCAAGCACGCTGCCCTATGGGACTCCACTACTAACTCGCAGGCTTTCTGATTGAACTCCATTTAACACCACTTGTTGTGACCGTCCAGAAATAAATGCTCTAATCCAATTTAATAAATTTCCTCCAGTGCCGTACGCCTGTAATTTGTTTAACAGCCTCATGTTGTATACTGTCAGACGCTTTTTTGAAATCTAGAAAGATGCAATCAAAACATTGACCCTCTTCAATCCATTTGGTCCATTGTTCTAAAACTTCAATCATCAAAGTGGTAGGCCTACATGAACGACCTGATCTAAAGCCATGTTGATGAGTAGAAAAAAGGTGATTAACTTCCATATGATTCATCAAGGCATTTCTTACAAACGTCTCCATGGTCTTGCACAATATAGATGTAAGGCTGACTGGTCTGTAATTTAGGGGGTCTGATTTTTTACCCTTCCTAAAAATTGGCACTACTTTAGCTTCTTTCCACGAATTTGGTAGGACTCCATTCTCCACTAATTTTGAAAAAATATCTTGTAAAAGAGGGCGAAGTTCACTACTTAGTTCTTGAATGTAATCCATCGGGTCCAGATATCCAGGCGCCGTAAAAAAGATTCTATATCTGTTTTTGAGAATGTCACAGTAACTAGTTCAGGGCCAAGCGGGATGGTAAGTCAGGAATATTAAGAACGCCCTCTAACGTAAAAACTAAAGCAAAGGCTTTATTGAACACTTTTGCTTTCCCGTAATCATCTGACACCATCTCACCTAGATTATTCATCACACAAGCAATATCTAGTCTCGATTTCGTTTTGCTTTGTACATATTTCCAAAAGTTCACTTTTATTATATTTTTGTGGCAATTTTAGTTTCATAACTCTTTTTTTCTTGCTTTACTAATCCTGTAACAAAATTTCGTTGCTTAGCATAATTATTCCATGAGTTTTCATCTCGCTTTTTTTGGAATCGGTTCCACAATTTATGTTTTAGATTGATCTTCTTTTTCAGCTCGATATTTACCCACTCCTTCCTATTTAATAGTCTCTTTTTCCGTAATGGCACATATTTCTCAACACATATATTAATAGCTTTTTCAATCTTTTGAGATAACTCTTCACCCGTTGCGTCAAGACATTCCTCCTTGATATTGAAATTTGAAAACTCTTCTCTTCACTTATTTTATCGTAATTGGCTTTATAGTAATTCCTCATATAAGGTATTTTACGTTCCTTTATACCCTCTTTAATCCTTAATTTAAATATAATTACAGCATGGTCGCTTTTACCAATATTTTTACTATATAGCATAAATTATGGACTCAAATAATACCAATGAGAAGGAGCAAGAAGAGATTGGAACAAATTTCAAATGACTGGTGTTATTTCTGTGGTGAGAGTGGCTATGTCCGCCATCAATGTACACATGGTAAGTCGGTTATTTGCTTTCACTGCAACCAAGAGGGCCATAAGGCGAGGTTTTGCAAATACTGAGATTTTGGCAAAGAGGAAGCCAGAAATTAATCTGTAAGACTAAGGTAGGGCCTACATAAAAATAAGAACAAAATGTCTAAATTAGTTACTGGTAAATGTGGTGAATGTTTAAAAAACATACTTTCTTCAGACCTGCTATGAAACATTGTACGAAAAAATGACCGGAAGTACAACACTTGACCTGTAGTACTATTAGTACCCCTTTCACAATAAAACTTCGGTGTGCAACACCGGGGTTTATAAAATAAAATTGTAAATGTCGCCCTCAATTTTGTTTGTTTACCTAGCGACGATCATTAGAATCATTTTAATTGATAATATTGTATTATATAATGTTTTATTAATACTACTTATTATTTTCTAGACCCGCTATATATTTTTTACCAATATTTAAAGTATTTTTAAATAATACTAAAGCAATGAGTGATCGTGTGAGGATGACCTTTTTTTAGAGCAATTAGTATAAACAAATATATATATACATTCTGAACAAATCAGTGAAAAAATCAGCTCTCTCTGAATAGCAGTTTACCATGTAATTTCACCCTAATTTGCATATTTAAGGTAACTTGCATATCATCGAGATGAGTGATATAAGTGTCATGCTCAAATCTTGATCTCCTCATCATAATGTGACCATTTAAAGTGAAAAATCTCTGTTTGCCATTTGTTTCACTCAAAATGTTAGATTGCCTAGCTTAAGGGTATACAATGGTGATCTTTTTATTGACATGTCTGCGTCAAGGATTAATTGATTTTAATTTCAACAAGAGTGTTTTTACTCTAGGTCTAGGACTAATCCCCGTATTCTTAAACCGGACTTTAGTCGTAGTTCGAGCTAAAACTTTAAAAATGACGTCATTTTAATTCATAAACCGAACTTCAACTAAATCGCCGACTAATTCAGGCCAACCTCGACTAAATCGAGACGAATTTTGATCGATTTTTTTAGTCCTGGAGGGGGCAGGCTAAATGGTCGACTAAATGGTTCATTTTTTAATCGAATTTTAAGTAGTATGGAGTCGAGTAATTTGCTTAAAAAATTTATAACCAAAGATATATTACTATTAGCTATAAAGATATATAGCGGCGCTATACAATCTTTGGTATAACATTCACAAGGCTTTTATATCGAATTTAATATCAAAACATGGAGGTATATATAATAGTTAGCTAATTCTCGTTGTGAGCGGACGTGTTCATATCGAGCTCCGCTAGGCTACCCATTGTGTGGATACTAGGCCAGTCAACGTAGGCATACTGTAGTCTACATGATGTGTTCGACCGGGCTACGTGTGCCGCTACTTATTTTGAACTTATTTCTTGGCCTCTATTTTTCAAGTTTTAATATGGGATTTTCATCCAGAAATCAATGGCTAAGGCCAGTCGATGGATACTCTGAGCCGGTAAGCTGCAACATTCCTAGCATCGTTGTATGTAAATGTTGGAATTTGTATCTATGCGGTCAAAGCAGTACGACTACGAGTGTTGTTGCATTCCAACGTAGCAGCAGACCGTCAAGGAAGATCTACAGCGCACCACGTTTGCTCTATTCTAATTCCACTGTTACATTCTGTATTCTTTTAAGTGGCGATGTTGAATCGAATCCAGGTCCAGGTAATACTCCAGACATCTTCAGTTAAGGTATACTATCAAAACGTACGTAGCCTGAAGAATAAAATGGACGTATACAACTCAGATCTGAATGCACACCTAATTCAGAGCAATTTGGATATTGTCGCACTTACGGAAACATGGTTAAACTGCAACGTGCTCGATTCTGAACTTTCCGTTTCTAATTACACTTTATTTCGACGCGATAGAGATACTGATAAACGCGGTGGTGGTATCCTGATGCTAGTGAATAACAAATTTACCTGTAACCGAGTGGAACGCCTAGAAAGTGATTCAACGGAGTTCATGTGGATAGAGATTCAGCTAAAGCGGCGTAGTAGCCTACTTGTTGGATTATTCTATAGACCACCAAACGCTACACCCGATGTCCTCCGTCGTTTTACTTCGTCTGTGGAAATCGCTATGCTCTACTACAAAAACAGTGAATTCCTCATTCTTGGAGATTTCAACCTGCCCGAAATTAATTGGAGTAGTAACCCTTATTCTGCTCCAGCTCAGTCCATGGGAGAACACTTACTTGATGTATTGCTTTCTAGCTGTGGCCTATTTCAATGCAATACGTACTGTACAAGAATGGATAAAATGCTTGATCTTGTTATTTGTAGTAAAAACATTTCCGACAAAGTCTATACTGCTAACGATATTTTTTTATCTGACCACTCATCTTTGAGAATTGATTTCCGTTTAAATTTTGATGTTAAATGTAGTAATGATAATTTGAATCGTAAAAGTATAATTTACAATTTTAAAGCACTTGATGTCAATAATCTATGTAATACTCTTAACTTTGTTCCATGGAGTGTCTTAATTGATTTTGAAGGTGATTTAAATGAAGCTTTGGATATGTTTTATAATTTGTTAAATGCTGCCGTCAATGACACAGTGCCTAAAATTAGAAAGCGCAGAAAGCTTCCTCCGTGGTTTGACAATGAGTTGAGAAGTGCGCTTCAACTCAAAGAAAAGTATTATAGATATCTGAAAAAAAATAATAATCGGTTAGCCCAAAGTAATTTCAAATTTGCTCGCGCGTCTTTTAAAAAAATGTGCAATAAAAAGTACAAAGATTACTTGGACTCTTTGGCTAAGCAAATTGTCACTAACAGTAAAAGATTCTGGAGCTGGATGAAAACTAAATACAAGTCAAATAATCTTCCTTCTGTCATGAGTCACGATAACATTTCATTCCAGTCTAATTATGATAAAGCTACCACATTTAATTCTTATTTTCATTCTTTTTTCAGTGAGCCTTCTCCGGATGTTCCCCGGGACTATCCAGGTCTTCCTGACTATGCGGTGGATAACTTAAGTTCTCTGTCTGTGAATCAGCATTCTGTGGAAAAGGCACTTAGTAACATTGATATCAATAAAGCTACTGGCATTGATCAGATTAGTAACGTTGTCTTAAGAGGGTGCCTCCTCCTCACTCTCTTATCCGCTTTGCAAATTGTTTCAGCTATCTATTAATTCTGGGGTTTTTCCTTCATCTTGGAAACACGCTAATATTGTCCCAATTCACAAGAGTGGTCCCAAAAAACTAATCTGTAACTATCGTCCTATTTCGTTATTGCCGACTATGTCTAAGATTTTTGAGCGCATTGTGCATGATGGTTTGTCATCACATGTTGCTAATGCTTTAAGTCCTAGGCAGCATGGTTTTGTCTCTGGGAGATCATGTCAAACCAACCTCGCACTGCTTCTTGCTACATCATACGATGCAATTAACAGCAAGAAGCAGTGCGATGTGATTTACACTGATTTCTCTAAGGCTTTTGATTCCGTTTCCCATGATTTGCTTATTTTTAAACTTTCAAAATTTGGTTTATCTGGTTCACTGTTAAGTTGGTTTAAAAGCTATTTAACTAATAGACAACAGCGTGTTGTCATTGGGGGAGAGACATCTGATTGGCTCCCTGTGTTATCGGGCGTTCCGCAGGGCTCGATCCTGGGCCCGCTTTTGTTTAATTTATTTATCAACGATCTTCCTTTAAAATTTAATCATTCCGAGTCTCTTTTATTTGCTGACGATCTGAAATTGTTTAAAGTGATTACCACTCCACAGGATGCTTTTTCACTTCAGGAGGATCTGGATGGTCTCGTGGAATGGACGGAGAAGTGGGGGATAAAACTTAATGCTAATAAATGCAAATATTTATCTATAACACTTAAAAAAAGGCCTGTGCTCTTCAATTATAATCTGAGTGGACATGATCTTGAGATGGTTTATGTATGGAAAGATTTAGGTATTTTTATTGATAGTAAATTAAATTTTTGTTCACATATTAATCATGTGTTGTCAAAAGCTAATAGAATGATGGGCTTAATATGGAGAAATTGTAGGTTTATGAACGACGGCAGGGCACTTTTATCTTTATACAAATCTATTATACGTCCTCACCTTGAATATTGTTCCGCAATTTTCAATTCAATTTCTCCATGTCAGGCCCGTCGAATCGACACTGTTCAACGGAAGTTTGTTCGATTCCTGTCTTATAACTGTGTTAATTTTGCCTTTTCCATTGATTCTGTCAGCAATCGTCGAACGATATCTGATATGGTTTTTTTATATAATATTTTAAATTCTAAATATGACTGTTCATTAATTTCACTATTTAGTTTAAATGTTCCTGGTCGTACACGAAATAGACATTTATTGCATATTCCTTTTAGCCGTGTCGACTGTACTAAGAGGGGACTTTTTCATAGACTACCTTATACATTTAATAATCTAAATAGCAATCATATCGATATTTTTAATGATAGACTTGGTTATTTTAAGAGGACGATGATGTGTTCACTTCTTGAACAGTCTGCATAACCTGTTTTAATTGAAATTTTTTATGGCATGCCAATCTATGTTTTATATATATATATATATATTTTATCTGTATTTTATTGTTAACCGTTTTTGATGTTGTATTGTTTTATGTTTCAAACCTGTTAGTGGCGGTATTTATCGCTGTTGGTTTTGATTGAATAAAATAAAATAAAATAAAATAAAAATACCTCCATGATCAAAACAATCAAGAGAGCATACTGCGCGTGCACCGAATCGAGTTTTACGCGAACGCGATACTACTGTCTTAACGCGTAAGAAGAAGGCCCTACGTAAAATATAAACTGTAGCAATTATGAACGTGTTTTTTATGTTTTCCCTGTCACTGCTGTTTCTAATAATAATATCGCTATTATCAGGGAATGCAAAACATGTAGAAGGAGTTGTTAATTCTTTCAAGGTACAGTATAGGCCTAAACCTATTTAGTATTATTAAATAGGCTATCCCTAAGGCATCAGGCCTAGGCCTAGGCCTAGCTAGGTAGGGCTAGGCATAGCCTATAGGCGGCTAGGGCGCCTAGGCCTAGTTAGGCCCTATCTATACTATTACTATAGGCCTACTACACTAGGCCTAGGCTAGCCTAGGCCTAGAGAGAGGCACTCTAATATGGTGTTCACATAATGTCCGACACACATATTGATCAAAGTAAAATGGCTGATTTTTTAACAACTATGAGACAATGTTTTTATTTATTATATCTGTTTGTTTCATTGATATTTAAGTGAAAATAATCTTGTTTAACTGTGTTTTTAGTATTATAATATTATTATTAACGAGCCACCGGCACCTGCTTCGAGGCGGCATTTTAGCCTCTCAGAAAATAATTTTAAACTAGGCCTAGTAGAAGCCACCATAGCAAAAGTTATAAATTACTAATTAATACTGGTTGATAGGTGACGTGAGCAATTTAAAAGTATTTATTGCAAAAAAATTTAACATGTTTAATATTGAAGTTTTTCATGTCCTGTTTAATATGTCCAAAAATTTTCCACTCCAAAACCTATTAAAAATTATTGTTTTAACGACATCTTTTTATTTAAAGTGAGGACCAATATGATTATGACTACAGTAAACTTTATAAGTGCCAACTGGTGGTTTTATGGTGTTTGGCTATGATAAGACCATTATTTTTTATATTTGGATAAAACGTTTGTTAAAATTCTCTGACAAATTCAATTTTGTTTTACTCAGATGATGTTTTGGACATGGTCATGAGTGTTATGCTTGTACATTTTTTTGTGACATGTACTAATGCATAAAATAGCAAATTCAATTCATTGAACATGCTTAATATTAACAAGTTTTTTATTATTTATACTTTTTATTCATGTCCAAAAATGGCCACTCCGACACAAATTAACAATCCTTGTTAAAAAAAAAGACAGTTTTTATCATACTAAAGCTTAAAAAGTACAAAATGTTAACACTGTACACTTTAGAAGTGCCAACTGGTTGGTTTTAATGTGTTTATGGAATAGTAAGACCATTATTTTTTTAATATGGATAAAACGTTTGTTAAATTCTCTGACAAATTTAATTTTGTATTACTCAGATGAAGTTTTAGGCGTGGTCCTGAGTGTTATGGTTGTACATTTTTGTTTTGTGTCAATTGGTGTCATGTACTTATGCATAAAATAGCAAATTGAATTCATTTAGCATGCTTAATATAATAAAAAGTTTTTAATTTATTTATACTGTTATTCATGTCCAAAAATGTCCACTCTGACACAAATGAACAAAAAAAATGTCTCTGGCGGGATTAGAACCTGCGACCTCTCGCTTGTTTGGGCGATCTCTCGTTTACAGGGCGAGTATCATACCACTAGGCCACAGAACCATATATGGGCAATTTTTGGACAGTTTATATCATGGTAAAGCTTAAAAAGTACAAAATGTTAACGCAGTAAGCTGTAGAAGTGGCAATTAGTTGGTTTTATGGTGTCTGTAGCTATATAATACCACCATTTTTTTATTTGAGTCTAATGTTTGCTAATTATTCAACATTTATTGTTAAAATTCTCAGACAAATTCAATTTTTCCACTCATATGATGTGTATAAAGCGCGAGTATATTTTTTTAATTGATACTCTGTACTAGTAATTAAATATTAGCCAAATAAGCAGTGGGGCAATTCCATGGTCACTCGCATTACACATTACAGTCATTTTTGTTAGTCTAAGCTTTGTACTTTCTATACTAATTGGATTTTTAAGTCAATGTTTTATATGAACATACTTTAGGTGCAAGTCTTTAATAAAATACTATAAAAACAATTGTATGTCTTTTACTTTGACAATGACGCCATTGCGAAATTCTGTCACACGCATTACACAAAAAGGACACAACAAAAATTTGATTAGATTTTATAAGAACGTGTCCTTAAACTAAAAATATATGAATCAAAAGATCTTATATTTTTAATTGCTGTACTTTTAAAGTATAAAATAGGATAATAAAAAAATTCAACATTACATAGATTTTAAAAATATTTTACATTTTAACAAAAAAGTCCCGTCACCCGCATTACTGTCACTCGCATTACCGTAAGAAATGAACTTAGTATTTACTAAGCAAAGCAGAAAGAAAAGTAGACAATAATTAAATAATGCCACATTAAACCACCCAAAGAATGTTATATCAATTTTCAAGTAAAAACTTTTATTTTAACTCATTTGGATGAAGTTCTAAAGGACATCATCTATTTTTACTAACAGAACATCTTGTTTTTTACAAACACAGTAACTAACAGAACACTTATACGGTCACTAAAAATGAAAATAGAAAATTCAAACAGCCATTTTACAAATTATGGAACTCAAAGTTCTTCGCAAACCAGCATCAAGCATTCTTTTTGCCCTGGTAGTGGCTTTAGCAAAGCCATAGCACTTCTAAAAGGTGATGGCCCGTCTGATGCCAAAGCAGCCTTCTTTGCTCTGAACTAATAGCCACAGGTTTTCTATTAGCAACTTTAAGAGCATCAATCTTCTGCTTCTTCAAAGCTGGTGGCAGAGCTAGAATTTTCTCTTTTCTTTTACTTTTTTACTTCTTTTCGAAATTTCATTTTGTTTGTTTCTGTATGAGGTGTATTTTCCCTCGGCTTTCAGTTTTTCTAGGTACTTTCTCTGTCGTTCGGCCATTTCTAAAGGCAGGATGCAAATGTGAATGATATTTTAAAATTATTTTTAAATAATAAGCAATTATATATTTTGTTTTTAAAACTACAATGTTTTAGACCTGGTGGTGTAAAGTATGCCTAGTAAATAATAATATATAAATAATAATATATAAATAAATTATTATAGCCTAGGCCTATATGCGGTGTTTTCAAATTATAGAATTTGAAATAATTAACACTAACAATATAAGAAAAAAAAACTTAAAAATTGTGATTAAATATAAATGTATACTTATTCTTACCTTCTTATCTTCACAAAAGATTGTACCAAATTTGTTAAATCTCACCAGATTTAGTGTTTTTTATTTAATGAGCTCTTATAATGATTGATTTTTCAAATGATTTAACTGCAAAAAGGTCGTTGCTAGGGATTGTGCCCTCAACAAACCTAATGCTATAATATATATTATATAATTATTATACTGTAGTGCCTCCAAATAAGGGCCAAATCACACATTGTATTATGAAATTAATAATTAGAAATACTAATTCTGGGACTAATTCATAACTAATGATAGATTAATTACTATTTTACTTTACAAAAAAAAGAGTTTTAGTAATGTCACTCGCATTACATTGTCCATTTTTGAACGTCACTCGCATTACATGTCACTCGCATTTCACTTTTCAATGTCTCAACAATTTTGTATTTACGGGGATTTTTTATTTTTATTTGTCAAATTTTAATTGTTCAAAGTAGTATAGCTAAATTATAAAATTTCATTAAAAAAAATTATCATCATGATGGTATAAAAAAAAAATCATTTTTTTTGTCACTCGCATTACATACCCTAATATATAACAGAATATACACAGCACTCCTATATGGGATATTCAACATTTGTAGTTATATCATATTTTCCATACATCTTAAGTGTACTACCGTATTACTTAGACATGTTACTTTATAAATATTGCTTTGTTGGGAAAATAATAATCAGTTAACGTAATTACCTATTTTTCACACCTAAAAAAAATATATATTCAACATTGAATAAACGTAATTTTTTGGCTGCAAAAAGTCATAAATGAATTGAAAAAGTTAAAAACCTAGTTCCCACATATTCAAAGAGTAACATAAACACAAATTTTGAGCTGACTAATTAATTTGAATTTTTTTGGTCATGTCCATGTTTGCATGGAATTGCCCAGTGGCTTTTGTGTTATAATAAAAAATATTGAGATGTTGATTTCCAAATTTTTCAATAAAATTCTTCCAGTTACTAAATTCCTACTATTACTGTGAAAATGTCCGGATAGTTGTAGCTTTAGAATATTATTTTTCATTAAATATGAACCTGTATGTTTCAAAATTAATTGAAAAATATGTAAAAAAAGAACTTTGAATGTTTGACCCTGTTAGACACTTGCGGCCTAGGTTACTGTGAAATTGCCCATATATGGTTCTGTGGTCTAGTGGTATCATACTCGCCCTGTAAACGAGAGATCGCTCAAACAAGCGAGAGGTGGCAGGTTCGAATCCCGCCAGAGACATTTTTTCATACAACTAAAAAAATACGACAAACTTTCGCCAATGATCTATGCTTGACGCGATTGTGAGATCATGTTCCGAATATGAGCACTGTTTCTATAATTTGACAGTATGATTTATATATAATTTACACAGTGCTACGCAACACAATTGATTTATATATATCACTACCTAGCCTAGTCAAAGGGCATCCTATTGGTTAACGAAACCGATCAATGTATCAACAGTAACATTTTTATTTTTAGAGACAGTAACACAATATTTAAATTGAACGTGATTTTACCAAATACAGAGTTCTTATTCTTAGCTCTCTATTAATGTTGCTCTTTTGGAGTTCCATAGAAACCAAAATATTGAGTATGCGAGATTCGCAAACAGTACGGCAAGAAAAGAAAAACGTCTGTAAAATCATCAATTTAAAGGATGTATTGTAAAACAATGCCTCGCATAAATCCTTGACTTGCCTCGCGTGCCTCGTAATCTTGTTCTTGTTGAGTACTGTATAAGAAATATTTAATTTGATAAATTATATAAATGAATATTTTGATATAGGATTTCGTGTTTCTGACCGGATTCGTGTTCCAACCTGGAGAATACGGTGAGATGGATTATACGTTTACATACCAAACAGTAAGATTAATTGTCTGTTGTTAATTCAAACAACCTTATTGTCCACAATGGAAATTATTTTGATCATAAAACTCATAATAAAGGCATTACAGTAGTTTTAGACAAATGTTTTAAAAATATGTTTAAAAAACCCTTGGAAAATCATTTCATTAAAACAACAGTATTGTAAATACCACCGGAACGAATTATGAGAGACGAGTATTGTCATTTTAAAAATGGATAATGTATTGTTATTCAAAAGAGTTGTTCATAAAGACCGTTGGTTTATGCATGCTCCTCCTCCTAGGCTACCCCTTTTCATGAAAAGAAATCAAAGAATGTTCGAACTGTGCGAATAAAGACTAGTGGCACCCGAAAACAGACTTTAATTTAATTTGTATATTTGTAGAGCAAATGTTGTTATCAGATGCTAATTTTCAATGACGAACCAAATCAGTGGCCGTATATTCAAGAAAATGAAGACTTTCTTGTAACTATGATTTCGACTTGTTTAGTGATTGATTTATATGCTGCTGTATTTCAACAAATCATTTATCTAATAATGTGCTTTATATGAATAATTTTAGTTCGAGCACATAACACATTTCTCTGTGAATAAACTAAAACTGAATAATTGTGTATTGTTTTAGGATTGCATGACGAAGAAATCATTAATTCCGAGCCATTATAATGGTAAAGTTACTCTCAGTACTTCACATAACTGTATCATAAGAACAAATTCCGACACAGAAGAAGAGGTAATAGTAAGACTAACATTATTAATATTAATTAGTATACAAATAATTAATGTTTATGAGTGGAATGTTAAAAAGAATGGCATAAGGTGATGAATGATTACATTACATTAGGCCTACTTGTAGGCCTACCATTCCACGAATATAAAACATTCAGGTCTAGGCCAAGCAAAGAAAGGCAATGATGATACCATTACGAGACTTTGCCAGGCAACTGAGACTGGTTAGTCTAATTTTGTTTTTCCAATAATTCTACGCCTTGTAGAGTTGTCCCCATTATTTAATGAAAGTCATTTAAACAGCCTAAAGCTAATTAAAATTTTGGTTTTGTCTAAATTTGTACTGTATCTCTCCAAAAATTCCGTCGCGATACGAACGAGTGTTCAATGTTATTGATTTAAGAAAAGGCGAAGCTGTTCAGTTCAGAATTACAGTAACTGTCTTTGTCTATACGCGAAAACATTTTTTTTTTCATACTACAGTTTTTAACGATCGTTAAATAGTGTTACTATTGAACGCAAGGTGATCCATAATCAAATGACATGAATTTATTTATCATATAATATATAAAAGCCAATAGCAACAGTTAAACATCCCATAAGCAAACACAAAAGTATTAAGTATAAATATTATCCAATTACGATGTCGAAATTTTGACTTACTTTTTCAAATTTCGACAAAACAAAAACAATTTAAAACAATTAAATACAGTGCACATTGACTGCCGTTCAAATCCCAGTCGGCCATCAATGTTTAATGATAGTGTTCAAAAAATTTAAAATAAGAGGTTGTCTGTTATGGCCTAGTAGCAGAATTGACCTGGCGTGCGTGAACATGAATTATAATGTGCACTGTAATTTTGTGTTATTTTTAATTTTTTACTATTTCGAAATGGTAAGTCAAAACTTCCACATGGTTATTCGAAATAGCTATGTCGAATTTTAACAAATGTCAAAATGTGAGTCAGCATAGCTATTAGTCAGAGAGCCCGTAACATATTAGTTCACCCCATACCACCCAGAAAGTTTGACCCCTTAATGCCTTAATGTTGTTAATACTATCAAAAACATTCCAAAAAAAGGTTGTCAGTCTGACTCCGGTCGTCGGTTATAGTCTCCAGACCCTCTTGAACCAAAATTTGTAAAAACATAGAAGTGTGTCAGGACATAACAAAACAAAAAACAAAACTTGACAAAATATCAGGTCGGAAAGGTCAGCCCCCTTTAAAGTTACCCTCTACCAAACACGTTAATTTCACCCCATCTCACCCATGAACCAATATTAATTTGTACAAACATTATATAGTGTGTCAATAAATAACAAGGCCAACAGCCATTAAGTCACGTGCTACAATGCATAGTGATACCGGACCGACAGACCGACAGACAGACAGACCGACCGACTGACATAGTGAACTATACTGACCGAAATTACTGAACATGTTTAAAAATGTTGAAATGTTTAAAAACATTTATATTTGTTTAATTTACACGTGCGTAGCCTGTCACTTTTGACGTGCTCGTATAACGTAATTTCGAGTTGAAAAGTAAGTCAAGAAAACAGAAATCGGGCAAAAAGAGTGCGCAATAACATTTAACGCGCAGTGCGCGCGCAAAAATATGCGCACTCATGGCAATTTTGTAAACGCTTAAAATTGCCTGAAACGTACTCTTATTTCATCGAAAATAAATTTTGAAAATTTTAAGCGCGCGTACGCATGCGTTACATGCGCTACGCACGTAATTGTATTGCCATATGATGATTTATGCCCTGAAATTTATGAGTACCAACTTTTATTTAATTGTGATTCATGGTTGTGAAGATATGATTACAAATGTGATTTCGTTAAATCGTGCGTAGACCGCGTAATTTTTTATTGCGCACCGTGAAAACATAACCACATTGATTCCTGGCCATAAGGAATATACTGTGAAAAATTGACCTAGCTAGATTAAACTGATATCAAGATAAGGTCAGAAAGCGATAAAACGCATAGTGATACCGGACCGACAGACCGACAGACAGACAGACAGACCGACCAACCGACCGACATAGTGAACTATAGAGTCGCTTCCACGCGACTAAAAATTGTACGCTAATCCCCAACTATTCAGACACACATTCTTTTAGCGTCGTACGCTATAAAACGGTCTAACGCCATGGGTCTGAACAGCCAATAGGTTTAACCTTTCAATGTTTCCATAGTTTTTAGTCGCGTGGAAGCGACTCTATAGTTCAGTCGGTCGGTTGGTTGGTCTGTCTGTCTGTCGGTCGGTCTGTCTGTTGGTCGGTCTGTCGGTCCGGTATCACTATGCGTTTTATCGCTTTCTGACCTTATCTTGATATCAGTTTAATCTAGCTAGGTCAATTTTTCACAGTATATTCCTTATGGCCAGGAATCAATGTGGTTATGTTTTCACGGTGCGCAATAAAAAATTACGCGGTCTACGCACGATTTAACGAAATCACGTTTGTAATCATACCTTCACAACCATGAATCACAATTAAATAAAATTTGGTACTCATAAATTTCAGGGCATAAATCATCATAAATGGCAATACAATTACGTGCGTAGCGCATGTAACGCATGCGTACGCGCGCTTAAAATTTTCAAAATTTATTTTCGATGAAATAAGAGTACGTTTCAGGCAATTTTAAGCGTTTACAAAATTGCCATGAGTGCGCATATTTTTGCGCGCGCACTGCGCGTTAAATGTTATTGCGCACTCTTTTTGCCCGATTTCTGTTTTCTTGACTTACTTTTCAACTCGAAATTACGTTATACAAGCACATCAAAAGTGACAGGCTACGCACGTGTAAATTAAAAAAATATAAATGTTTTTAAACATTTCAACATTTTTAAACATGTTCAGTAATTTCGGTCAGTATAGTTCACTATGTCGGTCGGTCGGTCTGTCTGTCTGTCGGTCTGTCTTGCGGTCTGTCTGTCTGTCTGTCGGTCCGGTATCACTATGCATTGTAGCACGCGACTTAATGGCTGTTGGCCTTGTTTTTATGGATTTTGATTTTCCATACAATCAGAATGAAGAATTTTTTTTACTGGACGGCTGCGTAATTAGCATAGACAAAATTTTTATACAAACATATTGAGTTAATTTTGACGCCAAATTGTTCACAATGTATATATTTATATTAGCTCTAACAGATTTTTCTTTTGTAAAATTGACCGGAAACCTCATTTTTAGCAATGTTGATCTTTGATCTAATTAACGGCAGGTTGGAGAGAATTAAAACAAGATTTAAATTGTTCCCAAGGTATATATTTAGTCTATATTCAGTCTAACAGAAGATCTTGCTTGAAAATGTCCAGAAGTGTGGTTATTGACCTTTGACATAAATTAATAAATTCATAGACCTAATTCAATAAATATTTGTCGTAGGTGTCAAATTGTTCGCAATAGATATGTTTATACTTGTCATAATGCAACATTTTTTCAAAAAGTGACCGGAACATGCATTTTATGTGTATTAACATTTGATCAGCTTTTCCCATCTAAATAACATCGAAAATATGTATAGGAAAGGGTGCCTTCTCCTTATGAAGTAACCTATAAAGTTTTTCAGAATAATCTTACATGCCTTATGGGATCGGTTCTGTTCTCTATGGGCCATACCGGCTCTGTAATGGAAAAGGGTCAAACATTTGGTATCAATAGGCTAGCCCAAACAGTAAAAAGTTGCCTGTACACACAGGATTCTAAAATAACCCATATGGATTTGCCCTAATGAAACCTCTAAGGCCCTTTTGGGATCTATGTTTGCTACTTAAGGCCCTGTATTAGAAATTAATATGGGGTAATAGTTCATATTTATTTATTTATTTGGTGACCCATTCACCTTTGGATCGGTGGCACTCACTACATGCGGTGCGGTCATGAGTTAATTTTGGTGTCAAATTGTTCACAATGTATACGTTTATATTAACTCATGTCCAGAAATTCCTGAGATATAGCATGTTTCTATGAAAATAGCGGCCAGTTTGTTTATGCTAATTATGCAAATTGCTCAATGCTGACACAGCCGTCCAGTAAAAAAAATGCTTCATTCTGATGGTATCGAGAATCAAAATCCATCAAAAAAAACTATAGAAAACATTGCAAGGTTAAACCCCTTGGCTTCCGGAGTATGGGGCGACATTAACAAGTTCGCTTCGCTACAGGTCCTGTCGACGGCCCTGGACAAGCACATTTTTCAGCCGTGCAAACGCTGACTAAAGCAAAATAGGTCTATGGGGGAAAATGTCACCTTTTAATAGGCTAGTACCTCAATTTTCATATTTAAAATATCAATTTTTAATACATTTATGAGAGTGTCATTACCGACCATCTAGAGAGGTGTTATATTTTCAAAATCGACTCAACTCAGCCCCAACCATGGTGGTATGGGGTGAAAATATATGTTACGAACTCTTAGCCTATATTTTATATTCAGATAGCAGGATTAGGCTTTCGCTTTCGTACAAACTGAATAGGCTTTTTTCATTACGTTGTTCCAGTTTACGGGATATTGCCACCCAGGCTAGGGAGATGCAACTATATTGATAATGTTTGATTTTAAAAATAACTACTGCACTATCACATTCTTTCTGAGGAAACGTCATAAAAAGAATATTAACATTTTATAAAAATGTTAAACTATATAAAAAGTATTACAATTCTTTGGCCTATGTACAGAGAATTGTTACACATCTTTCATCTACCTAAAATTGAATATGAAAATATAATATTAAAAGGTACTGTACAGAGTTATAAAGTCTTACACATTAATTAAAATAAGTAAATATCTTTACCGTCTTTTTAAAATTGCCCATGATTAATAATTGCATGCGATCTTGGCAACAAAATAAAATATGGAAGTCATTTTACCCTTTGTTTTGGAGACATGAACCTTATTATCCTCTAGTGGAATAATTTTGTGTATGTTGATAATTGTTGTATAAATAATAAATATATTGTTGCAGGAGTTTTATTGCCACGGAACACGTCATTTCAATGTCATAGAGGAACGATGGTGGTACATTACCATAGTACATTGTGGCGGTGATGGAATTCATAACTTTCATTATAACATGGAATTTATCAATGGAAAACATAACTTTGACAATCATTTCTCAGCAGATGAAAGATGTAGGTACAGTATTCCTAAACTAGAAAACAAAGCTTGTACCAGATATAAAAAAAAAGGTTTACGGCCATTTTGGAAAGTGTAGATCTACATTTTGGCATCCATTTTGTTTTATGAAAATTAGGAGCTATCATTTTTTTATTAACTACCATAAAATGCACCTATTTTTTAGAACTTAGACTTAAATCGCTACGTTTGTGTAAGTGCTGTTTGGATGGTGGTTGAACATGAGGTGATATAAGAAGCGGCTGGAGATGCGGTGTATTAACAAACTTTTTATATTTGTTTTCATTTATTTGTTCGACACAAGCGATCAAGGGGTTGCGACAGCAACACGCGCCATGACACGTAAGTGTTCGCAACCCCTGTGTAAGTGGTGGTGATACGTGCGTCTTGTTGAGGTGAGGTGATTTCTCATCGATGGCAATGATTCATGTCCAATTTATGGTACAGTATTGCGCAGGGGCGGATCGAGTAATTTAGTGGGTGGGGTGTACCTTGCGAGCGGACCAAGACGCTTGGGGGTCCAGGGGTGAAGCCCCAAAAATGTTGATGTTCTAGCGTATTATCAGTCGTTTTAAAACGATTTACGAAAATCTCGTACCGTCAATTTACATTATTTTGATTGTGCGCTACAACTCTTATGTCATGGTTAAATAATTAAAATGACGAACAAATTACTCGATGGTCTTTATTTATTTTTGTATTTCTTCTTCGACAACATAAACATCACTTTGCTTCAGTTCTAATTTTTGCAGGTTTTGCTGAAGATGTTTTAAGTAGGTATACTACGGTGAACGAAAAAGACAGTTGACCTAATTTAAAAGACCAATGGTAGTTGTAGAACATGTTCTGTTCTGTTGTGTTATACAAGCGATGTATATATATGTGATATGATGTTAAGAGCTAAAACACATAAGCTATCCATTAGCTTCGTATTGATCGGAATTTTTGTTTACTGTTTAACAGTTTCAAAATGAAGTCATAAACTGTGCTCCATTAGGTTGTCAGGCGGAACGTTAAATCGACGGAATGTAATCTCAATGAGCGGAATGGAGTTTAGTGGACTTATACGCATTCGTATTTTAATCTTTTGTATAAAATTACCGTCTTATATGATTAATTATAATGTTAATTTTAATTCAAAATCACAGAGAAACATAAATAATAATTGCATGCATTATTTTATTAACTTTATTTGTACAGATATTCTGCAAACTGACACAGTATTCCTTGGACTTTATCTAATAGTCTGTAGCTGCCTGTTGAAGTTTAGAAGTTAGTAGAGAAATTATTTATCAAACACATGTTTTTTCTCAGAATGTAGTAAATACTTACTTTAATAAGCTACTTTTTTTATTTCAGAGTTGATGCTCAAACGTCAAACCACCTACTACCAACTATTTTCATACTCATGCTATCTACAAACTATTAGCCTCTTGTTTCAGACAATTGCCTTTTGGAATTATGCGAGTAATGGTGTTGGATTTGAACCTTTAAAGAAACTTGGTAAGGTTGTCTAATCTATCTATGACGAATATGATGAGTATAAATATAAACAAATTAAGGTGGCCATTTGATGACGTCACAATACCAGATATGCCATAATTGTCTCGGAAATAAAATTGGAATTTTAAACAAATTCGATTATAGATAATCGAGATACGCTCTAATGATTGACCAACTATGACAAAAACAAGACAAATTATGATGGCCACAGGTGGAATGTAAACGAATAATATCTACAACTCAGTAGCTCCCATAATAAGTATAAAAAAGAGAGCAGGTTTGGTCACCTTTCATTCCGAGGAGTTATAGATTAAACATTAAAATGTTCCACTGCCATGCACACGACGTAAGTGTTTATAATTTTACCAAATGTGTCGATCTTTTAGGCAAAATGATTTCATCGACATCTGCCCTCCTGTTTGCCCTCCTACTAATCGGCATTGCTAAAGGATACACCGTCACACGGTTTGTTTTTTTCTAACTATACTATTTCTATCCATCCTACTATAAATGTAAGTTTGTACAGTTTATTAAATATAAGAGTAGAGAATAGAACTCATTTCTATTTCATTGTCTTTTAATCATACATTACAGTTGTGATAAAGTTGAAATAAAGCTGTAGGCCATATCATACTACTGTACATTAATTTTTTTCATCATAAAGAGTTCGTTTAAAACTAATCAAGCATCTTAAGATCACCGTCTTTGCCTGCGTGTACTTATTTGCTGCCTTCGGACTTTACATCGTGCACGAATTGGTATACGACGCACGTAATGTCATCAGCAAATCATTTCTTGCACTTGCAATTGTTGTATTGCAGTTTATTGGTAAGTAACTCTGGTTGTAATTGCTACAATTCAAACCGCCCCAGCCACCAGTCAAATTAAGTATCATTAACTTTATCTATCCGGTCGAGAAGTAACCATCCCTAAAATAAAGCTGCAGGAAAGCACTTGAATATGAATACTCGATATGCCACAAACAAACAACATGTACAAAGCCTTTATTATATATTTCAGGATTGGCTTGGATTTACTATGATTGTTACTGTACTATCACACAAAAAGGTATTAAAATCACCTTCTGTGTTCCTTTTGCTATTGGATTTACGCTGTGGTTTATTGGAATTCCAACCAAAGTTTGGTTGTCTGAACACTTCGTAAAATGGAAAACGTGAGTCAGCTGTGTTATTAATATTACACTCCTATTTTCAATACTTTTAACAAGCTAGCAATTTATTTTCAGGATGGACCTATAAATTGTCCATGGTCAGGGTAAGGTTTATCTTCAATTCCCTGGTTCTTGAATGGTCACATCAACAACAATCACATTTATTGGAAATTGTCAGTCGAACATAATACATGTCACAAATTTAAGCTTATAAAGAAAGACATTATTTCAAATCTATAGAATACTAATCGGTTTTGTTTGTAGAATATTGCGACATGCGTCGAGAATTACACCATTAACCTTTTACTTTTAGGGCCAAAATTGTTAACGGTCTGGAAGTCGCCACTATGTTTTATGGGCACATATTATATCTAATTTGGACACATATTGGCTACAGGTTCCAATCAACAAACATTGTAAGAATTGATATCTTCATTATTTACTATCCTACATTTTTGTCAAGTTTGATTCTACATAATTTAATAATTGTTACAATAATAAATAAACTGTGTATATTGTAAAATATATATTATTTCTATTCAAATACAACGTATAATAAATAACATATCTATTATTCACGAAATGGTATAAGTCAAATGTTCTAATACAAAATAGGTTGATATTGTGAACCATGATGATAAAAATCAAAAAGAAAGGCATTATCTGTCCCATGTTGGCACAACGGAAGCTAAATATGTAAGACATTTACATTAATTAATTGTAATACTTGTCTAAATAAACCGTTATAGGCAAGTAAAAAATAGTTTGATTATTGATAGACCTACAGCTTCAAAAGGAATATTACCTATCATTATTTTGCTAGAAATAGCATTGAGAAAGAGCAGTGTGCATAATCGTAAATTTGGTGGCATATATTCCACTAGTCCTCCACCCACTGCAGTACTGCTGTAATTTCCTTTTCTGATCATCTCAACCATTATTTCTATTCTTGAAATAAATCAGCAACATTGTCTAGCATGTTCAAATAATATATACTTGCTTACTATTCAAATAATAGTAACTTATTTATTATAATTTTAATTTCAGGTGACAAAATCCGAATATGACGAATCGTCGGTCATAGCAATCAATGTTGACATAGTTAATAAAGATGGAGAATTATAAAATGAGCAGGATTTTATGATAAAATTTTCAGAACACAGATGGGATTTAATGATCAAAATTTCGTGGTCGCAATTTTCGAAGCGGGCAAGTCAATCGTAAAAAAAATCAAAAATCTTGAAAAATTCCCATTCAAATGTTATATTTAATATAACATTTGAATGGGCATTTTTCAAGATTAAAAAATAACGCTAATCCCTAAATTTAGCATCTTATATTGCTGTCATAAATATCTGCCATTTACAATAATTGAATTTTAAATGAAATTTCAATAGTGAAAATGTTTCTGTTTTCTGTAAGGTGTCTCCAATGTAATGTACAGCTTTCAAATAATGTTTTTAGAAAGGTCATTTAATACACGTTAAACACAAATTTCGTTGGAGACTAACAATCTAAAACCAAGGGACCACTGTCGTATTTGACATAGACAAATATTTCTGCCTTCGTATAATGAAGCATAATTATTGAGAGGTAAAAATGAACGGTGAATAGCATAAAAGAGGTAAGCGTTATGTTTACTGACTTTAGGTTAGCGAAAAAGGTTACACATACTCAAGGACAGTGGTCACCGTTTTAGATGTAGGCAAGTCCATCGCTAAAAGAAATCATTTATATTATATTGCCATCTCTTAAATACCATGTGTGTTTATTGATATTCTGTAATACATTTTTACTGATAATGTAATCCTTACCTTTTATAATTATCTCAAGAGGGACAAAAAAGGGTGTATTGTACTTTATTATTAGAAAAGAGGTTCTTTCATCCTTTAAAACTTATTGTCAACCTTTTATTGTGGATGAGGGGTCCCCGCTAACTTCGCATATTTATTTTCTTTTATTACTAAAATATATTCATTTCACAGAGTGGCATTTCGTAATCTTGATAATCTTAAAATATTCATTAACATATTCTTTCTTAATATATTCATTTTCTTAACATATTCATTTCTTAACATAGGTTATAATTTTAGCAAATTAATTTCTTAACGTAATCATATTTTTGCATATTCATTTTAACATAATCATATTTTAGCGTATTATTTGTTGTATATTAATTTCCTTGTCATAAACATATTTTTATCATATTCATTTCTTAACTTGTTCATTTCTTAAATCATTTTAATAATTTCTTATTATAATTATAATTTTAGCGTGTTCATTTCTTAACATATTTATTTCTTAACGTAACTGTTCATTTCTTAACACATTCTTTTCTTAATACATTCTTTTCTTAACGCATTCATTTCTTAACGTATTCATTTTCGAAGTATATTCATTTCTTCTTAACATATTTATTTCTTAACATAATTATAATATTCATTTCTTAACTATTCATTTATTATCATACTAACTTCCAGGGAAGTGTGAAACTAGCGTAATTTCACTCTTTTCTTTTAATTTCATAGTATACAGCATTCATTTCTTAGCATATTAACTTGATATCATTTTTAACATGTTTTAAGATGTTTATTAAAGTATAACTGTGGGTCAAAATTAACGTCCACTTGAAATTGTTCTTCCAGATATTGGGAATATCGTAAATCTTCTAATAGTTACCCACACTCTAATAGTAACCCCCGTTCTAATAGTAACCCACCTTATAAGTCAATATAATAATAACCCACTACTCTATTAGTAACCCATGGGGGTTACTATTAGAGTCACAACAACTTATAATGCAGCCGTATTTTGACAATGCATGTTGATATCGGGAGTGGGGGAGGGTTGAGTGTTTTTAAGTTAATAAAATGTTTTTATTCGTACTGTTTTATCATTTTGCTATGCTATGTCAATATTGGTTGCTTCAGGACTCGTCCAGGGACACAAGTAAAGAAATTTATCAATTGTGGTAGCCCAAGATATGTTACAATAATTAATATAGGGTAAAACTAAGGTGTTATATAAAGATAAAAGAATGTGCTGTGGGAGATAGTGCTTTAGTTTTTCATTATTCCAATGTTTCTAGAAATTATATTTGAAATATGAGTAATATTGTTATTGTTCCAAAATGATTTCGTTGATAGGATTAATTGTTTGCTCTATGTCAAAACATTTATTATACTTGAACCATATTCGTATTAAATTAGCATACAAATTTAACATTTGATTAATTTTGGTCTGACAGTATTTATTAATATCTTTGAATGATGCATTACATTTAGGCAAATTTAAACCTAGATATGTTTTATTAGAATTGTAAAGTGCAATATTTTTCCATAGTGCCTTTTCATTGTGTGTCAATTTTTTGATCCACGATAAACTAATAGATTCTAAATACGAGCCAAGGTGGAACACTTTTAATCCACCTAATTCATATTCGCTGATCGTTGTGCCTCTTTTAACACCCTCGCATCTATTCAAAATGAATTTTAAAAATATTGTGTTTAATTTTTTCGCGAACTCATCAGGTAAGACGATGATTTGAAGCAATGTAAGTTAGTTTGGATGCTAACAAACTATTAGATTTCTGCCAATTATTTATAGGTTTCTACTCTTCCATGCTCTAATCGAAGATTCAAATTTTTCCATTATACTTTCCCAATTAAATTTTATTTTTGGAGGTAGACTTTGGCTAAATTAAATTTAGAGTACTTTAATATAATTGTTAGGTTTCACATCCCATTTAATTTTCAAATTTCCGATATGTTATCCGTCAGCGAACCTATCCACACCGCTTTACTTTTATTACTATTTATTTTTAATCCCGTTATGAGAAAGAATTATTTTAGTGTATTAATTGCGGTATTAAATGATTCGGTTGAGTCTAAGAAAGTGTTGTGTCATCTGCAAAACAAGTAATTTTTAGCACGTTCCTGTCGTGTAAATTTATACTCTTAATTTGGTCAGACTGTCTAATTTTGCAAGCAAGTGGTTCTATAACAAGTACAAAAGCGGAGATTGGACAGCCTTGTCTTACTCCTCTTTCGACATTAAGAATTTAGATACATGTCCGTTATTGATAATGCAATTGTTACAGTTGCTTAATATTGTAGTGCGCCACCAAATGAAGGATTTACCAAAGTGTAGTCTTTTGAGAACCTCTATTAAATATCGCCTATTCGCATATGCTACACACACCCTGACCCATCTAAAACTGAAACACGCAAGGCATCGACTCAATTAAGGTCTGCTTCGTCGTTGTAAAAGCGTTACGTTTGCTAAATATTGAAATTAGGTGAGGTATTAAACAAATTACGATACGTAAATTATTAAAAGAAAACAATAAAAAAACAATAGTCAAGCGTATATACTTATAACAACTATGGTACGGTATTTTAAATATCTAAACACCATTTTGATAAGGTAAAAATGTGGCAACTCGTGTTCGTTTAAATTACACTATTACTTTACGGCTTCTGCTTACTTAAAGTTCATCTCTAACCTACACACATAGGAGTATCATTATCATTCATCAATGTTTGTACTTTTTCCGTATGCTTCCATCTCATGGGTCATCTTTCATTGGCTCAAGAACATATTGACTGGCTAAACAATGGTTGTTATTGAATTAGGCAGCTTACAATGAACTTGTTTTGTCGATCGACATTTGGTGCCTTTTCAGACATTCCCCTAATGTATTATTAATATTGTTGCCAACGATATCATTTTATTTCGTTAATAATGCTTTATATAAACCAATTGACGTTCCTATCAAAACCTCGTTTAGAAAATAATGCACTGGTAATCCAATATTACTACAGGATGATTGGCTCTTTAGAGAAGCTCAATTATAATCCATAATGGCTCCAAAATCCACACGATGGCGCGAGTTGCAAAAGTGAAAACAAGATAACAATGAATGTTGAGTTTTGAATATTAAATATAATCTGTTCATCAAAACAGCCTTAGAAAATATAATTTCTTTAGTTTGAAATTCAAATTCTATATTTAGCTTCTTATTTTTGCTGTAAATTGCGACAATTACAATAATTCAAGTTTAAATCAAAATTGAATGGTGGAAATTGCGATGCTCGCATTTTTTTTTTTTTTTATAAGGTATACACAATCGACAAATGTTTCATACTACTGGTAATGTACGGTACAGCTTTTAAATACTGCGTTGAGAATGACTGGCCAAATGCTCTCGACATTATCATCCTTGGAAACATTGGATTTCCACAGAAGCTCTCGATGATAGTCGTATAAAGGGCACTAACTCTAACTTAGTGCCTCGCAGTTAAAAAGAACGGCTAATTTCGTCATGTCACTGAAAATTATTGTCGTCTATTCAATGTCGAGATGCGCTCAAATTGTGCTAAACTGAGACAAAGTGCACATTCGTTGACGATTAAAAAGGAGCGCCATACCCTACTTTGCCCTCTGATATACCTTGCAATAAGAACGGAATTGAAGACGAAATTCATTTTTTAATCAAATGCTCATTATATTGAGATTTACGTTATGATTTGTATAGCAATATTAAAGAGGGGCTAATTATTTTGATTATTTAAATGACAATGACTTATGGGCGTGCGTGATTTTATTATTAGTTTGGTTGTTATCAATTATTTTATTAACTCCGCCATTGTTAGGAGACTTAATTAATTGTTTTTATTGTGGTAAAAGTTCTGATGTTGTTTATTTGTTTGTTTTGTTGCTTCTTAATGTTTATTTTATCAAATTTGTTTGATGTATTAATAAAAAAAAATTATATTTATGATTATGCATGGATCTGTAACATGCATTAATTGCAGTAAGTTCACGATAAGGAGTGGAGTAAAGCAGGGTTGTGTGTTGGCGCCTACACTCTTCGGTATGTTCTTTTGTTTTCGTTTGTCCTTTTTCTTCAATGCTCCTAAAGTATTCTTTCAGTAATGACATGGAGGGTGTCTATATCCATAACATAATAAGTTCCTCTTCGGACAACCCGGACCAAAGGAAGAGGCAAGGGCGCCCTTTATCGTACCTAACGACCTAATATCGGCATGGGTTCGAGGCCGACTCGCTCCTCCTAGTTCTGGTGGTAGAACAAGTCTTTTCGGATAAGGACTATATAAACCGTTAGTCCAGTGTACACAGTTTTTCCGGTTGCACTTTAAATAACCCAGTTCGAGAAGGGGTTACCTTTGTGACCTGATTCACAAAATAGCCCAGGTTAGGAGAATTACCACCTATCTGATAGGAGAGTGATATATTAATTTGCTATTGGTAATCCTTGACCACATGTACCGAAATACATAAAATAAATGCGTAACAGGTCAGATGCCTGTGAACAATTCTCACTTATAATTAATGTTAAACAATGAATCTCATACTGTAGTGAACAAATTGGTCTACCTTTGAGGTTCAATGCTAACAGAAAAACATTACTCGATGATTATTTCAAATCAGAATTGGCAAGGCTGCAACACATTGTGGCTATCGTTCATGAACAACAAGCTGACAATGAACACAAGAAGTGTATTTTAAGTGTCCTCCTTTATGGAAGCCATTGAATGCCTACAAGATGAACAAGGCCAACAGCCATTAAGTCGCGTGCTACAATGCATAGTGATACCGGACCGACAGACCGACAGACAGACCGACCGACATAGTGAACTATAGAGTCGCGTCCACGCGACTAAAAAGGCATAATTTTGACGAATTTTTGAACTTTTTCATCAAAAACGTGCGCAAATTATCCAATTCGACGTGCTCGTATGACGTAATTTTAAGTCGAAATTTTTTAAAAGTTGGTAAAATTATTAGAAAAGGCTGCAAAAACATAAATCACGCGAAAAAAGTATGTATTTAACGCTACGTGTGCACCGCGCGCGTAAAAATTTGCGCGGGTATGGGAATTTTTGACATGCTCAAAATGACAAGAAACGCGTAGAAAGTTGATTAAAAATTGATTTTGCGCATTTTAAAACTTTAAATGCGCGTGCGCGCGTAACTTTGTGTAAAACACATTTTTTTTTCAACAGAAAGTTAGCGCCTGATATAAATTAAATTTTTGCAAAGTTTCAATTTAAAATGTTATTTGGTTTTTGACCTATGTTAAATACGAGAAAATCGTTAAATCGCGCGGAAATCACGTTGGGCAACTCTAACGTCATTCACAATAGGAGGTGCACAATTTCACGTAAATGCCCACATGTTGACACGCCTTCCATTTTCGATGTCTTCTTCGTATCTTGGAAATCATCTGGAAGTTTTCATTTCATGTCACGTCTCAACAAAAACAACAAGAACAGTACAAATATACAAATATAAAACTACATAAAAACAGAGAAACACGAGAAAGGGAAAACCAAAAGTGAACTAAATTGTGGTAAATTGTGGTAACAATATCGAGAACAGTGGAATCAATTATATAATCGAGCTTATTGTTAGTATGCGTATGCCGTGTAGATATATTCAATCGCATAGATTTACACTTACTAGAATTTAAACTTAAGTTATTGATCTTACACCAGTGGGAAATGTTATTTAAGTCATTCTGAAGGGAAACATAAAGGATCGTATGGCCCTGTACATGACTGTATCATCAGCATATTGAATAATAATATGTGAATTACAATCGTGGGGAGATCCAGAACATGATGAAATGAGATGTTAAATAAAATGGGCCCAATCACCCAATGGTAAGTTGCCCCTCTGAATTTTACTGAGACAACTACTACACAGAGGGTGGATGATGGTCGCATATAAAAAGATCGCAATTTTCGGTGAAAATTATTTAATAAAGAAATCTAAATTAATGATAAAATTAGCCCTGAAATTAGTAATATATAAACAGGATGATAATTATTTAATAATAATATTCTCAAAATGTATGCTGCAAATGTCTTGGTCTGGCGAAAAAAAGACGAACGCCCTATACAGTATGGACACGAATAAAAACAAGACTCCAGTAATATTTGAAACTAAAAATCAGTATTGAACATTAAGCATTTTAATATGAATAACCTAAAAGGGTTTAGCTAAGCTTTGCTTTACTAACTTTAGGTTATGTAAAAAGGTTACACTTACTAGATTGTGACTGTCAACACTGGTGTCTGTGTCTCAGTCATTTCTTCCTCCTCCTCGTGGAATCGTTTAATAATGCATATTTTCTGCGGAGAGGCCTGTGTTATAGTGATTTTAATCCATGCGAGTTTATATCTATTATTTTTAAAGGATTTATAATGGCCCATAGCGAATCCGTTTGTCGAGGTACAATGTCTCGATAATTCGATGGTTTTTATCAAATAGGCCCTATATTAAAAATCCTCACGAGAATTTATCTCTTACTTGCTTTCGGAATTTCGTTGCAGATACAGGCAAGTTGTTATCAGCCTGTGACACTAAGGATTATCATATGGGTATTATGGAGCCATTTCTTTATAGTTTCTAGTTGTAGACAAATATGATTGAGGCACATACACGATTAAGCCTATTGACAGCCAGAATATAAATAGAGTGTAACCTATTTTACGTTAACCTAATGTTTGAAGATAACCATTAGACGAAGGATGGGGGTTAAATCGACCAAATACCATTCCGGGACATAATGTGTTCTTCTGTCCATCGTCGCGGTACGAAAGCTCGCTACATTGGAGACACGATGGTCTGAGGTAACTAGACTACCAGGCCTTTAGATCTTGAGGGGCATCTCAGCACGAATGTTTAAAGTCCCATTCCCTAAGTTTAGATCTAATTTAAGGTCACAAAGTACATTTAATGTAAAAATAAATACTATAATATTGTCTTATTGCGATAACTTCCTTCGTCTTTGAACGTATATTTATCGAGATGGCTACAGACAGTTTAAAGTTGTAAACAGGGTCATTTTCATGTAAAATACATTTTTTTACAACTTTAGTTTCATTTAATCACGTTGCTTTCAGTAAAAACAAGGCCAACAGCCATTAAGTCGCGTGCTACAATGCATAGTGATACCGGACCGACAGACAAACAGACCGACAGACAGACAGACAGACCGACAGACAGACGGACCGACCGACATAGTGAACTATACTGACCGAAATTACTGAACATGTTTAAAAATGTTGAAATGTTTAAAGGGGGGTTCCGGGTTTAAAATGAATAGTAAAAAATGTAAAATATATTTGTTTGTCTCTTGAACGGTAAAAGTTTCAATTTATATAAGCGCCCAGTGAAGCAGAACGAAGGCTGTGAAATGAGGCCAGATTACAAGTGCAGCTACGGCAAAATCACACTGTGGTTACAGAATACGAAATTCGTGAAATGGTCAATCTTCCGACGACTCGTTATCAATAACCATATCAATTACTTTTGTAAAATTATACTTATCTGATGTAATTTTAGTCGGTCTTCCCATTTATAAAATCAATTTTCTATGAAAATCCATCAAAACAGTGAAAAATTAGATAAGTTTGCACTTTACGTTTGCCGATTTTCGCACTGACTTAGGGAAAGCCTTCAAAATCAATGAAGCGTAACGTATACATTCCTGCTGAGGAGCGAGGAGAGCGAGACGACGATACACGTGCTCTCTCTGCCCATGCCTGGCATCGTCACGTGATAAGCAGATACAGTATACAATACCAAACTGGTCGGGTCGAGTATACCCCGTCTATATCACAACATGAACGATGTACAGTATTTGATTGAAGGTCGACTCAACCTACCGGAATGGTATAGATAATATAGCTCGAATGAGAGAGTTGGAATATTTGTAAACATAAGTACAGTATTGCTAATTTTAACAAGTGTAGCCTATAGTAAAAGGCCTGGTAGTATCAATTCGCATAGGGTCTACTACACTAGCTAGCTCAATTTTTAACTGGGCCGGATCGGCTAGGCTAGGCTAGGCTAGGTCTCCTTCCTACTACCGGTCTACTTGCTTGATGCAGTATACGATTTTTTGGAGAGTAAACTAGGCCTACTTATTAGACCATACGTGCGGACGGCGATCGGACCTTGTTTTGCCTCAATATTTACAGCCGATTTTTGTAGAACGTTTTAGGTTTAGATTGTTTAGGAGTTTGGTTGATAGGATGGGTTTGGAATCCACTGAGTTTTGTTATTTATGGGCCAATCGTTTAGTAATAGGCTAGCTAGGCCCATGAATGATGGCCATCGTGGCATGGAATCCCTAGTCAGAAATGGCTCTCACCCCGGCATGAATAAAATGATTTAGTCTAGGCCTAGCCTAGTACGTGAAGCCGATATACGATCTGTTACTATTAATTCGAGTTATAAAAATAGTATAATTTATGACTCCGTAATCTGTACTAAATTTTGTATTTCATTAAATGTCAAATAAATATATGCTACTGTTATTATTACACTTTAGGCCTAGCTTCTTAGCAAATCTACAAAAAATGTATTTCACAATGATCGGGTGGTCGTCGTTTGACAGAGGAGAGAGAACACAACGTACAAGCTTGACGTCGCGAGTTTGGAATCCACTGATGACGTGATTTTGTGAATATCTCATGAATATTAATGAGCTTCCCTAAGCTGCTGAAAAACAGACTTTCCATGAATTTACCCTAAAATGTATATGAAATTTAATTTTTTTAATTTCTCGTTATTACTTCTTCATTCTGACATGTCTATATTGTTATAATATTTTTTATTTAATAAATAAACGATATTTAAAAGCAATTTTAAACCCAGAATCCCCCTTTAAAAACATTTATATTTTTTTAATTTACACGTGCGTAGCCTGTCACTTTTGACGTGCTCGTATAACGTAATTTCGAGTTGAAAAGTAAGTCAAGAAAACAGAAATCGGGCAAAAAGAGTGCGCAATAACATTTAACGCGCAGTGCGCACGCAAAAATCTGCGCACTCATGGCAATTTTGTAAACGCTTAAAATTGCCTGAAACGTACTCTTATTTCATCGAAAATAAATTTTTAAAATTTTAAGCGCGCGTACGCATGCGTTACATGCGCTACGCACGTAATTGTATTGCCATATGATGATTAATTTTATGCCCTGAAATTTATGAGTACCAAATTTTATTGAATTGTGATTCATGGTTGTTAAGATAATGATTACAAACGTGATTTCGTTAAATCGTGCGTAGACCGCGTAATTTTTTATTGCGCACCGTGAAAACATAACCACATCGATTCCTGGCCATAAGGAATATTCTGTGAAAAATTGACTTAGCTAGAGTAAACTGATATCAAGATAAGGTCATAAAGCGATAAAACGCATAGTGATACCGGACCGACAGACAGACAGACAGACAGACCGACAGACAGACCGACAGACAGACCGACAGACAGACCGACCGACCGACATAGTGAACTATAGAGTCGCTTCCACGCGACTAAAAACCTATTGCATAAAAGCCACTAATACATGTAACATGTTTATAGCGTAACCTAATAATAATACATGTCATCAGCCAGATTTAATTAATCTTTCTGAATTTAACTTATCGGCCGTATACTTTAAAATGTATTTAAAACTTGTTAAGATCAATAATGGGATTACTTGATTGGCCACCCTAGGCTATTAAATGTGATGATAAAACTATATTGAAACAAAGATCGGGAAACTTTAGAATTGATTAAATAGAAAATAGTTCTGCGTAAATGTTACGCTTAAGCGTGGTTCCCACTAGCGACGCAACACAAGGACGTAACGCAACGCAAGTGAATTGACCAATCACAAGCGATGGCTTATTCGCTTGTGATTGCTAACTGTCTATAACTTCACTTGTCATTGGTTAAAACGCTTGCGTTGCGTTTACGTCCTTGCGTTACGTTCTAGTGGGAACCAAGCTTTATGAATGACATATATGGATTCAATCAAATCAATTGTTATTATTTCAATACCAACGTATTGGTTTATAGCTCAAATAACTAATCCATCTTTATTCCCCTTTACATTGCTATAATCTTGTGCTATCATCGCATTTATCAGATGATGCATATTATAGTCAACATCATCGTAACTAGTGCAACATCAACGTGACTAATGCAAAATACAAACACCCACACACAAATAATTGTCTTTGTTAGAAACTCAAGAACCATCGCGCCAATTTGACTACCAATATTTATGAAATGCTTTTTGTATAATAGTTTTGTCGATTGAGGATAAAATTCTTAACATGTTGAACTGTATATTCCTAATTATGTGCATAAATAGTACATATACCATATGCTATTATCCAGTACCTTTAATCGCTTTAATCCCTAAATAAATTAAGACTACATTTAAAAAATCCAGTTTCGCAGTTGTTGCTTTCGTGTTTAAGCCTGTTGTGGCATTACCTCTTCACCAACTACCTCATAATGAACTGAACAACCTAACCATTGTTCGATTTTCAGACACCAGATCATCAATCAGACAATACTAAACAATACGGTGATATTACTATGTATACAATATCTTTTTCCGAAAAAAAAAACGAGCATCTGAAAAGTAATATTCCTATAGAATGGACTGTCGAATGAACTTTGGTTTGGTGGCATAATATTGGAGTTTTTTTTTTATGTAATATGAGATTCCCAGTTATTCTTAACTGAATGAATGTGGAAATGAAAATATCAAAACATTAATACAAAACAATTAATTATAACAACGTAGATTTCATTGTATTGATCGGCCACCTTGAAATAAGGTATAAAATTAGGCGTCATTTATTCGGAAATAGAAACTTGAGACCAATTGTTTGAGTCAAATTTAAACAACCTAATTTGTATATTATGTTACATTACGGTTGAAGGATGGGAAAGAGGACGCGATTCGTTCGCGTACCATATAGATGGTTCTTGAATACGTAGTAATTTCAGCGTAAAAAACTGGCGATTTCAAATGTACGTACCGCAGGACTATATTATACATGTCGTTTACAGGAAATTACTAAATTAAAAACACCTCTGTTTGGGGCAAAGCGTAAATTCGCTTAAATCGTCAATAAATAATTAACTAACTCAACTTAATTAGTAGGCCAATTCAAACATAAGTTGGTTCCTACCCACCAAAGTTGTTCTGCGTTAGGGCATGTCCTAATTTGTGTAGTAGCTTAGAGTTTATATGGTACGTTATTTACACGGGTAAGTTGGTTCCTGGGGCAAATCGTTGCCCCAATACAACGAGACGGGACACAAAATTAACACGTTAGATATTGCAATGAAGATGAAATATTACAGACAAGAGATCTACAATTGATTTAAGCAATGATGAATGCGAAGATGAGACAAGTACCCTATTTCAATCAACTTCTGGGACTCAGGATGGAACATCGAAGACAGCGATGTTAGTGACAACGATAGCACAGACAGGGCCAAAGAAGATACAGAACAAGTTGCAAGCAGAGAAATGGATACAGTACAGACCAGCATTAAGCACACTACTTACATTGCTTCATGCTCTACAAATGCCGATAAACAGCAAAAAGAAAACGAAACAAAATCAAGCAAAGATGACACCATAAGTGAGTCAAATAATGTACAGTAGATACAGACACTGGAAGTCCTGTATAAAGAAAAGGGAAAAAAGAGACGACGAATGAGACGCAAGTCAAAGTAAACACGATAAGTACTGTACTTGTTGCTAAAATATACATCAATTGTACCCTATCGTAAATTAATTAGTATACTTTAATATTATAAAATCACAATATGGGTAAAGAAAACAATTTAATAGAGCGGTTAATATCTGCCTGTGCTTATAAGTAAAGCTAGCTTATTCATGTCTTCCATACATTTTATTTCACTAAATGTAAGAGGTCTAAGAAATAAAGATAAGCAAAGCAAAATTATAAATGTGCAATGTCCAGAAAGCCAATATGGTTCTACTCCAGGAAACACATTTCACAGCTGGCGTTACTATTAACCATTTTGTTAAATTATGGGATGGTGCATGTTACCACAGTTGTGGAACATCAAAGAGTGTAGGTGTTTTAATTTTAATTATACATTAAAACACTTCATAACAAAATTAAAGTTAAAATATGCATGGGAAAATAAAAATCCAAACAAAATTCAATGTACATGGCGAAGAAAATGCCACCAAGTATATAGACGACTTGACTTCTGGCTAATCTCAAACAATATTTTTGATCATGATGGAATAAAATCTTTTGACATAACCCCTGCAATATATACATTTTATTGATTTAAGAAAAGGCCCTAGCTACTGGAAACTGAACAATGAACTATTACAGAATATCTAATATCGAAATTCTATTCGGAAAATAATGTTAAAAACACAAATAGGCCTAAATGAATATAATCTTGACCCTGAAATACTATGGGAATTAATCAAAAACCAGAATTAAGAATATATCAATTCTATATGGAAAGAAAATAAATAAAAAGAAAAAAAACAAAAAGAAAAACTACAGAAAGAAATATGCCTAAAACAATTAAATGATGCATTATTATATAGTTTCTCTAAAAATCCATAGAAATAAACATTGAAACAAAAACTAAAGAGTTAGAAAACATTTATGATAATAAAACAAAAGGTGCATACGTACGTTCAAGGGTAAAGTGGATAGAAGCACAAAATACTTTTTAAATTTAGAAAAAAGAAATGGTAATAAAAAGGTTATAAACATTCTTGAAAAACTGAACGGCGAAATTATAACAACATCAAAAGATATTCTTCAAGAAGAGTTAAGTTTTATAAACAGTTTTATGCAAAGATTCCTCTTAATGAATAGAATCATTTATTAACAAAACAGATATACCATGTTTAACAGAAAAAAAAGAGTTTATGTGAAGGTATTGTTTCGGGGTATCATTAAACTATTGTACAAACAAGGCTATATATATATATTACATCAAGACAAGGCCATATACATAGTGTCTACCGACCAACCGACCGACACAGTGAGCTGTAGAGTCGCGTTGCATGCGACTAAAAAGGTGATAAAGAATTGTTAGACAACTAGCGGCCTATTATATTGCTTAACACAGACTATAACATTCTGACTCGCATAATATGTTCTTCAAAACGTAATTAAGACATTAGTTAATGAGGACCAAAACTGCTATATTAAGGGTCGATTCTCTGGCGAGAATATATGGTTAATGATATTCTTCATTACATTGAAGAAACAGAAATAGAAGGTACTATAATATCACTTGATTTAAAAAAAGCTTTCGTTAGCAGAAAGTTTATGTTCAGTGTATTAAGAAAATGTAATTTTGGCGAATCTTTTAGTAAATGGGTAAACACATTGTATAGTAACACAGAGTGTATCATTGTAAATAATGGATGGATATTGAATAATCTTAAAATGGAAGGTGGAATAAGACAAGGTTGTCCGTTGTCAGCTTTGCTATTTATCCTTGCAACAGAAGTACGTGAGTAATGGCTTGTAATATAAGGAATGATTTATTCTATAGAGGAATACCGGTTCCTAAAAAAGATTGTAGTTTTGAAGAGGTGCGTATTGCACAGCTTGCTGACGATACGGTGTTGTTTGTCGGAAATGACAAAAGTATAACTAGGAGTGTAGAAATTGTAGAAGACTTTTGTAAAGTGTCTGACGTGTGTTTAAATGGGCATAAAACCAACGCTATGTGGATATGGAAAAAAACCTGGTAAGCTGAATTAGGTAGATAAACCAATTAAGATATTAGAGATCTATATTGGATACAATACCAGATTGTGCAAAGAGTTAAACTGGGATGCTAAAATGATCAACTTTGAAAGACTACTGAATACAGTACTTAGAAAATGAGAGATCTAACATATTATTATGGTAAGGTGACAATTTGAAAAGGTCTCGCATTGTCAAAATTGATATACAATGCTTCAATTATAGAGGTACCTAACCATGTTATCGCGAAAGTAAATAAATTGTCATATGAATTATTATGAAATGGAACAAAAGAAAAAAAAATATGAAAAACAATAATTTGTAAACCGTTAGAAGGAGGCATTGGCATGCCTGATTTCTCACTACATGTAAAAGCATTTAAAATTAAATGGGTGAGAAATCTCCTATCGAGAAAACATGTAAGGTGGAAATTGTTGCCTTTGCATTACATCAATAGAATAGGTAATAAGAATATTTTATTCAGTATGTCATGCATAAATCTCACTAATCAGAGGATCTTTCAAGGTAAAGCATTATTTTATTTAAAAGTTATTGAGAGTTGCGTCGATTTCAACAATGTTGACGTTGAAACTATCAGTAATTATAAACAGATTGTTGACCAATATTTATAGGGAAATAAGAATATTAAAATAAATAAAAAGGCTTTATTTTATAAAAAAAATTGTGTTTCATCAGGCATATTATATGCCTACTGAGTCGCTCATGATCGGTATAGTGCTTCCGGAGGACAAACAGGGTTCATCCTGTTTTTTGTCCTTTTATACCGCAAGTAAAGGGTAATTTTCCGCGTATTGTTTTGTTTGTTTGTTTTGACCATTTTTAATGAGGGTGATCCATCCAGCAATTGCTGATCATTAGGGACCCTCAGAGAGAGGTTCCCAAGACAAACATATACACAAGATGCTCTACATAAACAAAGTCTTATTACAAGTCTTTGGGAGAGGAGTTGAAATTTTGTCCTTAGAAAAAATCCTGACATGTGACGGGACTTGAACCCAGAACCCTTAGATTGGTAGCCAAGCATCATAACCACCAAGCCACAGGGAAGTGCCACCGGAGGTGCTGACCGGTCGTGGGCGATCAATGTTTTTACTTTTGAATTCCGCCTCCCCACCTCCACCCTATAAGGGCCCTACCAAATAATAAACACTATACTTTAAAATGTTATTAATCAATGTAATTAAAATTTAATTTAATAATCAAAACACTGTGAAACAGAGTAGGTTTAGTTTTACGAATATCAACTATTTCAATAATGGTAACCGACCGAAAACGTTCAAGACAGAAAGTCCTTCTAAAACCTTTTTACCCTAGTCATTATCATTCCAAGAACCATCGTCTACACTTCCTAGAAGGGGAGTGACCGAAGTTGCCAGAAATTACTTATATTTAATAATAATAATATCAATAATATCAACTTTATTCACACATCATCATACATAAATAGTACAATACAATAAAATGTATGTGTGTGTGAAAAGGAGCTTTGGCTAATCAAGGTTTGACTCCTGTCACAAAAAATAAATTAGTCATAATGCATACATTTTCATCTATCAACAATAATTCAATAAGAAAGAAACAGCAACTATATGAAAGAAATAACGTAAACAACGTAAACAAGGGCTAACATTAATATTTTTGTAAAAGTAAACATTTAACTTCATTTATGAATTTAAATCTAGAAGAGGTACATTTATAACTAAGGGTAAATTATTCTAAAGTTGAGCTCCATTAAAAGAAATTCTAAATTTACCAGCATCTGTGCGAGCTTTCGGAATTGCCAAATTATATCTATTACTAAATCTGGTACTAGCATAATGTGTAATTAAATAAAAGTATTCCACTGTTTGATGTGGTGTTTTGCCGTTAATTTGGTCATGAACAAACTTAACTATACTTAATTCGAACAACTTAAAAACGTCTAAAATACCCAGATCTTTAAATAATGGAGAGGATGGAGCCATAAAATCAGAGAAAGTTATACATCTAAGACACATTTTTTGGACAAGTAAAATAGGATAAAGATGCGACTTATACGTGCTACCCCAGACTTCTAAACCATAAGTAATATTTGATTGAATAAATGATTTATAAAGCATAAGTAAAATATTACGGGGTACAATATGGCGTAAACTAAACAGAATTCCAGATTTCTTTTTTATCCTATTTTTAATAAAGTTTATATGGCTCTTCCATGTGATGTGTTTATCAAATTTAACACCTAAAAACTGAATTTCATTGACTTCTTTAATCATAACATGTTTGTAATAAATATTGTTTGATTTATTAATAGTTTTATATCGGTTACAAAAAATAATATAATTAGTTTTAACTAAGTTAACAGTTAATTTATTAGCGTCACACCAGTTTGATATTTTTTTTAAATGATGATTTACCATAGACAAATCAATATTACTGCCTGCAAAATTGTGATATAAGGTAGTGTCGTCAGCAAATAAACGATAATCAAAAAAACTGGAAGAATTTGGTAAATCATTAATATAGATTAGAAAAAGAGTGGGTCGATCCAAGAACCGAGCCTTGTGGAACACCGCATTGAATTGATAACTGATCGGAGCTTTGACCGTTCGAAAAAACAAATTGGGATCTATTTTTTAAATAATCAGTAAACAAAAGTAACGGTTGCCCTCTAATACCATAATAATATAATTTGGATAACAAAATTTGGTGATTAATTGTATCGAAGGCTTTAGAAAAATCAATAAATATACCTAGTGAAGACTTATTATTATCAACTTGATAAAGAAAATTATTAATTAGATTAATTAGGGATAATTTTGTACTATATTTTTCACGAAAACCGTACTGGTGTTTAAAGAACAAATTATATTTTTCAAAGAAGATAATAAGTCTGTTATTGATAATTCTTTCAAAAATTTTACTAAATAAAGGCAAAATGGAAATTGGACGATAATTACCGGGGTTATCTGTATTACCTTTCTTAAATAGAGGTATTACTTTTGCTACTTTCAAAGCAGTGGGGAAACGACTATGTGTAAATGATAAATTAATAATGTAGGATAGCGGCATTGCAATGACGTTTGCAGCTATAACAATCAATTTAGCCGGTAAATCATCATATCCCGCTGATTTTCTAATATCAATACCTTTTAATAATGAAGAACTTCGTCATAACATGTAGGGTTTAAAAAGAAAGATTTGTCTGAAACATTGTCAAAAAATCAGAATACATTGATGTAGATGCAATTTTCTCTGCAAGGTTGGGACCGATGTTAGTGAAATACTGATTAAAGGTATTTACAATTTTTTCGGGAGTATCCTGAACTATTTCATTACCATTATCGTGTTTAATTATTAATTTTTCAGGTAGGTTGTGATTAGATTTGTTTTTCCCAAGAAGATTATTGATAGTTTGCCATGTTTTCGAGGAATTATTCTGGTTGTGTAAAAGTAAAGTAGTATAGTAATTTCTTTTAGCTTGTCTAAGTACTTTTGTTAACGTATTTCTATACTTCTTATATATGGTTACTTTACTAATTTCATGTCCTGATTTAATCACCTTTGAATACAACTTATATTTTTTATTAATTGATTTTTTAATTGATTTGGTAATCCATGGTTTGTTTTTTGTTTTTGTTTTTGAAGATCTTTCTACCATTGGGGCATGAATATTACAATAATCACTAAATAATGAGACAAATAACTCGTATGCTTCATCAACCTCATTACAAGAGTAAATTGCATCCCAAGAAATAAGAGATAGTTCATCAATAAATCTTTGTTCATCAAAATATTTGTAGTTTCTATACTTAATTTTACCCTTAACGTTTCCTGTATACTTAGTGTTAGCAAATATTGCAAAGGTAGGTAAATGGTCTGAAATATCACATGCGATTGTACCAGAATGTATTGAATTACTAACAACATTAGTATAGATATGATCTATGATTGTCGATGACGTTTTCGTAATCCTTGTAGGAACGGTTATGATTTGATTTAAATTAATACAAGTTAAGGCTGTAGAAAATGCATCTATCGACTTATCATCGTCCGATTTGGAGAGATCAATATTAAAGTCTCCTAGCAGAATACATTGATGTTTGTCTATTTTTATAGAATTAAGAACATTTATTAACCCGTTGTGAAATTCATGTATACTAGTGTTTGGCTTTCTATAAATAACACTTACAATAATAAAGTTATTACCATCTGAAACCTCTAACCACAAAGATTCAGTATTTGGAACAGTATAGGGAAGAACTTTATATTTAATTGAAGAGTGAATATATGCAGCAACCCCGCCGCCTCTACTATTTTCCCGACAGTTATATTCAAGAGAATAAGAATTTAAATGCAATAATTCTGGATTGTCTATTTTCCATGTCTCTGAAACTCCAATAATTTTAAATTTGCCTATCAGTGTGTCTTCATAGAGCAAACGAGTTTCTTCAAAAAATTTTTTCTCTAAGGGAACGAGCGTTTATGTGTGTTACAGTGAATGCATGATTAAACACAGTGCTGTAAGACGCATTAAATGCAGACGGTGTTACTGCATTTTTCACATTTTTGTTATTTAAATTAATGTAAAGGTCCTCCTCAAGATATGAATCTATAAAATCCTGCATACCAGGTTACTTGCATATCTAACTAAAGTAACGTAAGCCCAACTGAAACAAAGACTAAAATAAATACACAAATACAAACATTTTTTCAAAAACGTCATTATAAGAAAAAAAAGTTTATTTCTTCAATACAAAGAGTGGAAACACGGTAGTCCTCTCACCGCCAACAAAAATTGTTGTATTGGAGAATAAATGAACACATATAAAGTGTTTGATTTTTTGATTAGGAAACTACAAATATTATTAAACACCATGTTTATACAGTTTTAAGCTAATATAGTGAAATCATACTAACTGTAAAAAAGGCAACAATTTTAAAAATGCAAGAACATTACTGAAACCTTTCTTTCTTAATCTATGATGTCTAAGATTAGTTTAAACTCAATTTTTAAGAATCTATCTGAAGTTTTTCTTTTTACATAGGCCTAATGCCACAGATGAATGCTCTCATCCTTTTTTCTAAATCGTCTTACATCTAGTCCAGGGAAAGGTAAAAACACGTCATGGTTTTCTTGTTGAATATGGTGATCTTGGCCTGGGTACAAACAATGTTAAAAATGAATGATGTGTTATGTTTATGTCCTAACTAGCCACTACCCTGTACGTCTATCTGCCAATTGTCTGGAAAATCTGACTGGCTTAAGCAATGTAATAAAATCCATCATTACCATCTGAACTTCAAAATAATAACCAATAAAATTGCAAATAAAAAAAATTTAGCGGCTACGACAAATTAATAAAAAGAAGAAAAATGCCATATTACAATATTATAATTCCACCAGTTTTTTTGTTATGTGAATGCTCTACGGGGTATCGGGTCTAGACACCAATTACACAAAATTCAGGCATTCAATGTGCATGCCAATTTTACAGATCTTATCTGCCGAATAACAAATCGATGGTTATCATGTTAGAGGCCTACTTTTTAATTAGACAAAAGCCAACGCAATATTTAGTCACATACTGCATTTCACAAACATACGGCCCGACTAAAGAAACAATGATTATTGAAACCGCTATCGTGTCATTATAAATGTTTTTCCTAATAATGAGAATGGAAATTAAATCAAAATTACCCAAATTGATATATTAGGAATTACAGAGAATGGCATTGCTTCTTACAGCACACAATGTGCAAAATTAGGACTATATTTAAATTAAATGTTAGAAAAATAGGGTGCGAGAAGGAGTGACTGTTATCTGTAATACACTTTTCTAGAAAGAAATATCAAAACGAGAAACGCTCTCTTCAGGATCAATTGTTCCGTCTTCTTGTCGATCTTCCTTTCTTTCTTTCTTTTATTTCAATAAACAATGGCCTCCGGCTCATTTCACATAATAAAATCTATATTATTTTCGGACATACAGGTTTTACTCTTTTCATACGCTTTACATAAATATGTTGCAAAAGACATAATTTTTGGGTTTCATTGTTTACCTCCTTTACAGAGAATCCTAACAGACCTGAAAACAGTGGAACGCATATTTCCAAACCCAGGTATGTTAGGATTATCTGTAAGGAATTCATATTGATGACAGCGTGGAAAGGAGATGAGGGTACCCAGGCTAAAGAGGTTGAGAAAAAAATCGCGAGCGGGAATGACATACGCCGCCAAGTATTCATTTATTTGTGGTGACTTCAATCTCAATCTTATAAAGCACACTATACTGCCGTACTTTGTGTTATTTTTTTCATTACAAAAGTTCATGTAATATTTTATTTTCAAATGAATATATTTCAAAAGTACGTTATAAATATCTTAAATCATTTTCAATTATTATTTTTTTTTATTTTGGGGAGTCAAGTTGCAGATAAAGCCTTTTCTCAAATTATTTGAACTTTAAAATGGCGGGATATAGTTTTAAAACAGGGCACAAGTTATTTTTTTTTTTTTATTATTTTTATTTTTTAAAACTTACCAAAACTTTTAGTAACTTTAGTTAACATAAATTAGAACTGTAATTTAGATCAGGTAATTAAAAAACAATTACAAAAAAATATGAAAATGGCATTAATCTGCCTCATTTTTCATCATACTGTTATCTGTTTTCTGTAACAATTACTGTAATTTTGTCAAATTATTTCTTTAAGGCGTTTGTAGATAAGCCCCATAATAATTACTATTATAAATTTCATAGTTACAGGCCTAGGCATATTTTGGGATAACTGGTCAATTCAAGTGATAGAGTATATCCCAAGAGTCAAATAAGACAAAACTCTATAAAAAAAATATATATAGTTAAGCCCTTTTCTCAAAGTAGGGCAGTATACATGGTCCTACAAACGAATTTCTTAACATTATGTATTCAGCTTCCTTCTACCCCTTATTGACAAGCCAACTAGAATCACAACTAAATCGTCTACCGGTCTACCGCAGTGATTCTGCTAACAAATCATATGATTAATTAAAACTCGAAATAAACTATATAAAAAATACATCAATTTACCTTACATAACTAATAAAACCAATTATGTTACATATCGAAACAAACTCACTAGATATATCAAAGTATTTTGCAAACAGCATTTTGCAAACAAATTTAACAATTATGAAAGTAATATAAACAAAAACTTAAAACAATAAACAATATTCTTGGCAAAAACATCAACAAAACTCCCTTGTTTCTTCTTAGATAATAACACTAAAATCACTGATCTAGTCATTTCAACACTCTAACCTTCAATAATGGAATCAGCAATGTTTCAAACTGGTTCAAGCTAAATATGTTATCCCTTAACAGTAAAACAAACTACATTCACTTCTCCACTAGCAAAAAAACTAAAAACACTCCGAATGCCAATATATACATCGATCACATTCCTATTAAACAAGTTGAAAGCACATCATTTCTTAGTGTTCAAATAGACAACAAATTAAACTGGAAGCTTCATATAACTAAAATCTCCTATAATATCTCCAAAACCATTGGTGTATTAAATAAACTGATATCTACATTACCACCTAAAATCATCACTTCTTTGTACAATACACTCATCTTGCCTCACCTCTTCTATTGTAACACTGTCTGGACTGCAACAGATTCAAAGCATCAAACTCTTTGTCCATGGATTAGTACTGAAACAACTAAACTTGACAGACTATTCAAACTCTAAAAGAAGGCAGTCCGTATATGCGCCCAATCAAATTATCTTTCACATACTAAACCGCTTTTCCATGATTTAAACACCCTAAATATCTTTGACATAAACAAATTACAGACAGTCCTTTTCAGGTATCGACTTTCCAATAACAAACTTCCTTATACTTAAACATTTTTAATAACGAGCTTTACAATTAAAATACCTGAAATTCAAACAAGTACGTTCAATCTAACCTAAATCGAAACGCATCCCGAAATGAAATCATCCACACCAAGTCTTTATTTGATCATAGTTTCATCACATTTAAATCAAAATACAAACCAACTTTACCCTTATTTATTTGTTTGTTTGTCTTGTCTTTGTCCATACTTTGTCTCTTGCATAGTGTATGTACCGTCTGTAACCCTTGTTTGTCTCTGTTATGAACACTAATCCGAATTTTTTTATAAATTTTTTCCTGAGCTTATTAGAGTCTCTTCATATATACAAGGCATTAACTATTAATTTGATTCATATTTTTTTGAAATACATTAAAAGATGACATGTTTAAATTATAAGAGAAAATTATGGTAAATAATGATAATATACGAAGAAAAGGTTACAATAACAAAAATCATGTATGTAAACACATGATAACAAAAATACAATTTTAGAACAAATATGTAGAAATTTCTATATTTATATGAAATAAAAGTGGGATGAGCCCACATAAGACAAAAAAAAACTAATATATCCTTGACGGTAAAATATGCATGCAGTATTCGTTTGCTTTGTGTAGGCGTAAATAAATAAATGAATGAATGAAAATGTTTTCATCAATGCTTTTATGTATGTGTTAGAAAGGTCATATAAAGTTCGGTTACCTCGTAATCAACCTGAAACGTGTACGCAAGTTCGGTATAACCACCCTGGTATAACTTGTGAAAAACTTGCCGACACTAAAATATGGATACGCAATAATAATGACGTAATTCAGATTCGTACCAGTAAATAATAATAATTTATAACATAATGTACATTTACGTAAAAGGGCAAATTCATTAAATCGCGCGTAACTTCTAGAATCATTACTTAGGGTATAGGAAGTTGATACTGATACATTTGGTACTGATTTTAACCACTAAATATAACCTAATATTTATTAAGTTTATTTAGATAATTAGTTATTGACGATTAAAACGAATTTAGGTTGAACGATTTGCCCTTAACAGGGGTGTTTCAGAACTTAGTACACGCTGTGTACCGTGTGCGGCCTATAAAGTTGTAAGCAAATACCTAAATCGAAATTCAACACAAAGGTAGAGCTTGGCCACAACACCAGTCTAATCACACACACTTAGTCCTTCGTGAGGACTGTCACACGATGATCGCTAATGGTGAAATAATTATATTCATAAGTGACCCGATCTGGCAAAACCCTCTCCCTGGCAGATTAGAACTATTTCACTATTTAGGTCTAGGCCTGCTTGGTAAACACTTCCCAAACCAGTTAAAATAAGCTTGACGTTTATGGAACGCCTCCTCTGCCTTCAGTTCACATTTATCATGCAGTACAACCAATCGTCATGCAGTACACACCAAACATCATGCAGTCAGCGTTGCCAGCGATAAAATTTAAATTATGCCGTATCCTGTCTCAAATAATGCCAGATTGGGAAAAATAATGCCAGATCCCCAAAATTTGGCCCTAAACAGCGCCACCAACGGTTGTATGTCTAATAAACGTTTGTAAAACCCCAACTGACACAAAATAGGGACTAAATTGTATCCCTATGTCGTTCAAAAATTGTATTTTTAGTTTTGTGAGTAATAACTAATAATTCTAAAAATATCTGGGGTGCGAAAATGGTAATTGCAAATGAAACAAACACCAACCCACGAACCCTTCTCCCCCCCCCCCCAAAAAAACCTGTTACAGCCATGGAAATTTAGAATTTTTGAGCTGAAATATGAGAGCTGCTCGATCTTTGCACTTAATTTCAAATATGAAAGGATCTTAGCCCACCATAATTAGAAAATGGCAATTATAATTTAAAATAGGAAATAAAAATATATATTAAGTGTCTCCAGGACCTCAGCCCCACCATGGTTGATAAGAAAATTTTGAAAAATGCTGATTTAAATGCCACTTAATTTAAAATATGAAATAAAAATATATTTATTAGTGTCTCCAGGATCTTAGCCCACCATAGTTCGAAAATGGCAACTATAATTGAAAATAGGAAATCAAAATATATATTAAGTGTCTCCAGGACCTCAGCCCCACCCGGGGCCCCACCATGGTTGGGACTGGAGGTACAACAATTTGGAAAAATAGAGCTGCTCAATGGCCGGAAATGGCACTTAATTTCAGATATAAAATAAAAATATATTTATTAGTACCTCCAGGATCTTAGCCCACCATAGTTTGAAAATGGCAATTATAATTTAAAATAGGAAAAAAATATATATATATTAAGTGTCTCCAGGACCTCAGCTCCACCATGGCTGATGCTGAGGTAAGAAAATTTGGAAAAATAGAGCTGCTCAATGGGCGGAAATGGCACTTAATTTCAAATATGAAATAAAAATATATTTATTAGTACCTTCAGGATCTTAGCCCATCGTAGTTTTGAAAATGGCAATTATAATTTAAAATAGGAAATAAAAATATATATTAAGTGTCTCCATGACCTCAGCCCCACCATGGTTGGGGGTGAGGTAAAAAAAATGGAAAAATAGAGCTGCTCGATGGGCGGAAATGGCACTTAATATTAAATAAAAATTACCTCGCCCACATGGTCACTACTGGGGCTGAGAGGTGAAGAACATTTGGAAAAATAGGGTTGCTACGACGATGCAAATGGAACATAATTTGAAATATGGAAAACAAATTCTCCTAGAAGAAATTCTTTTTAAAATTAGAGCTTCTAATTAGTTACTGGAAATTGCCATTTCAAGGGTTGGGGTAGAGGTGCGGCCACTTATAATTATGAACTGAGACAACAAAACCCCTTTCATAATGTTTTCGTTCAATTGTCTCTATATCTGGGGATCCAATAACCTGCATGGTCTCTGAAATAGAGCAACATAATTGGCCAATAGCTAGCCTCTTCGGATTTGTTGTGCTGCCTATATCGCACACACGGTAGTTTTCGAGCAGCCTTCCTTTCCGAAGAGTCTATTTAAGTCCGAAACAAAAGGATGGAAGAACTATTGTACGGAAAACCCGAACAGATCTGTTTTGTACAATATGATATTGTGTAAGGTGATATGTATTAAATTGCAAGATTAAACAAAATATTTTATTTTTGTTCTGTGGTATATTATTTTTTTGGTTGTTCAAAAAACACAAAATTATGCCAGATTATGCTAAAAACGGCTAAATAATGCCGCGGCATTATGCCAGATGCCGTGGGCCTCTAAATAATGCCAAAAAGCATAATAATGCCAGAAATGGCAACTATGCATGCAGTACACACCATTCGTCATGCAGTACACATTAAACATCATGCAGTACACACCAATCGTCATGCAGTACACACCAATCGTCATGCAGTACATACCAATCGTCATGCAGTCAAATATTGCGTAATTTATACCGCCACCTATCGACAAAATCGAATATCACGTGACGTTTATTAGACGGCTGTAAACTAAGGCTATTCAAACTTTCTACTACAGCAACTCACGCTGTCTACTTCTACACCGCACGTGCTTTACGTCCTATAGATTCCGAGATTTCCTTAATAGTTTTGCCAGCCATTTTAGGCATAAAGCACGTGAGGCAGAGGAGGCGTTCCATAGACGTTATAATGCTGCTTTTCAATAGTGCAAAAGAGTTAATTCGAGTGACTAAATAGGTTTAAAAGGCATCTGAAATCAGTAAAAATAACCATAATGTCAACACTGCTAAAATATAAATATCGCACACACTTCCTGGTATGACGTCATCGTGCCTTTGACCAAAATCTCGGGTGAGTTTTCAGCGCGTATCAAAAAGAATTTTTTGCAAACTTCAAACGCGATTTTCTCGTAAATTTATTGAATGATTTGTAAGTTTATAAAAAAGTCAATAAAACTTAAATAAACACCATTGCAAAGCTTATGATTCAAGTAATCTAAATATATAAACAAAATACAAAATGAAAATAAATTTCCGACAAAAGTAGGGTTTTGCCAGATCGGGTCATTTCATTGTTGTATCTATTTCATACGGTACTACACAGAAATTAGAATTGGCATATGTAATTGTGTAGAAATAGTTCACGACTTTTTGCAATTTTGTTTTCGTAACGATAATAATAGACCTATTATAGTTTAAAAAAATTTTATAAAAATAATAAATGCACAATATTCCACTTTCGAATAATATTGTTTGTATCGACATAAATAATGGTTAAGCTACTATTATAGTTTTTATTAATGAAACTAAGTAATTTAAGATTATGATTGGTGGATAGTTTTTAGACAGACACTAAAATCATGCGTCATATGAAAGTGAACTTTTGAAAAGGCCAACGAAATTTGAAGATAATTTTATACTTCCTGAAAATCAAGAATAGTGATGCTCTCAAATTGAGATGTGATAGATTGATTTATTTTAAAGTATCTGTAAATTTATCTGTAAAGTTGAATTTTAGAAATACCAAAGCACGATCATCTTTACGTATTAATGCTATAATTATTGTTCAAATATTATTTTTGTTACGCCTTTTAGGATATTGTACATAGATAATACTATAGGGCATAACGGGTTTATTTTAACTAATTAGTTACGGTCGGTACTACACTGATTATCACAACAGATTTACATTAAGTTGACAGAAAAATAAAAAATTACTTTTATAACAGCTGGCACAAAATGAAAACAACAAACAATACCCAGTCCCAATGGGTTAATCAAACGCCAAAACGCAGTTTGCTTTCTGGTAAAACAACGTACGTATTTTAAAAGCAAAGCAACACGACCAGCCAGTGCGTTAACCTATCGTCTGTACACGCGTCATTTAGCCAAAGTGAACTGTAGTGTTGAGTTGTGTCGAGGGAATACTTTCGAACGGGAAATCAGCTTAAGCGAATGCGGTCTGGCAGAGTATAAATGGACGGCAGTGAACTAACAAGCACTATATTCATACTTTTACAATTGAGCAGAGTAACAGGGAAAGACTATTGGTAAGTAAATTTCTTCTATTGTATCACATAACACATTTCCATTTCTAAAATTTTAAACTTATTTTATGTCATAACATTAGACGACTCCCCGATTCTGTAATCTTTGTCTCTGTAGAATAACTGTTGAAGGTTATTTAAACAGCATTGCGATTACTATTCCACAGTAAAAATAGAGAACAGCATGTTTGTACTTTATAAACATATGCTGTATCTGTTTCAACACCTACTGTACAAATCTATATGTATATTGTTAGACAACATCAATTTGTTTAATCAATCATATACAGTTATATTGTAATACTATTAGTATGTACTAATACTAATAATAAGTTTCGACAGCTTATTTGTATTTGAGTAACCTATAATTCAGTACCTATAACCTTTTAAAATGTTATTTTGTTTTCTGTGGTGTTTATGAAATTATATTTAATTGTTTGATGATTTAATCAAAAACATGTAAATTACACAAAATAATACAATATTCAAATGACATTAAGGTAAACAAAATTAAATTTCAGATAAACTTAAAAATCATTTTGAAAAAATAGGCCTATACTAGGCTGCTTTTATTTTATTGTTATGATTTGTAATATATCATAACATAAACTTGTCGTCAGTAACGACCTGCTTTTAAGTAATGCTGCTCTACAGTATGTCCGTAACTAAGGACTATAGGCCTACAGTGTTTTATGTTCACAAATTACTATGCAGAGAAGTGATTTGAGAGGTGAGTAGTTGTAGGTAGGTGATTAGTTCATATGTAATGTTTAATTACAATTTATAGCATAATATAATATTACTATGTTCTATGACATTTCAACAAATATTAGCTGCGAACACATGTGTGTTTTAGATCAGAAAAATAAGCAAGATTAAAAATGTATTGATATAAAGTTGCAACGTCATTACCCGACCACTTTGTATTGTTTTTAACAGGAATTGAATTAACGTCAAATGATTCTTAATGCCTACAAAACAGTCAGTTTATGGTAAAAGTAGTATTATATTATATTGATTGTTGTAAATGATACTACTAGATACGACAACTTTTTATTTAGTGAAGTGGTTGAATGACTTTCAATTTGCTGAACCATAAAGATTTTGCATATATTTTGTAGTATAAATAAATATTTTTATATTTTATTAAACAAAGTAAATTGAATAGATACTGTAGGCCTAAGTTAGATATATTGTACAATTGTTTATATAGATAGTAATCTCAAATATCTAAAAGAAAATCTTTCTACTTAATCTTAATTTATTTTAATAAGAATGTACTAAGTTAAAAACACCTGATCACTGATGCAACACTTAATTGTAAACAAAACACACAACTTGCTGGTGTATAGAAAGCATACAATTTTTCATCTTCAAAACTGGAACCATGATTTGAAATATGAGTGTAGATTGTGAATACCTTTCTTGTTTTGTACACGTTAATAAATAAATCTTTACGTTGTGCAAAAGGACGTATTTCTTATTATTTTATTATTATTATTATTATTATGAAAAATAAATAAATTATTTCTTTATAAAAATGATACAGATATATTGATATCTGATTTTAAATTTAGAATTAGAATTTTAAATACAAAAATTGAAATAGGCATAGATAGAAAACCATACAAATTGCTGAAATGAAACACCCGCTGCCATGACATTGGAATTGATTGTAGATAGAAAATACTTGACCCTCTTCTTAGAGTACATATAATATAATGCTTTTACTTTTACAAAACACTTGAAATGTATTTTTCCATTTTTATTAGTTGATTGTCAAAAGCTCCAGAGCGCTACGTACACAAATACACATTTTAAAATTTAGCGCGCATTACCATAACTGGTGTATGTGCATGAAAATATACAACACTTAAAATGACATGCCATAGGCCTATGACAAAGTGTTCCTGACTACATTCCTTTTAATGATCGGCTTTGAGGAAACCGACTTAACCTTCACTAACATTGGTTTAGATTGGTTTAGACAAATGTTAGACTTGAACAGACGATCTTGGAGGTGGTCTGTCTGCTATGGTAGTATTTAAAACAAACAAGCGATTCGAAATTGTATTTTAACTCTACTTCGTTTGAGTCACATTCGATTTTAATTTATACAGGAAATCGTTCATTACACGTACATCCGTATCTATACACATATTAATTCAATTCCTTATGTTTACTTTTTGGTTACACAGATAGAGATGCGATATATAATCTTTGGCCTTATTTACATCGTGCACATAGCTTCAGCTTTGCACTTTCGTGGCGGAACGTTTAGCTATGAAAGACTTGGCAGAAATAAGGTAAGACGTTAACTTGGATGCATCAATTTCAAATAGACACATAGAAAAACAACATAACATAATCCATCCTATACTAAATGATCTATCGCGATAATCATTATACATAGATATTCCGGCTCACTCGATCCATGGTTCTGGTGGTATAACGATTTGAAAACTTTAAACACTGAGAAATGAAATGAATGATGTAATTGTAGATCAAATGATATGTCGATGCCAAGCCATTGTAAAATAAACGTATGTTCCATGCAAACTAATAATACCCAGCTCCAACCTTGTCGCAGCATGCTCATCCTTTACTGAGATGTTTGTAGCTTCTCTCTACGTGAAATAAAAATATTAAGTTCATAATATTACGTTTCGATATTGTTGTCATTATTTGTATCAATTGATGATCATTTCCTATTTGCATTACTTTCTACTTGAAGTGGTTTTTGTGTGTCTCTATGGATAAATTATTAATAGAATGTACAATGTTAATAAACTTAAGTATTATTAGTAATAAAAAATCATCGAGAAGGCAATCCTAGATTCTTTTGAGATTGTGTCCTAAATCTCAATCGAAGAATACTGTCAAAATATCATCATTTATAGTGTGTAAATCGAAATAAATATATTTTTATATGGTTAGGCCATCAACATGAAACAAATTATATTAAGATAAGTAGAAGATAAAGTAATACGTTTCATTTGTTCAACCATCAAGTATTAAGTGTAAACCTTTTGGGTTTAAATTAGTAAATTTTGCGATATTTAATGTTATTGTTTATTGGATTTTCACTGCAAGAATGACAAGAATCTGTGTGTTATAAAATGGCTTATTGCACAACAAGTATAATCTGAAAATGTTATTACATCAAACAGTCTTAAATATTAAAAGTACAAACTTGATTTGCTATAAAAATATTTTCATTTTTACAGATGCACTATATAAAAAGTACAGATGTCACAATTATTAAATTATAATATAATATAATAATCAAAGGTTTGAACATGAGCATAAAATATTACATAAAAACTATCAATACAATTTATCATAAGTCTATTGCATTTATAAATAATTAACCAATTGAATTAGTAGTTATTAATGATGGTTAACTTTAAACACAAATAGAAGATGTATAATTTGCTTAAATAGAAGCAAGCCTTCTCTAACTTTATCTCATATTATATGGGTTTAAACTTACAATAAGTAAAATGTAGCCTATTATTATACAAACTATCTGACCTTAAAATGTAAGGTTGTCAATTTTGCAATGGTTTCATTAACGCAACAAAATTGTATTTTCTGATTCATCAACCTATTTTTTTTTTTTAAATTCATTAATTTCTATTGATACTAAAGTACTACTTAAATGTTTACCCCCAGAATCAAAATAAATCATAAAAATAATATGATAATTAATATAAATAGAATATTTATTTCGTTAAAAGCTGCTTGTCGCAAATAACGATGAAGAACAATAACAAAATTAACCGTTTTTACCACCCTTTGACGCCTTCTTGTGGTTTCATGATCAAAGTTTCCTTTTTAGTAGACTAAATTGCACTCTCCTTTGCCAAAAAACCTCATCACGTGTTTAGTAAAATTCCCCGTAGAGCGTGCGTCATCTCGGCAAAATTTCAAACTTTACAATTAAGGTACAAGCCAGGAAACGCATAACGTCGCGGGTACGAACGAATTTAGATTGTGGGAAACTCTACATTATAGTCACGTTTAAGCATGTTATGGAAATAATATGGGTGAATCATTATCTTCATAACTTTAGGCTGTTATTTTTTTGTCCAGCATGTATTAAGAATCTTTTTTCGAACGTCTGACTAGACAGATAATTGTTCAACAATACACAGACATACAGATTCAGACAACATTATCGTAATATTACTCATTAAAAAAAACATATATTTTTTTTCTTTTGATAGTATTTAGTTCCAAAATTAAAATGAACTAGCAAATATTACATAATTAAATAACTTCTATATTTTACTTAGGTTACTTATAAAATCTTTTTTTTATCGACAATAAAATGTTTTCAGCTAGAAGTAACATGGCGTCTAGCTGCACGTCGAGGGTGGGGTACTGAATATGGGTGTACCGAGATTGGTCAGGTGTTGACAGGTGAATACAATGTCGTTTTAAAATGCGCCGAATGTGCTACAAACCAAACGATAGCTGGACCTCTCACATACAAATGCATGGAGTACAGCGTAGACCAGGACTGGAGCATCGTGCAAGGGTCGATAATATATGAAGCGGACAGACCAAAATTCACAATGATGTAAGTGTGTCAATTTGGAAACGCATTCATTCGTTATGATCATTGTCAACAATATACAAGAAAAAGAAAACAATCAATACACTGATATGGATAGTTCAGATGCATTGACGAGATGCTTATTTCAATATTTTTCAGCAATTTATTATTAAAATTCTCTATTCATAATAAATAGTATTTAGTTAGTTCAGGAGCTTCTTTGAAAAGTCTATAATTCTATAAATTGATGCTAAGCGACCTTTAAGAAACGTATTCTATTCTTTTCTTTATTGGTAAACCAACCGATTCAATATTACCTGGTTGCCCTAGCCAACATTAAACAAATCCGTAAATCCGTATAATAGAGACACATTGATCAAACAGGTTTCTGAACTCACGAGACATTCAGTATTCCTACACGTTTCCCTGATGAAAACGGTTGAATTTTAACAAGCAACATCGTAGTTTGTACCATAAGAAAATAATAAGTAATAGTAATAAGTGTTGACTCCCGTCAAAATAATATTGTGTTTTGATTTAATTAATTTCAAATTTCAGGTTCAAGAAGTACCTATATGGAAGGGCAGCTTTGAACATAAAATTCACAATGCGTTATTCTCTCACTTATTGTTTCTAAATGTAACGTTACAGAAGCATGGGTCATAGCCCTGATTTTGATAAAGATGGAAATATACAACATCAAATCATTGTGTTTTTTTTTACAAAAGAAAACGAGGGAATCCACCATGGACCAATCACAATAACCATAATGAAAATTGCACATCTCCCTTTAGATACCAAGTGGAGCCGGAATCAGAATGCCGACAATCCAGTAACTGGGTAGAGTTAGAGAACTACGGTATGCAGACGTGTTGGCGAATGGTAACAAAAGTAGATCTGTCAATACCTAACCATTCTCCAGTTGTTACTATGTTACCTGTATTTACTGTTCGTAAAGGATGCACCAGCATTATCCCAATAGAAGGTATGCTTCAGCTTGGCTTTTCTTCCATGGTAGTGCATAAAATAGTTTAATCTGAAAAATGTTCTATTAAAAAAATTACATATTTTAACAGAAAGAAACAGCATAATTGAAAAAAATATTGTTATCGACCTAGTTTTCACTACTTTAGTACATTATAAGAACATGATTGGGGTTTGTATTAAACTACAAAATTATTTTTATTTTTTTTGCGTTAAAGCAGTATAAGCTTAACGTGTAGTGTTCATTAATTTCTTATTTAAACGAAGCTTATACAATATAATAATATTTTACCGTTATGAGAGAATACAGATTGTTCCTTCAATCATACAAAGAACCAGATTGATTTGAAGAGTGATCGCCAGTCTAGCATTTCCTTTGTTTACAAAAAATAATTTCACTAGAGATCATGATAAAATCAATAATTTGAAAGTCTGGAATTATGCTATATTAACAGACAATATTATATTAGTTTAGATTTTCGTCCTAGATAAATTGTTAGGTTTGCAGAGCAAGTTGATTATCTACAGACGATTTGTAGATAGGATAAAGACATTGAACGGAAATGAATATCAATATTATTTTCGTGTAAATTCTGGCTGACATGACTCAAGGGCTATTGTCTATAACATGACATATTGCTAGATATTATCAGCTATCATGAAAAACTAGTAAAATGGTAACAATTATATCCTTGTGTCTTTAATATAAAAAAAAATTACCATCAGAAGACCTATTACTAATAATATAACTTATTATTTGTCAAAAAATAGCATTTTTTGACAAAATGTTTAATGAAAGTGAATCTGAACACCATAATTAATTGTCTGTAACAGGGACTTCCACGATATAGGGTAGTGGCCTCCAATTTAAATTATGCAGATTAGTATTCTTTCCAGTGTCCAAAAATGACCTAACATTGATAATTGTGTTCATTTGTGGTCTAAAGAAAACAGTTCATCATAAAACATTTCTTGAAATGTTTCCAAAAGGGTATTCTTTTAGCTAAATCCCATGAACTATATACAAAAAAGTAATGTTATCATCTAATACCGTATAAAACAATTTAGTTTAACTTTTATGAAGTAAGCAGTACGTGCATAACTTCAACTTTCAACGGAGGGAAAGAATACATTTGATTGACAAAAGGTGACGTGTAACTAATAAAACTAATAAAAAAAAACATTTCAAGTAAGGTAAAACAAGTAAAGTTAACAAAAGCAGGAATAAGAATAAAAATAATAATAAACTTCGCTTTTTATTGTGCTCAATTTTAATGCACTGTAGGCCTACTTTATCACATAGTATAACAGTAACCAAACTGCTATTAAAATTACACAAAAAAAAGTAATTTAATTAACCTGTGAAACCCAATGGGGCTTCACATTGTTTGGTTGTTGCCTTTATTTACCAATCCACGCATACTTTTTTTTTCTCAAGAATTATGTACGTTATGCGATATTCTTTGTTTTTATAGCAGCGTACAGAAAATATCCAAATAAATCTAAGATTTGTTTATTGAAAAAACACAAATAAATGTACGAATGAAAAAATAAACAATTTATATATATATAATTATTTATTTAATAGTGTTTTAGATATTTGTGTTATTATCATCGTATAAAGAGATTATTTCTGACACACAATCTCCTTAAAATCCATAAATGTCTTTAAATATTTAAGGAAAGTTTAAACTTACATCTAGCCATTTTTGGCTAGCTATTTTGAAATAGGTAGGCCTATTAATTATAAACTATTGAATTCGTCTAGCTACTGATCCTGATGGCGATAATGTACGATGTAGATGGGCCGAGCTTCAAAAGAACGAGTGCCCACCGGACACACAGGGTAGACGAGTATGTGGACAAGCAACTGATTACGCCGAACTGGACTCGGTATGATTATTCATTTAATATATTCAAAATAAATAAGGATAAAATCGAAAATAGATTTTCTCTATTTTTATCAAAATTATCCCAATTAGACATGCACACTAAACTAGATAATGCCATTTTTTTAGAGTAAAAACAAAATGGCAGCAAATGTGAGATAATTGTAATCTCTTAAAATGTACCGAATAAATTTGTGGATAGTCAATTAATTGTAAACTTGCTATGAACTGTTAAAACACCATTCATAAGACCACCATCATATCTCTTTCCAAAATCACAACTCACCTTTTAAGTCATATATTTTGTTTTGCAATTCAATTATTGTAATAATATGCAGAATCAGGAATTGACCATGGTTATTAAGCCAATAATGTAATAGCGATTTATCCTGTCTACACCACATTCAAACCCAAAATAATCTCCTGGGACTTAATTCCCACTTAAAAGTAAATATTAAGTCAATGCTAACGTACAGTGTTAATTTTCAACAGAATCGGTGCCGCTTAACATTTCCTGCAGAAGGTGATCCCGGATGGTACGCTGCCACAATTATAGTTGAAGATATTGATAAGGCGACCGGGCAAGCAAAAAGCGCTATTCCGTTCCAATTTTTACTGAATGTTACTGAACGTAAGTTTTAGAAAATATTCTAATTTTATTTAAACTAGATTAATATCTCTAAATACAAACAACTTGCCAAAAAAGGAAACAAACTCTCATTCGAAAATTGTTTACCAGCTGGACTCAACTGTGTCTCTGAATAATTATGTTATGGTGTCTGAAAAATAAGTTAGAAAACTACTTCGGATTCATTTTGATAATATGATCGGATAATTTAGAAAAGTTGTTATACACATACTACATACAGGAAAGCGGCTAATACTGGAATTAAAAACCTATAATGTAATGGTTCCTCATGTAATATTCCTGTAGAATTAAAATAACTATATACATTATATATAATACACAGTTTTACTATTTATAAATAATTATTATATCGATAATCCTTTTATATAATTATTACCATATAATTATTATTGTAATACATTACATTATTTATTACATTATTGTTTTTTTTATAATATTATTTGCCAGCGTGATTTCCATGGATGGCTGTTATTGTTTGTTTTTTTTTTAATTGTCTTATATTTTTAAAAATTATATCCGTTTACGTTTTTCTTTTTTATAGCAGAAATTATTGTAGGCGTTAAAGATGTATTGTCCCCCAAAAACATGAAAAATAAAGATGAATTAAATCAGACTTTGATTATGCCATTTTGTAGTTTTAATCAAGTTAATCACTTTCGTAGAAAAAAAAACAGGAAAAAAATAATTGTTTTCACTTATGCTATAAAATGACAACATACATAGTTAAATTCAACCAAAAACCCATTGGCTGACAGCCAATTTGACCATTTTTGCTTTGAATTAAAGTTTTTTCAGTTAAATACATTTTCTTTCCATCCAATTTTTGGTCAAAGTTGATAACTATTATGTTACATTAAAATGGCATATTCAACAAAAAATTCGTTAAAATTATTTTTTCAGGGGGACAATACATCTTTAAATCTTCATCTATATTTTCAATTAAAAATAAGAAATATCTAATTCAACAATATTCATCTAAGGCTAATGTAGTTTACAACTATTTTTATAGGATGCATCTTGCTCTTTTTGGCGATACTCTGTTTAGTCATTATTGTACGAAGTCTGTCTATGTTTATTTACCTTACTATTATACTACAATGAATAATGAAATGTCCTTTGGATACTCAGTCTTAAAACACATTTGGCTTACCGTATTTGAGCCTTCACACACATAACAAAAAGTAGAGCCAATTTTAAGTGTTTAATTTGTGTTGAAACAGTACATGAATGAATAAATCATGTTGATGTGTGTATTACCAATTAAATAAAATAATACAATGCTATCAATCTACCCCACCAAATGTGGTAGATAATTCAACACATTGACTTAAATTAGATTCACAACGCGTTGAAGAAACAGCTTGTTGATGCAACACGTTAGTTAATAATGAGTCAATGCATTGACTCATCAGCTTTTACTATTAAGAAAGTTTCTTCAACTTATGAAGCATTCTCGACTGAGACGTGAAAGGTCATAACTCAAACATCGCCATACTGCACTCATTTGCGAGATGGAAAAAAAAGAGGAGAAATTATGTTCACTTGATATTATTTTTGTTTGGTATTATGATCAAAAAGGATTAGAACGTCGTGCCTTCACAAAAGTTAATATATTGAGCTAAATGTCATCTTAATATCCTATTTTTATTATATGACAATTTCCAATTGTATTACCTTATGATAATGATAATGATGATGACAATTTATATGTTTATGTTAAGTAAAAAAAAAATATTGATCGTTGTAAGTACTTTACCTACGTATTTAAACGTACATATAAATAAGATAATCACATATTCTACAGTATTCCTAGTTATCTAATCTTTTCAACTTTTTGAAGTTATTGAATAACCAGAATAATATTTATTTTGTCTCCAAATAAATGTTTTTCAAAATTTACTTAGTATAGTTATCCTTAATATCAAAATGTACTGTAGTTAGTCCACTAGTCAATTTTAACTTTAATTGTTACTATGCTTATTGCTGGTTTCGACCCCGGTACCACATTGTATTCTCAGTTTGGACATTTCAATACATTGGCTTGATTTGTACATTGTATATATTGTATTAGTACTACAGTAGCATTCACTGAGAGAAGTCCACAAGTTTTTATATTCTTTTTGATTGCAAGTACCAATTATTTTTAATCTTTGGTGTGTCTCTATTTGAGAATCACAGTGTGTGAGTAATTTTATCATTGATGCCTTTATCTTTGTTGACAATTATTTATAACAATTATATAGTACAGTATCTCTATTAAAGATATTATTTAATTTAGAATAGTATAGATAGCAGTTAAATTTGCATACGTTTTCATTTTCGCTTGAACAGCTAGATACAATGTTTGTACGCTGTATTGATATTTTTAATGTAGACGTCTAGATAACGTTTGTTGTAATCCTCCACAGTTATACCAATACAATATAATACGATACGAATGCACCTCTAATAAACGTGTCTTATTTGGTTATTTGCTACTTCGGTAACAGCAGAAGTAGCAGCCTACGGAGATCATTTAGACCTCCAGGCCGCACCACAAGTTTATCTGAACGTCATGGGTCTTCCGCCTCCTCAGAGTTCGGCTCAACGCAAGAAAACTATGTGACCGGACATTTCACAACCATCCCACAACGGCAATCCATGCAGTTACCAACAACTCTGTCGACCATTCCAGTCTCCAAGCAGTTGATGCATTAACAAAAAATCACCTTATGCTGAAAGAGCTTGTGGCTTTAGGTCTTCTAAAATTGAATGACAAGACAGCCAACTAAAGACATTTGAAGGCAACGTTCAAGAGAATCACCAATGACCCAAGTGGTTTGGGGAACAGTCATTACAACTTGCGATGCCTTTTAGAGCAATCAATGTAAATAATCCCGAGAAATGTTTACATGGTATGGGAAAATCTGGACAAAACGAATGGTGCTCCAGAAGTATATTGAAAGGGATCTACTCAAACGACTTGAAGAATTCCCAAAGTTTCAACTCAGGGACCAGCTAAAGCTTAAACACCTTCTTCTTGAAGTAAACTGTGCAAAAGAAGGACTGTACTCCGGATTACTGTCACTGAACTTAGCACATGGTGTAAATACGATAATTACGATAGTTAAAAATCTCCTGTATCAACTCCACAGCAAGATTTTTCTGCTCCAACCTCACAGCAAGACGGCGAGGAGAGGGAAGATGGAGTCAATCCTTCACTCTCACCGCTTGTACTAAAGTGTACACAAACATTCCCGGCGGACGTTCATGTTCCAAAATTTGCAAGGTGTTGATATATCTTCCCAGAAAACCGTGAAGCTGAGGCGCTTATGGTTACCAAAGTAATGGAACATTAACTAAAGCACAATTATTTGACCACTTCCGGAACACATCAAATGTAGTACAAGCACACAAAGTCAGAGAACAGATAAATGGCCCAGACGATGCTCCTTACGCTCAACGACTGGGTAGGCTGGGTAATTGTCAGCGAAACATATTTAGACGAAGTTCAACTGTCACTGCAGCAAATCAATGTATATACGGCGATTGTGACACAATTCCCAGTCTGCCCTAATGCGATTCACTTGAGCGAGCAAAACGGGGACAACGAGCCTAAAACAGTAGTTAAGGTTGGAGAAAACGATGATAAGCCTGCAATGTCTATTGAGGATCGTCAGTTCATTAGTGGACAATGATGCATTAAGGGATGACAAGGGTTGTTGGGTAGCTCCTCTACCATTCAAGCCGTTAAGCCAACCTCTACCGGACAATCGTGATCTGGCTCAATGAAGATTTAATAGTTTGTACAAAATATAATACAAATTTATCTAAGAAACCGGAACAGAAGAAACAATTCATCAACATGCTAAAAAACCGACACGCAGAAGTAGCACCGCCCATAGATGAAGGAAAAGGACGATGGTACCTCCCAATTTTTGGAGTTTATCACCAACATAAACCAGGCAAAATAAGGGTGGTGTTTTAGAGTGGAAAGGTGTGTCTCTCAACAAAGTTGTTGAGGTCAGGACCACTCAACAACTCCTCAAAGGCATTGACAACGAAGTAATTGATTACCGAATGAAAGTTCACGTATTTGGTAACAGTTAGTAACAATCACCGTCAGTTTCTATCTATTGTATGGGCAGAACAAATAATATGAAGAAAAATGTGGTTCAGACGCAAGCCAGCATATTTTGCGTAATGTTTACGTTGATGACGGACTAACATCATTACCTACCGCTGAAGAAGCAATTGCATTACCAAAAAACAGTGGACAAGTAATTCTTGCATTGTACAAAGCAGACAAGGCAAAAGGCTTGCAAAATATCAATCTTAAAAGTCATCTACGATGCCAACGAAGTATCGGGGTCTCATGGAACTTGGACACAGACAGCTTCACTTTCAAGATATTAGCGCAAAAGAATGATGAATACACAAGAAGGGGAGTTTTGTCTGTGGTCAACAGCCTATTTGACCCATTGGGTCTTGCATCACCAATCACTCTACAAGGAAAAAGCTGGAGCTCATTAAATTCTGCACGCACCACCAGTGACATACGGAAGGCTAGGAACATTATAGTTCAGACTGTCAAGACAGAAGTCGTCCAAGACGAAATGTCAAACCTCCAATCAGGAAGACCAATCCCAAAGATTACCATACAGAAATTAGCTCCATTTATTGGAAAAGACGGTCTTCTTAGAATAGGAGGACGGACACCACGATCAGACTCTGACTATGACCACAAACATCCATTAATTTTACCAGCATCAAATTATGTGTCAAGCTTTATTGTGAGGTTCTATCACCACAAAGTTTGTCACCAGGGTTGAAACATCACGGAAGTGGCTATACGATAAGGTGGATATTGGATCATCAGTGGTAAGCGACTTGTCTCTTCAATTGCATGACCTGCAGGGAATCAAGGGGTAAATTAGAGACCAATTGATCGTCTCTCATTATCGCCACCATTCACAAGTGTCGGAATAGATGTATTTGGTCCCAAATAAATAACAAATAATAACACGACAAACCAAAGGTGGCAGTGCCGACAGCAAACGATGGGCAGTTATGTTTGCTTGTATTTCGTCTTGGGCTGTCACATCGAGGTATTGTAATCGATGTCGTCTTCAAGTTTAATACATGCTCTTTGCTGATTCTTTTCTATTCGTGGACCGATCCGATCAGACAGATTTTCGTCGGTGCGGCAAAAGAACTTAATCTGTAAATCGCAAATCGCTACAGAAAAGAGGCTACAAGTGGATTTTTAATCCACCCCACGCATCCCACACTCGTGGCGGAAGTCATAGACATAATGAACTCAAGATCTCTAGTACCTGTATCAACGAACCCTGATGATCCAACCATACTTACACCTACCATGCTCCTCGCCCAAAAACGTGACCGCAGTTTAAAAACCTGTAGGGAACTTCGACCGACCTCAACCAAGCGTACACCTCATAATGGAAGCATGCAGTGAACAGGCCAGTAACAATAGTCGAGCGTTCCCGAGTGTGGATGGAAAGATAAGGAGAGTTGAATTGACGACGTGGAAAGATGGCGAAAACAGAAAGTATACTATAACCATTTCTGATCTTGTACTTGTGGACAGAGGACAATTAATGGCATTTTTTCTTCAAATAAATGTCTTTAAAAATGTACTGTAGTTAGTCCACTAGTTATTACCTCGGTACCACACTGTTTTCTCATTATGGGCACTTTTTTTAGGTTTGGATTATCTATTATTAAATAACTTGGCTTGATTTGTACATTGTATATACAGTATTAGTACTGCAGTAGCATTCATTGAGAGAAGTCCACCAGTTATTATATTCTTTTTGATTGCAAGTTTCAATTCTTTTTAGTCGCGTACAACGCGACTCTAGCCCACTATGTCGGTCGGTAAACACTGCATATTGAACTTTAAAAACGTTATTTTTAAAATTGAAAGAATGGATTTACACATTCATCGCATCGGACCTCGTGCAATGTGCTACCGTACCATTAAAAAAATGGAAAATCTGATTAAAACGGCCTCAAATTACGCTATAACACGTTGCTTCCAGGACCCCACCTTGGCGCCCCTGCCCCCAGCCTAGTGATGCTTGCTTCACTCGCATAGCCCCCGTCGGGGGAATTTAGATCCTGGTGCCATCGCTGTTACTATTAAACTCTACATTCGTGATAACCATAATAAAGTTTATAATTAACACATTGTTATTGTGTAAGGAATCAAGTAAATTGAATCTTAGTATAGGTATGGGTATAATTGGAGAGACAGATATGTCAATATCTTGTTCACAACAGTCAATGACATAGACAATCCTATCATCTAATAATCACATTTTAAATGTGTAAACTTTATTATTTCAATCTCTTTTAGCCGGAAGCTGTGTCGGACCCAAAGTTGATGGGCCTAGTTGCGATATTATTAGAGTTGGCGAAAGATGGACAGGAACCATTGTCGCCAAAATTGATCCTAAATCAGACGCCAATAAGTAAATAAATGTTGATATTTCAAATGTGTATGCATTACGGTATTCAAGTACTTGTACACCCATGACCAACATTTATGTTATTTTAGTTAAAGATGTATTGTCCCTGAAAAAATAATTCTTACAACATTTTTTGTTGAATATTCCATTTTAGTGTAACATAATAATTATCCACTTTGACCAAAAATTGGATCGAAAAAAAAATATATTTACCTGAAAAAATTTAAAGAAAAAATGGTCAAATTGGCTGCCAGCCAATGGATTTTTGGTTGAAATTAACCATTTATTTTGTCATTTTATAAGTGAAAACATGATTTTTTTAAATTTTTTTTTCTATGGAAGTGATTAACTTGATTAAAACTACAAAATAACATATTCAAAGTCTGATTGAATTAATCTTCATTTTTCATGTTTTTGGGGGACAATACATCTTTAAAAGTTAGTTTAAATTAGAAGGTCTATTTAAATAAACAAGTAACAACTCAAAGACATAATGCATATTTAGACATTTTTAGATCAAACGGATACATTGTTAATTATAGACTTAAATTCCATGTCTTAGCCATTACTTATTTTATGATTTGTATTAACCTAAATAACGATAGAATTTTACTTATATAATAGTATACTTTGCTTTATAGCGTTATTGGACTTCCTATGAGCCCACCTGACGGTATGACCAAGCGATATGTTCGTCCACCACCAGACAAGAAGGTTGTGGCACAGCTATCATACTCATCAAACCGACCAAGAACAGTTTCTTATTGTTACTCTGGTCTAGATAACAACTGGTAAGGGAAAATTGAATTTATACATACATCATTAAAATCACACATTCTACAAATCCAAATAAAATCGACATTCTATATGGAATGTGTTGCAGTTTGAAACTATTTTAAACTTTCATCATATAAATAATATTACAGGACTAAAATGTATCTAAAAATGTGACGTATATAATAAAGTATTCTGTTTTATTGCTCTCTGTCACTATAGGATACAAAGTGATCCAGTGTGTGGGAGAATTATTGTCTCCAGTAAGTACACTATCATGTTTTAAACATACAAATCATATCTCACAATCATACATCCTTTAGAAAACCACGAAATGGTTGTAAAAATATCAGTTCAATGATTACACACCAACAAACAAATATTTTTGCCCCGATAAGGTCTGAGGGTATAATTCACTTGGTTATAATACAGGAAAGTACTATAAAACCGTTACGTTAAAATTGTCACCGTGTAGCGTACGGTACTGAAATATATTTAGGCCTAAAATTAAATAACATCTGCTTAAAAATTGTGATTTTTATTTTCAAATTAAATTTTTAATAAATTAGACAAATTACCAAAAGCAACCGAAGACGTACAACCTGCAAGGATTCTTCCACTGCAGTCGACACCAGGACCTGGAACTCAATTTGGCAAGAATCCTCCAGCAACATGGAAAGTCAAGTTCAACAAACCAGTAATGTTATACTTTTTAGTACTGTATTAAGATATTACACTTTTTTGTCCTATTTCCCTTTTTTGTTAAGGACATACTTATTTTACAAACATATTATATTCATATTTCCACTTTCCACACAAAAAAAGATTTGTCTACATTACCGTATTCAATTTTGTATGAGGTTTTTTTCAAATAATATAGATCGAACGCCCAGAGCACGCAGCTTACATCAAGATTGTAGAAATTGGACGAAAAGGTCAGAAGACTATCGCAAAATATGATGTTAAAAATAGTAATCAGGTTACGTTAATGGGTGATACCGCAAGATTTAGACCACCACTGAATAAACTAAAAGACGGCGTGATGTACTCAATTCAAGTTGAAGCTGGTACCGGATTGGTCTACTATAAAGATCCATGTGGCAACGCACCAGCTGCAAAACCAAATGATGAGTCTATGTGGGTATTTGGTACGCAAGCCTGTACGCCCGCTGCTCCACCCAAAGTTGTCAAAGGCGGTTCTTTTCCAAGACCTGATATCAAGATTGACGGAGAAGAAACTTGGACCATTAAATTTAACAAAGAAGTAAGCCAATGGTGTTATCGCCCTAATTGTCTGAACATTTTCTATGTAGTAATAAAATTCAATGAAATACAATTTAAAAACAATGAAATAGGGTAAATTTATTGAAGTAAATTTTTATATGCGCTGTTCTTATATAGATTGAGCGACCGACTTCAACGGCTTTTGTTACCGTGGTGGAGTTGACCAGAAACGGAGAGAGGGAAGTTGCTAGACTTGATGCAAAAAACAGAAACCAGGTTATATTTCCAAATTATGACAAAACAATTATTAACGTGCGAGCACCATTAAATGTTTTGGAAGATGGTAATGTTTATGAACTGAGAGTAGAGAGTGGCGTAGCTGTTAGCTTCAACCCGAATACATGCCGAAATGAACTTTCAAGAAAACCATCTGCGAGAGCAGCATGGACCTTTAAAACACGTAAGTTAAATTTAAAAAATTATAAAGCTTAGCCCTATCAAACTATATTAATTTTAAAAATCGTAGTACGTGTATCGAAAGAAAGAAAGAACCGTCCTCATACAACACGATCGAAGAAGTCTAGACAAAGTTAACAGAAAAGTTATTTTCATTTCAACAGCACCTCCACCAGTTCCGTATGTAGATTGCCAAGATTATAAAATGACATTCTATGTGCCAATTAGACTAGCGAAAGGTATTGCAGCCAGATTCCTTCATTTGCATGATCCTAACTGTGTTGCTACAAGAATCAATGCTACCCACATAGCAGTTATGACATATTATGATGAGTGTGGAACCGTACAAAAGGTATATTTTATTTAGTGTATAATTAATCATTTATATTTTAGAATGCTATTTTGAAATGCTAATTAAAATTGCCAGCAATCCGCAATAATATTAAAATAAACTACGTTATAAATGTAAAAATAACACTATTAGTGATAGCATAATTATATTTCTACTTTGTCTGCTACAGACAATAACATCAGATATTACAAGATATGCAAATACACTTCGGAACGACGCAGAGCCGGTTATGAGAGGTGCGCCAGTTACTCGCCGTCAACACAACGTTGAGTTAAGATACATGTGTGAAGTGACAGGAACTAAACTGGACAGGATGTTTAATCCGAACACCGGTGTACAGTCCGACAAGTACAGAAATAATGGTAATATGAACACATATCTTGAGATGTATCCAACAGCACAATTCATCAATCCATACACGTCACCACCAAACGTTACATTTGAACAGACGTTGTATTTTGCTGGCCATGCCTATGATACGAACAAGGTTCTGGAGATTGAAAGCTGTCGGGCTACGAGTAAAGACAAAACCTGTACCAAATTTGACATTCCTTATGTCATGATTTCAGATGGGTAAATATGGTTTCTCAGTTATGACGAATTATTGACATTGATGTATAAACGGTGAACAAACGTACGAAACTTTATGACAATGACTAGTTTTGGATTCAAATTAATTACTATTTTTGTTTTGTAACGATATTGATGTTGACGATTTATCGTGCGTGTGTGCGTGTGTGTGTGATGAAAAAAGAAAAGAAATAAAGTAAAGTTTCATCTCCATTTTGTTACTTACTCCATTGATTTCAATATTATTGGCTATCACAAACTAAAAAATGGGCTAATAGCCTACTGATTACTGACTAACGCATGCATATTTACTAAAATAATACGTACCTTTTATTTAGATGTCCACTCGATCCAACATTACTGTTCTTGAATACGCCAGGTACATACACGAAAAGATTCTCGATGTCAACTCTGGCCCTGATCAACAAAGGAATGGAACACAACGTAAGGATACAATGAATAACATCTATTTATTTCTTAGGAACCCTCAGTTGACGAATACGAAACATGGCAGTAACAGCGACCATAGTAACTATGACAGACATTCAATAATAACATTTTGAACATTGATTGTAGAATATAGGACGGAGACAAAAGACAATAACCCACATTATCAACAATATTTAACCTCTACTAACAAATATATTATATAACATTGCTAACCTTAAGACAAAATAAAAAAGGCTTGATGAGTATCATACGTTAGTACATTACTGTAACATCAAAGTTATTAACAAAGATTGAACGAGGATCATTTCGACAGTTTTTTATCAATAACAATTGTATTACCAAGGTGAAAATGATACAGACTTAGTGGAAATGTAAATGAATTAACAATTCCAAGTTGTTCTTTACGTTTAGGACGCAGACAGGCTAACTATGACAACTTACGATTATATCTGTTATTCTGTTATTGTAAATAGCGTGACGAAACCGTTTCAGAGCCGTCGGAGTGGGGTTGACACTGGAAGAAGTTTAAATAAGATCATCATTGTTTTAAATTTCTCTATTCTATTGTTAGGTGATTGTTAAATGCCGCATGGTGGCTTGTGATGCTTCAAATATGCACGAATGTGACCGAATTCGGAGGTCACGTGACTTGTGCATGTTGGGTAATGCAGATTTTGGTGAAATGGCACCTGCCTATGTTCCACCAGCGGAGTCAATGAAACGTAATTATAGCCAGAAACCTAGTGGGCATATATTAGATTTCAGTAGATGATGATGATGTGATAAGAGATGAGAGTAGACCTACAGGAGGAAAGCATTTAGAGGAGAGAGCAATCAGGGTTCGATATGGTATACAGTACAGTAATAGTAGAAAACACAAAACCCAATCGTAAAATTATCAAATTTCTAATTTAATAGCATTTTGGTTTTAAAAAATATAGTTATTTAACAAAAATCAGTGTCGAAACAATAATTGTTTATACGTCATAACAGATAATTAAACCATTGTCCGGTTTGGTACAGGTTTTGCATTATTTATTTTGTTGAAAAATCAGACACTAATTATTCAATTATAACATTCAGTTCTAATCTAAAGTAACTTTCAAAAAAGAGACACGAATTATCTTATTCTAGTTGATAGGTTGACAGTTAAAAGTCAACTTAATTATTACTAAGTTTAAAAAAATGTCACTATTATTATTCATTTTTTGTGCCAAATTGCAAACTTATACAAACATTGAATGTTCTTCACTAATTGTAGTTGATGTTTCACCAAATGGACAAGGGAACCAAAGAAGAAGGCAACGGCAACGAGGAAGAGGACAAAATACTGGATATAATCAAAAGGGTGGATCCGGTTCCAACGAAAATTAAACATAATTCGCGATTCGCAAATCAGTCGAGTTATTGTATAGATGAGTCAAGTTCACGCTCTTCTTCGACGACACCTATACTAATAATGATATAGACACATACATTAGTATTGGTTTAGTTTGAATGTATCTTCCTTCTGACAAAATAAGCTTCTGATCATGGCTATTTCATCATTTGCTTACTAAGGACATTGTTATTTGTCAGGTGTTCACTCTGGTAGACTTAATAGAGTTTAAATTAATTAATAGCAAGAGCAAAACTTATAATACTCTCGGTGGTTGTGTGTTCCAATCAGTATAATACAATAATTTGTGTATGTATATCAAGTTAAATCATACCCCCACCCAGTTAGCTACGTAACACATACGTTAAATATTTATTTAAATCAATGGAACGTGGCACTACTTTGTTGACAGAACCTGACATTTTTTAACTGGAAATTGATTTGTAATCCTTATCCGCCGGTATACACATAAACAAAGAAAACATAGCGCTGCAATTTCTAATATTGTAGAGTATTATTAGTTTTTTCAGAGCTTATACTATAATAATTTTTAGTTCAAATGTAAAATTACCTCAGGGCTGTTCCCATTATTGATCTATTTTTAATTACTACCAGAAGTGCCTAAATGAATATTAATGTGTTAAATATTGGTTTATAAAAAATATATGTAAGTTTAGATTCTAGCGTATTTAAGACGTCTACCTTGTTAGTATTTCCCTAATACACATACCTGATTTTATAAACTGAACTTTTTTATACGCATCCACCAGCAAGTAACTCGCCAATTACAGGATTGATAAACTATTTTATAATTTATCGTGCTTATAAATTAAGTCTCATTTGAGGCTTAGGGAGTAGAGTTGAAAGAGTCGTAGTTACAATCCTGCCATTAGGTCAGGGTTGAACCCCGCCACTAGGTCACGATTGAACCCTGGACCTTGGGATTGTGAGGCAAGTACGTTAACCACCAAGCTACTGCTCCACTACATATTTAGAAAAGATTGCATCTTTCAGTTCGTCGAACCGTAGTATTATTAACATCTTTATAGTTCAATGTTTGCTTTGCTATATTATCATTTTGATTGTTTGCTTGTTCTAAATGTTATGTGCAATGATATCTAAATAAATGCTATTTACCTAAAATACTTTAGTTTTATTATTAGAGTTTTCTTTGTAGAGATGATTATATGTTAATTTGATACTACGAACTTTGTCATAGCCTAGCAGGCGCGGATCTCGATATCGGGGCCTTCATTATTCAAATCTTTTAGAGAAAAGCACATGTACTCATAAAGGTCCATTTAATGTCATTTTTTAACAAATTGTGTGAATATTCTGTGACAGCTACTACCCTTGGACTTTTTAGACACTATAGTGACCATAGAAAATGGTACACTCAAAACTGACCTATTCCGTAAGCGCACGGATAAAAATATGTACCTGCTTCCTACCAGTTGTCATCCCCGACACTGTTACCAAAAACATACCGTACAGTCAAGCATTACGTATCTGATCTTTAGATTTAAATTTTCAGAATCGTACAGAAGAACTGAGCGGACATCTCCGAAATAGAAATTACAAGAAGGAATACATTGAAACTGCTATAAAGAAAGCAAACGATATTCCTCGATGTCAGACACTGACGTACAAACCACGTCAGCTGAATTCGACCAGAGTGCCATTGGTCACAACCTATCCCTACAGTAGGTTGCCTCCTACGGGCTATTATTGAGAAACATTATGCCCATTCTACAGTCCACAGAACGTCTCATGGCTGTTTTTCCGGAACCACCCATTATTGCGTCTCGTGATAGCCAGAATGTGTCACCTTTGCGGCAAAACTTGTTCATTGGTTGACTCTACTGAAAAATGTAAGAGTAACCAAACTGGCCGCATTTTTCGGAAAAGACAATCAATTAATTGTCTAACAAAAAACGTCATTTATCTCATATACTGTAATATTTGTGGTAAACAGTATGTCGGGGAAACACAAAACACGCTCCGTATGAGAATGACACAGATCAGCTATCAAAACATCAAAGCTTGATCAACCTGTAGCCGAACATTTTATTTCAGCTGGTCACTCGATTAAAAAAAAAGTTATTGCAATAGACCACGATGTCAAATGGAGCGACAAAACTCGCAAAGACAAAGAAAACTAGGAATTACTACTTAAAACCACAAAACCTTTTGGACTTAACATTAGGAACATACTCCCAGATCGGTAAAATTACTCCATTGACTACCTAAATTTAAGTTTCAATATTAAACACCATTTAAGCGACTGAGCGACCTCGGTATTTTTAGAAAGACCGTACGAGGATGTAGGGCTGGCGTAAAAAAGCGACGACCAATAAAAGTCCTTACGACATCTCGCTTTTCTGACGCAACTGATGTATGTTCTCAGAGGAAGTCGGAACTTCGCGTCATTAATTATAATAATCTTGTGCAAATAAAAGCAGAGAGTAAAAAGTATCTCGATGTTCACTGATGGAACGCACAATCTATCGGTAATAAAACTCAAACAATTTATGACTACATTCTCGACAAAGATGTTGATGTTTTGACTATCACAGAGTCTTGGTTGTCCGAAGAAGACCCTGTTATTATTGGTGAATGTACGCCATTAGGGTACTCTTTCTTAAACTTTCCAAGACCTGGCGATAGACACGGCGGTCTTGCAATCATCAGCAAATCTAGTTTGAAGCTAGGTATTTCACCTACGGGAATAGACACCGTCACTTTTGAACATGCTTCAATAACTGGCAACTCAAAGTTTGTTCGTTTTATTGCAGTATACCGACCACCACCCTCAAAGAACAAGGCCAACAGCCATTAAGTCGCGTGCTACAATGCATAATGATACCGGACCGACAGACAGACCGACAGACAGACCGACAGATAGACCGACCGACATAGTGAACTATAGTCGCGTCCACGCGACTAAAAAGGCATAATTTTGACGAATTTTTTAACTTTTTCATCAAAAACGTGCGCAAATTATCCAATTCGACGTGCTCGTATGACGTAATTTTAAGTCGAAATTGTTTAAAAGATTATTAGAAAAGGCTGCAAAAACATAAATCACGCGAAAAAAGTATGTATTTAACGCTACGTGCGCACCACGCGCGTAAAAATTTGCGCGCGTATGGGAATTTTTGACATGCTCAAAATGACAAGAAACGCGTAGAAAGTTGATTAAAAATGAATTTTGCGCATTTTAAAATTTTAAATGCGCGTGCGCGCGTAACTTTGTGGTTTTGTGACTCATGGCAATTTTGTAAACGCTTAAAATTGCCTGAAAACGTACTCTTATTTCATCGAAAATAAATTTTGAAAATTTTAAGCGCGCGTACGCATGCGTTACATGCGCTACGCACGTAATTGTATTGCCATAATGATGATTTATGCCCTGAAATTTATGAGTACCAAATTTTATTTAATTGTGATTCATGGTTGTGAAGATATGATTACAAACGTGATTTCGTTAAATCGTGCGTAGACCGCGTAATTTTTTATTGCGCACCGTGAAAACATAACCACATCGATTCCTGGCCATAAGCAATATACTGTGAAAAATTGACTTAACTAGATTAAACTGATATCAAGATAAGGTCAGAAAGCGATAAAACGCATAGTGATACCGGACCGACAGACAGACCGACAGACCGACAGACCGACAGACCGACAGACCGACCGACCGACATAGTGAACTATAGAGTCGCTTCCACGCGACTAAAAATGGCTTTACACATAATCAATTTTTTGAAGAGTTTGACAGTTTCCTGGGTGTTATATCTACACTCCCTGGCAAACCATTGATTATGGGTGATATGAATGTTCATGTTAATGATCCTACAAAACAAGATGTGGAAATACGCTTGATCATGTTATTTGTCATCCAGAAGATGATCTCATTACATGCGAGTCATCCATTACTGTATCACCATGCAGATATGGATCTGATCATAACATGATAGAGTGTAGCATAAATAGGTTTAAACCATGTCCCGAAAGAAGAATTATCACCCGTAGATTGTTTAAAGACATCCGTCATACCTGATCTCGATCGTGCGACGAAGTGTATTCTTCTGACAAATGATCCCAATTCACAAGCTGAGTTATATAATAGTTCTATTCGCGAAGTACTTGATAAACATTGCCCGGAGAAATCACGGTCCCTGAAGCTGATCAGACAACCTAAATGGTATACTGATGATGTAAAAGACTCGCGTCGTGAGCGTAGACAACTTGAACGCAAGTGGAGAAAAACTCTCTCTGGTGAAGATCGTGAAATGTACCTTAAGCAAAATGTTAAAGTTACTAAACTTATCAAGAAACGTAAAACCAACATTTTCCAAGAAACACTAAATGGTGCAAATGCTAAAACCATGTTTAATACTCTTAATAGTCTGTTAAATTCATCTGTCAGTAAACTTCCTGCAAGTTCCTCTAACCTTGTTTTGAGCAATCAATTTGCATAATATTTCACTGATAAGGTGTCTAACATTAGATCTGAACTCAAATGTGCTATATAAATAATGATAAGAATGATAATGTATACAATGTTAGTCAAAACGAAATCTTAAATTCTGATAATAATATCCTTAGTGATAAAGTAAATATGTTAGATACTTTTGTAAAACTGAACGAGGAAGATGTTAGGAAAATTATCATTAAACTTCCTAATAAAACAAGTCCACTGGATCCTATGCCCACTTGGTTATTGAAACGCTGTATTGATACATTATTGCCGAGTATCACGTCCATTGTAAATAATTCTCTGAGAGCAGGGATATTTCCTATTATCCTCCGTCAAGCGATTATTACCCCTTTGATTAAGAAACCAACCTTAAATCCTGATGTGTTTAAAAATTACCGGCCTGTCTCCAACCTCCCAACGTTAGGTAAAATAATTGAATATCCCGCAGTCTCTAGATTTAAAGAGCATCTCCAGAACAATGATCTTACTGAACCGTACCAGTCTGCATATAAATCATCTCATAGTACGGAAACTGCCCTTTTGCGGGTTAAGAATGATATGTTAAATGAACTTGACAAAGGTAAATCAATTATGTTGGTCCTACTAGATCTCTCCTCTGCATTCGACACCATAGACCATGACATCCTTGTAAATCGAATGCAGAGTGAATTTGGTATTTCCGGTACTGCATTAAACTGGTTTGCTAGTTACCATCATGAACGTGTAAATAGAGTCTGTGTCCTAGGTGAATACTCACAGAATCATGTTTTGAGATATGGTGTACCTCAAGGGTCCATCGTAGGTCCATCTATCTTTACTATGTATGCGCAACCTGTTGCAGATATTATTAGTTAGTACATTGCGTAGTAGGGTAAACTTCCATCTTCGTAATTTGAGTAGGATTCGGTGTTTCATAGACCGCTCTACTTGTACACATGCAGTAAGATCTTTAATTCTTTCCCGACTGGACTATGGCAACTCTTTGCTCGGTGGATTGGCTGTTTCAGACGTCACCGACGTTTGCCAACACTGCAAAATAGCGCTTCGCGTCTTATTTTTCAAGCTAGCAAGCGCACCACTGCGTCTCCTCTCATTGGGGAGCTGCATTGGTTGCCTGTCCAGCAGAGGATTGAATTCAAGATCTTAGTGCATGTGTACAACTGTCTGTATGGCTCAGCACCTGGTTATTTACAGGACCTTATAAACAAACACCATTCTGATCGGCAAGGACTTCGATCTACCCAAGACCATACCCGTCTTGCCATCCCCAAGACCAAGAGGTCGTTTGGCGATAAGTGTTTTTCTGTCATCGGTCCTAGATTGTGGAATAACTTACCATCTTATATTCGTGAAGCCCCAAATTACCATCATGAACGTGTAAATAGAGTCTGTGTCCTAGGTGAATACTCACAGAATCATGTTTTGAGATATGGTGTACCTCAAGGGTCCATCGTAGGTTCATCTATCTTTACTATGTATGCGCAACCTGTTGCAGATATTATTAGTTAGTACATTGCGTAGTAGGGTAAACATCCATCTTCGTAATTTGAGTAGGATTCGGTGTTTCATAGACCGCTCTACATGTACACATGCAGTAAGATCTTTAATTCTTTCCCGACTGGACTATGGCAACTCTTTGCTCGGTGGATTGGCTGTTTCAGACGTCACCGCCGACGTTTGCCAATACTGCAAAATAGCGCTGCGCGTCTTATTTTTCAAGCTAGCAAGCGCACCACTGCGCAGTGGTGGCGCCAGCGGGGGGGCTACGGGGGCTCTAGCCCCCTCGTCGGGGAGCCTAGCCCCCCCGTCGGGGAACACGGGTACTTTTTGTCGGGGAATATAATATACAGTAAAAAACGTTCGCGTTCACTTCATATAGCTTCAGCGCCTAGAAAACCACGACGTTCCATTGACCGTGAGAGTACGTCAGAGGGCTATTATGCACTTTTATGCATTCATTTATTGCCAGCGATCTAACTTACTACTAAACATTAGCTAGGTACGCAGTTGTCTGGCGGTATCCCTTTGTACGAATCGTTCAACGTTGGGTCGAGACGCGTGATATCAAGTTCCATCCAGGGACCAAAATGTGTAATGTAGTTATTTTCCAGGCGAAGTTTACCGACGGTTACCGAAGGAAACACGGGTACTTTTTGTCGGGGAATATAATATACAGTAAAAAGCGTTCGCGTTCACTTCGTAGCTAGCTTCAGCGCCTAGAAAACCGCGACGTTTCATTGACCGTGAGAGAGTACGTCAGAGTGATATTATGCACTTTATAAGCACTCATTATTGCCAGCGATCTAACTTACTACTAAACAATAGCTAGGTTCGCTCTCGTCTGGCGGTATCCCTTTGTACGAATCGTTCAACGTTGGGTCGAGACGCGTGATATCATGTTCCATCCAGGGACCAAAATGTGTACTGTAGTTATTTTCCAGGCGAAGTTTACTGACGGTTACGTCGTGTACTGCGTCGACGTACGCTACACTACAGCAAAAACGAATTATGTTAATTGTTCGTATGTTCACCAATTTTTTTAATTTACAAGTAACATTCTGTACCGTGGGGCACCTAAAATAAATTTTTCATCCATTACTAAACAAAAAAACATGCCATTTTCGCTTAGCCAACATCTTATTATAGCTAAGTTATTACATTTTCAATGTCCTGTATGTCATGAATTTCTCACCACTCGGAAGTCCAGATGGTACGCACGCATACACTTGGGAGGAATAAACTTATTTCCCCGACTGAAAAAGGTCTACGCTTGCGTTTTTTAAGCCTCTATGCCTGATGTTTCCGAAGTATAAAATGCAATTTTTTGAAGACCTGCAGCTCTAGTTTTAAACAGTTTCTTAGCTCAGCCCCAACAATAAAGCTGGTCATATTTCGAAGTAGGCCTACAGGAAGTGCATTTTCCGGGACCTAACATCTCTATTTTTCAAACATTTCTTAGCTCAGTCACAACCTTGATAGGGACTTATATATTTTATTTCATGTTTTGAAGTATAATAAGTTCAATTTCCGGGACCTCCAACTCTATTTTTCTAAATTTTCTTTGAACTTTTATTTTTTAAATTGAAAAATATGGATTGAAACAGTCATCGCGCATCGTTTTTTTGCACGCAGTATTTTATTTATGCATTATAAAAAATGGAAAAAATGGCTACCCTAAATCTGATTAAAATGACCTCAAATGACGCTAGAACGCGTTGCTTCCCCCACCGGGGGCCCTTGGCGGCCCCCCTGGCCCCCAGCCTAGTGATGCTCGCTTCGCTCGCATAGCCCCCTCGTCGGGGAATGTAGCCCCCCCGTCGGGAAGATCCTGGCGCCACCCCTGCCACTGCGTCTCCTCTCATTGGGGAGCTGCATTGGTTGCCTGTCCAGCAGAGGATTGAATTCAAGATCTTAGTGCATGTGTTATGCGCGATTTGAACGATTTGCGCAATTTGAAATTGCGCAAAAAAAATCCTTGCGCAATTTGAATTGAAACATGTGTTTCAAATTGCGCAAGCAACGTATTAAATTGCGCAAGTAATCTGCAAATTGCGCAAGGTTTTCCGACAGATTGTGAAATCATGCACACCCATATTTTTATAGTAATTTCTAAGAATGATTCAAAATTAAAGATAAATATCGCATTTCCTTATTTTAGTAGTGCAAATATTGTTACTGTATAAGTTAGCATACCGTCGAAGAACCGACGAAGGAAAACGAAGCGGTGGTGTTCCACCAGGCGGGCGCGGCGCGGGCGGCCGGCTATACTACTCTAGCCTAGCTAGGGTCTGGACTACTGATACTGACTAGGTTACATGGCCTAGCTTAAACTAATATTAAAAACTTAAAAAGTGAGTATTAAACATTATCTTCATTGAAATGGTCTTATTTATATAATAAAATACTAAATTTTAAACTCCTCTGCCTAGGCCTAGCCTAGCCATGTATGGGAAAATTTACAGTTCGTTTTCAAATTGCGCAAAGGTGTCGTATTGCGCAAGAACTATCTTGCGCAATTTACAAATTGTGCAGCGCAATTTAAAATTGCGCAAAGATTTTCTTGCGCAATTTGAAATTGCGCAAGTTGATTGCGCAATTTGAAATTGCGCAAAAAAATCCTTGCGCAATTTTAAATTGCGCAAGAATTCTTTGCGCAATTTCAAATTGCGCAAGAATTTTTTTGCGCAATTTCAAATTGCGCAAATCGTTCAAATCGCGCATAACACATGTGTACAACTGTCTGTATGGCTTACCACCTGGTTATTTACAGGACCTTATAAACAAACACCATTCTGATCGGCAAGGACTTCGAGTGAGTGAGTGAGTGAGTGAGTGAGTGAGTGGCCGAGCGGTTAAGACAGTGGAACCGTAATTACGTAGCCATAACATCGGCAGGGGTTCGAGGCTCACTCACTCTATGGTTCTGGTGGTAGAACGAGTTTTCTCGGATAAGGACTATAAACCGTAGGTCCAGTGTACACATCTTGCTCGTGTGCACTTTAAAGAACCTAGTACATCTTTCGAGACGAGTAGGGGGTTACCCCGGTGTATTAGTACATCACAGCCACTGATCACCAACTGGGCCCTCTGGAAGACCAGTCTTTGACTGAAGAGGTTACCCAGTATAAATATAAATTTCAATCAATCGATCAATCGATCTACCCAAGACCATACCCGTCTTGCCATCCCCAAGACCAAGAGGTCGTTTGGCGATAAGTGTTTTTCTGTCATCGGTCCTAGATTGTGGAATAACTTACCATCTTATATTCGTGAAACCCCAAATTAATGTGCAATATTTCAAGAAAATGTTAAAAACCTTTCTCTTTCCTAAATAATGTTAATGAAATTAGGTAACTTTTTGTATAGGCCCTCATAGTTTTTATATTTATATATTTTTGTATTTTCATTCCATTTTCTATATTTGTTTTTGTAAGTATTAGTTGAGTATTAGTATCAATTGTACAGCGCTTTGGTCACTTGAAAAAGCGCTAAATAAATCCAAATTAAATTTTAAAAAATAAAATAAATAAGCTGTTTTTTAGTTTTATTCCAAAATTGTTTATATCTACCAAGTAAAGCTATCTTCTTTGTTTTCTACCAAATACTATTTCCACCCTCCATTCACCAGCCTTGTGCCTCTTTTGTTTTATTTCTTTTATTCCTGTCCACTCAGGCAGCACTTGCCTGACTATATATATCTATCTTTGTCCAAGTTTTTTCACTTGCACTGATGAAGGGCTAGTGTTGCCCGAAAGCTCTAACCTTTCTGGCTGTTTTACTTACTTTTACGTTTGAATTAGCTTTTTGCTTTTTTTTTTTGTATCTCCATTGAGATCCAGCCACTGATACCCACATCATTGTCATTTGTTCAGTAATTTGCCTTTGGATTTATATATATATATATAAATAAATAAATGATAAAGACGCTAGTAAATTACCAACTGAACATTTTATTGCACTACAGGCTGTTTCATGAGTATGAACTCAATCTTCAGGTGCTTGGATATATATAAAATGTACATAAATCCAAAGGCAATTTACCAAAACATTTTAGTTGCATGTACAAATAATTTTAGCAATAGAAAATCATTTCAAAAATTAAAAAAGGATTACAATACAAACAGTTAATAACATAAAATACAACCTTTATTTGTTTCTATAATAATAACATGTAAATGTTAACAAATGGATTCAGATACCATGTTTTTTTAAAATAAGCATTTTATATATATATATATACCAAAATATACCAAATATTTGATTTGTCCATATAATATACTTTGGAAAAAAACATGAAATGAGGCTGTATTAGAATTAAAACATTTGTTTAGCAGAAAATATATTGTACTCCACCTCTACTGTAATTACAGTATCATGAAAGAAGTTTACAATAATAGATTACTCAAAACTTGTTTGCCTATGTTACCATTTTTATATTCTCTTATTGCATAACACAATGTTTACAACACTTTATTGTTACAAAGTTGAAGAAACAATCATTCTAAATAAGATTATAATTATTTGTTTAAAATAGTTATAGTTCGTTTTTGGTTTATGGATGAAAATAAAAAAAAAATGTAATTGAATAATCTTCTATAATATCAAATTCATACACAATCATACATTTAATACTATTACATAATACAGTACTAGATTGTGTACCATCTCCCCTTCCCATTGCTCTTCTAAATGTACAAGAGTTTATGAGACTTTTCAATGGCAACCACCTCAATTTGTCACCAACTTCTTATGACCCTCTGTCCGAAACCCTGTTTTTTTATTGCTTCTCTTCTTGAATGCCAATTTTAATTAAACAAAAAAGCTCTGATTCATGCAAAATGTTTTTTAATTTGCCCATAAACAAATCTGACTCAAATTCAATGTCTCTTTGTATAATATTGATATTGACAGAAGTATTTATTGATATTGAATTAATTATTCTGGCTTCACATTGTCAATTGTGACCTTATTTCTGGAATCATTAGCTTACATGATACCACATTTGTCTTGAGATTTTGACCGTGATGATGTTTTGGTGTTACGCTTACTTTTTCGAAACGACAGAAACCTTCTTTCACTTTTTGGTTCAGCGGGAGTATGAGAAGCTGTTGAGTATAGAAAAAATTGTTGTATCTTAGTCAATTAATATTTTAGTTTAGTTTTTAGGAGAAGTTAGGTATTTTCTATATGATAACGTACAACATGAGGATGATCAGGTAACCCTCTAATTTAATCTAATTGAAATACCATAGAAGGAAATTGCAGAAAATTAATTAGAGTTATAGTATGCTGGAAAACAAACAAAAGTGAGTTGCAATGGTTAACAGTTAAAATAATCAACTACAGGGGGGTTTGAGTGCGAGGAAACTGACTGCATAACAAGGGAAGGACATATTATTAAATTTGCAATATCTAGTATGAGTCAATTGCAATAAACATTGTTAACTCAAGCTAAAATTCTTTTTTTTTTTAAACTTACCTCTACGAGAAAACATGTTGGTGTTCGTTCTGGCATTATATGACGACCATTTATCGTTCTCCTTGTTATACGTATATTGAATGCTACCTTTATCAAGACTTGGATCCCACCATGGCTGAGCAAGATATCTTTCACCCTCCTAAAGAAAGACAAAACAAATAAATATTGAAATGGCTGTGCAAGTCATAGCTTAGCTAAATTTTGGATGCTTCTTGAAATGAAATGTCATTTGGTTGCTTGTGTCGTTTTAACGTGTCAGTATACAAATGATTTTCGTAATTTCCAACTTAAAATGTTTTAAATTTATATTATAACATCTTTGCTATTGTTTGCTTGGTTAATTATTAAGTAATAGTTCTAAAGAATGGAAAAATAATATTGAATGTTGATGATGAACGGTAGAAATGAACATTCAGCATCTGATCCGTGTTTTAAAAAAAAATATTATATCCACAGCCAAAATTGGCTTAGCTTATCCTGTATAGCTTTCAACAAGGATTTAAGATGGATGCAGCGGATCAATTTAATCAAAGTTTAAAGATGTATTGTCCCTTGAAACACAAAAATTGAAGGTCAAAATATTCTAAATTTAAATTGGCCATATCAAAGTAATATTAAAGTTATTCACTATAAGTCGAAAATTCGAGCCAAAAACAACAAGTTTACGTAATTAACAGGTAAATTAATTTGATTATATTTCGTCTGGAAAATCGTCGCGAGCGAAAGTAAACAAAGATTTCAAACCATGAGTATGTATTATGCATATGCTAACTAGTCACAGTTGAGAAGGTGTTTTCACACTGATCACGGGGAAGTTTTATGATTGTGCATACAGAGTAGCCAAACAAGCGCGTTGAATTATGAGATGTTTTGATCGAAAAAACGTCTGTATTTCAGTTAAATGGGTTTTTTTTCGACTAATTTTTGGTGAAAGTTAACTATCTTACTAACTTAACTAAAACTATTATGATACTTCAAAATGACCCACTTTTTCGAAATCTTTAATACATCTTTAATTTAGATCTGCATACCTAGTGTATAAACAAAAAAATCAACATTTTTTATTCGTTGAATGTAATGGTACAACTAATAGCATGAGGGGAAAATGACGAAGGTTATATTTCAACAAGGCGAAGCCGAGAGATTTGAAGAGATATTTATGTACTAATTTCATTCAAAAAGGCATTTAAATAACTTTAGATCGTTTTTTAAGATTTTGATTAATTAATGGGAACATTTCTACAAGACGTGGAATCGTTGGGAAAAAACATAATTAGCCTAGATTAGTTTCAGCATAGAGATTCACTATAATATCTCTATGGTTTCAGTTGCCTGTTGAAGTTTGGTATTGCTGTCTTGCTGCCTAGTAGTACTAGTAGGCCTAGGCCTTTTAGTATTAGGCTAGGTCTAGGCGTTTTAGCCTTGCTAGGCCTAGACTTGTCTGGTCGTTTGTTGACATAATTAACACTAACAGTAGGTGCATTTATAAAATTCATACACATAATAATATCTAATACAATTATTAAAAACCAAATGTTACTGTTTTAATCAATGTGAATCAAATGTAGGAATTGGCTAGGCATATTTTTTAATTATTTGATTCAAATGACAGGAATCTATTTAGATGTTATATAAAACAAATAATGAATGTTTTATATTTGTATAATGGTACAAATAATGGCATTTAGTGGACGATGAAAGGTTATATATCAACTCGGCTGTTGTCTCGTTATAATATAACATAACCTTTCATTCACCTCATGCCATTATTTGTACAATTACTCATAAACATTCATTATTTGTATACTATTGCAAGTCATCTGACCCATAATCGTCCAATCAAATGATAGGAATTTATTTAGGTGTTATATAATAGAGAATATTTCATTCATTGAAAGATTCATTCATTACATAGCTTTCAATCTTTCTTTCACCTCATTAAATATTTTCCCCATTCAACTCTTATACATTAATTATTTTATACCTGTGTTTCTTTTTCTAAGGATGCTGCTGGCTTCTCCTCAAGCTTAACAAACATTGTACTGAGTTCGTCAGTCATTCTACCATCATTCTTTACTTCCTCACAATACGCTTGAAGTTGCTCATCTGACGACTCACGGTAGCAAACTGAAATCAATCAATAGTCAATATTATTATTATTTCACAATGCAGAATTATTTCATTTTGCAATTCTTTTTTGTTTAATTTTCATGTGGCGAAGCCACCTTTATTTACCACTTAAATAAACTAGAAAGCCACTCCGAGAGTGCATACCTCCGTCTACTGTAAAATTCTCCTACATAAGATTTCTCCAGGAAAATATATATACTGTATAAGTGTGTGTGCGAATTTGGTGTAATGGTTATGCAACCAGCCTTTCAACTAACAATAGTATCATTTGACTAACAATAGAGAAGCAACATGTTGCATACAAAACACAAATTGGGTTTGTTTAAATTTCTCTTTCGGAAGTAATTCCCAGGTTGCTAATTTTAGTTGACTACATATGAATTACTGTGTCTATTTATTCGTTCTTGTAAACGACATGTATTTTATAGTCTTGCAGTACGTACATTTTAAAATCGCCAGTTCTTTACACTAAAAAAAATACTGTGTATTCGAGAAACATCTAATTATATTTAAGTTACATATATTCTCTCATTCAGTTTTCAAAAAAGACTGCTGTAGTATGCAAAATTAATTACCTAATAGTAGATATTTCAAAACCTGAATACATTCTAAATATGTTTCCCATGTATCTATTAATTTTCTTACTATGGATTATGGGTACCATAGATTGACAATTATTTTCTTATTTTTATGGCTAAAATCTTACCTGCTAGGAACATGTCTGTTATATAACTAAACTGTGTAAATTTGAGATAGGTACCAGATGTCTTTTCTGCAAGTTCCTCATAAAACAAGTTTGATCCTGTATTATGCATAGCTTGGACACCATACACCTGATAAAAAATAGGTCAAAATATTAATGGCAACATACAGTATTGCAGGAAAAATCAGCATTCTATAATTCTTTAAAACTAAGCATGCACGTTAATAATTCATATTGCGTTATATAAAGATACTGTCCCTGTGTGTTATAAGGGCTATTAAAATGAAGAATATGGATCAGGTTTTTTTGCCATATAATATCAATTATTTACTTTTCAAAAATCAACCAAGAATTCAGTTGGGTACCATGTGAAACTGCCAGTATATTCTCTGGCTATGATTTTCCATCATATGGTTTAGGTTTAGGGTTCATGATTATTTAACAAAAACACAATTTCACAGATGAGAACACTCATACTGTACAATACAACAAGTCATGTTGATTATGCTTGCATAAAAATAGGTAAAAATGTTTTATAAATGCTAAATAAATATTAAATACTTTGACGATATCAATAAATATTTTTCAGATATAAAAATCCATAGGCATTTTGTGTTATAAGGTTATGTATTTTCTTTCTGTGTTTTCAACTATCCCTCTGGAATTGAATGCTTGTAATACTTGTTTATCCTAATAGGATAAAGAAGTATTAGTAACAAGACACAAAATTAAAATTTTTTAAAATAGCTGGATATATAATTTAAAGCTAAAATGCATGAATCGAATCAAAATTGTCTACCTGAAGTTGCCATAACAAATTAGTATTAGAAATGTTTACCTTGACATTCATATCTCTGAGTCTATAAAGTTCTGTATGCCAGTTAACACATTGATCTGTGTATGATGGAGGATGTGGTTTATCGTCGCCTATCATCACAAGGGCTCGGGCAGATCTCTCAGTCCAGCTTAGGTCTTGAGCTTTCTTTAACACCCACTCATAACACTAAAGAAAATAAAAAAAAACAATATTGTAAAAATGTATTAATACTTGATAATGACTTACTACATTTGGATACTAACACAAAAAGATCCTAACAATAGCAAGGGGTTATCCACCAAGTGCGGATAACCCCTTGCTATTGTTAGGATCTTTTTTTTTCTTATTCTTATTTCTTTCCCAAAATGTTGTTGCACATGTATCTCTAATTTTTGTGGAAATAAAAATTATTATAATAACTATAACAATAATCATTATAACAATAATTACAATAATTAAAAACAATAACTACTACAGTAGTAATGACTAAAATTTTTATTTTTTTAATTTTAAATGTAAATATGTATAATTATGTTTGTATGATGTAGTATGTTTAAGCGGATATTAGCCCTTGATGGCATTTGCAGCAATAAAGAAATTGAATTGAATCGTCAGAAGTTTGACTTTAAACTGTAGATGTGCAGGGAACTGTGTAATATGATGTTAAAGTTACGCAGATTTTATGGAATTTTATGGTTGCTCATAAATTCTCAGCACAAAATTATTCTTTAACGAAACTGTATTTCATAATATGAAGCAACTTTTGACATGATAAAAATGGCATGCTATGCAAAAAAATTATGCACACTTTAATAATTGTGTGCTAAAGAATAGGTAATTTAATGTAAATTTGTGCAAAAATATACCTATTTAGTTATAACTCGGACTCCTCAGGATGGCTTGTTACCCCAATTTTTTTTAATGTATTATGTAAGCTGATGAGTTGTAGATATGAATTGATGTAAAATTTGTACCGGATGTTCTGACGTACCCATATGGCCACTTGAATTTGAAAAACAGAATTTTTTTTCGCTTTAGTACTAGTTAATCCCATTTAATAGAGCGCACTGCGCTTATCCCATTTCACCCTAGATTTTAATATGTTAATTCTCAATCAATTCTCTTTCACATGCATCAACAAAATTTGAATTTTTCTTACGTCATCATATGAAAAAAAAATTAGAATAACGTGACCTACTTAATTTCATCTATACAGTATATTTCAATCTGTTGTAGCTCATCTGAATGAAAAGTGACCCACATTATTAAAACTTATTATGGAAGCTGTTGAATTGTAGATATGAATTCATATAAAAATTTTGTCTATCTGATGTCATGAAGTCATCATATGGCCAGTTGAATTCAAAAAGTCAGATTTTCATCTCTTTCGTAAAACACATTTAAAATAGCTCGCTTTTTCGAGTCCAAAATTCTACAAATTTTTATTAATGTAATTATTTAGATAATTATCTTCTAAAATTGCTATCTTTATATTACATTTTGATGTTGGCATCAAGTTAAGAATTGATTAAAAAATGGGTCTCGTAATTTGCTACACTGTATATAACATATATAGTGTATTCCGTAAATACTGTTATGTTTTATGACACAAAATAGGTACAATTCAACACTGTAAACATATTTAATTCATGTCATAAGATGGCATAATAATTGTCGGCGTTCATATAATGTATGTGGTGCATGTTGCGCTATCCCGAATTCGTCAGAGTGACGAGTTCAAATCTAGTTTTATTTGTAACTGTGAATAAAAATAAATGAGCTTATTATTAATGTTAGTTAATGGCTGTATCATGTACTTTCACATCTACAGTACATGTTCCTACTGTACCATTCACAGTATGATTTAGGGCACATAAAAATAATTTGAATGTGATTGATTCTCTGTTCCTACAATGAAATGAATGGTCAAATTGTCCATAGCCTAAGTCACAATGATGAGTGTTACAGACATCATTAGTTGCTGACCATAACAATTATATATCAAATTATAAACAATTAATAACCTCTGGGGAATCCCCACCACCTGTTGATGGGACATCATTAATGAATCGAATTAGCTCTTCACGATTGTCAGTCAGATCACACATCCTCAACACGTAATTATGATGGTCACAGTAATCACCATGCGCCATTATTCCGATCCTAATATTGGAAATGTCTCGTAGAAGACGACTTGTAGTTTCTTCAACTTTAGAACGAACCTATAGTATTAGAAAATACATAAAACAATAATAAGATAAGATGGATAAAACAATCAGTCAACATAATTACATCTATTATCTATTATAAACAGTAAAGATAGATATAAAGTTATTTTAATTATAATTTATTTTAGCATTAAAGGGTTCACCTCTAAACAACTATGATGCCGGTAATCTCATCTCAAGGATGATAGGTATGGAATGTACTTTAAAAAATTAAAAAACAAAATAAAACTTGATTTAATTCGTCCCTATGACGAATTATAGGTTATATACATTGATTTAAATAAAGATAATTGGTTCTTAAAATATATATATTGTTTGATGTTGTCAGAATCTTTAATTTATATTTATAATAATTATATGAAAGATATGATCTTGTTAACGCAATATTGTAGCCGGTATCACAATCCAATCAAAGATCCCTCTGTATATAATGTCATAAACCACCCTTTTTACATAATAATAAAGACATAAGTTGTTTTTTTTTTGTACTTTTTCATTATTTTTTCATTCTCAAGGTGAGACTTGATCTTTTGAATGCTATAGACACGAGCACAGACCCCCGAGCCATACACAATTGACTAAAAGATTCCTCTGTGTATTTACTATGCAGTAACCACAATATATTATTACATACCGCAATGAATCACATTTTTTTACTATTAAACAGTTTGTAAAATATAAAAATATGATATTATTAAAGAAAGGTTGTAATACAGAAATCGGGCAAAAAGAGTTCGTATTAACATTTAACGCGCGTGCAAAAATCTGCGCAGTCATGGCAATTTTTTAAACGCTTAAAATTGCCTGAACATACTCTAATGTCATCGAAAATAAATTTTGCCAATTTTGAAAATTTTAAATGCGCGTATGTATTGCCATATGATGAAATATGAGCTGAAATTTATGAGTACCAAATTTTGTTTAATTGTGATTCATGCTTGTGAAGATATGATTACAAATGTGATTTCGTTAAATCGCGCGTAAACATCATAATTTTTTATTGTGCACTGTGAAAACGACATCGATTTCTGACCATAAAGAAAATACTCTGAAAAATTGACTTAGCTAGATCAAACTGATATCAAGATAATTGATGGACAAAATAATGCTAAAAAAAGAATAAAGATTCTGACAGAATCAATAAGGTTATATGCATGATTGAATGCATATAACCGAATAAAGAGTATATATTGTATACTGTCTTGTCAATTGTAAAAAGTATACAATCGAATTTGAATAAACAATGACTGACCTGATCAAGGCATGCTGACATACTACCAGTGGTGTCAAAGGAGAACACAACTTCAACTTTTTTACCATCTTCCACAACAAAGCTACTCAAAAGCTCCTGTTCAGACAAAAAAAGCATGAAAAACCATCAGTTAAAGATACTGCTTAACACATCAACGGAATTCAAAAGGGGTTGTTATGGTTAAAAAGTAATTTTCAAACTTGCCTCTAATAATTACAATATTTAATTTTCGACAAGCAGTATTCAACTTCCTTGACAGAAAATGTCAGAAAAATGGAATAGAAACTTTGAATGCAGTGGGGATCTATTAAATCTATTAAGTTGCCATCATTTAAAAAGGTGCACATTTGCAACATCTTTGTA